>NC_090655.1:237692911-238010170 GCF_040937935.1 Hyperolius riggenbachi
GTGCAGGCAGAGAACAGGGTTAAGTGCTGAAGGACTGTGCAGGCAGTAAAAAGAAGAGTTTAACCTCCCCGGCGTTCTATTGAGATCGCCAGGGAGGCTGCGGGAGGGTTTTTTTTAAATTAAAAAAAAACTATTTCATGCAGCCAACTGAAAGTTGGCTGCATGAAAGCCCACTAGAGGGCGCTCCGGAGGCGTTCTTCCGATCGCCTCCGGCGCCCAGAATAAACAAGGAAGGCCGCAATGAGCGGCCTTCCTTGTTTTGCTTAGATCGTCGCCATAGCGACGAGCGGAGTGACGTCATGGACGTCAGCCGACGTCCTGACGTCAGCCGCCTCCGATCCAGCCCTTAGCGCTGGCCGGAACTTTTTGTTCCGGCTGCGCAGGGCTCAGGCGGCTGGGGGGACCCTCTTTCGCCGCTGCTCGCGGCGAATCGCCGCAGAGCGGCGGCGATCAGGCAGCACACGCGGCTGGCAAAGTGCCGGCTGCGTGTGCTGCACTTTATTTCAAGAAAATCGGCCCACCAGGGCCTGAGCGGCAGCCTCCGGCGGTGATGGACGAGCTGAGCTCGTCCATACCGCTCAGGAGGTTAAAGAGGCACTATGGTGAAAAATTGTAAAATGTAAAATATGTGCAAACATAGACAAATAAGAAGTACATTTTTTCCAGAGTGAAATGAGCCATACATTACTTTTCTCCTATGTTGCTGTCACTTATAGTAGGTAGTAGAAATCTGACAGAAACGACAGGTTTCAGACTAGTCCATCTCTTTAGGGCTCTTTCACATTAGGGCAGATTTTCTGCGTTTCAACGCAACAGGTAAAGTTTGTGTTACCCAAGGTGAAATGAAAGTCCATAGACTTTAATTTTAGCTTCCACATATAACGCAGCCTTTTTGTACGTTGCGTTACACTGCACCCAGGCGCAGTTTTTCGGCCGACGCTAGCTTCATGCGTTACAATGTTAGTCAATGTAAACGTTTTTAATCCGTTAACGCAGGCAATCAGTCCCAGAATGCAACAGAGGAACAATGTAGAAAGTTGAAAACTAAAAGAAAAAAAAATGACCTGCGTTTTCCTATGTGCTGTAAAGCATTGAAAACGGATTAAAAACGCACACTCACTGCAGTGCAACGCATATCAAAACGCATTAAAACGCATACAACAAAACGTATGCTTTGAGCGTTCTCCAACGCAAGCTCTGATGTGAAAGAGCCCTTATAAGGGATTCTCAGGGATTTATTTATTTTTAAAAGCACTTAGTGAATGGCAGTTGCTCTGTCCAACTGCCAAAAAACTGTGTAGCGAGCAGGGAAGCTGGCCAGCATCATTGTTTAAATCCTTTTTATGGAATATCTTTATAAAGAATAAAAGCCTTGCTGAGAATCCCTAGTCCAAAACCCGTCGCTTCTGTCAGATTTCTACTACCTACTGTAAGTGACAGCAACATAGGAGAAAAGTAATGTATGGCTCATTTTACTCTGGAAAAAATGTACTTCTTATTTGCTTACTTAATTTAAAAAAATTTCGCCATAGTGCCCCCTTTAACCACTTCATCACTGAGGGGTTTTACCCCTTGAACACCACAGCAATTTTTACCTTTCAGTGCTCCTTCCATTCATTCATCTATAACTTTATTTATTACTTATCGCAATGAAATGAACTATATCCTGTTTTTTTCGCCACCAATTAGGCTTTCTTTAGGTGGGACATTATGCCAATAATTATTTTATTCTAAATGTGTTTTAATGGGAAAATAGGAAAAAATGTGGGAAAAAATTATTATTTTTCAGTTTTCGGCCATTATAGTTTTTAAAATAATGCATGCTACTGTAATTAAAACCCATGAAATTTATTTGCCCATTTGTCCCGGTTATAAAACAATTTAAATTATGTCCCTATCACAATGTTTGGCGCCAATATTTTATTTGGAAATAAAGGTGCATTTTTTCAGTTTTGCATCATCACTAATTACAAGCCCGTAGTTTATAAAGTGCACCAGCGGGAATGTGTAAAAATGTACGCAATGAGGCCCGCCGACCCCGAGGTCGGCAAAAACTAAACTAGCTGAAGGAGGGGGACCAGCGCAGCAGTGAGCGATTACGAGGGAACAGGATGGCTGCATGGGGCTGGTAGAAGCCCCAGGTAAGTGAAACTTTTTTTTTTTTTTTGCCTGATAACTCCTTTAACCTGCTGAGCGGTCTGGACGAGCTCAGCTCATCCAGTACCGCCGGAGCCTGCCGCTCAGGCCCTGCTGGGCCGATTTGGCTCAAATAAAAAGCAGCACACGCAGCCGGCACTTTGCCAGCCGCGTGTGCTGCCTGATCGCCGCTGCAGTGCGGCGATCCACCGCATGCAGCGGCGAAAAAGGGTCCCCCCAGCCGCCTGAGCCCAGCGTAGCCGGAACAAAAAGTTCCGGCCAGCGCTAAGGGCTGGATCGGAGGCGGCTGATGTCAGGACGTCGGCTGACGTCCATGACGTCACTCCGCTCGTCGCCATGGCGACGAGGCAAGCGAAACACGGAAGGCCGCTTATTGCGGCCTTCCGTGTTACTTCTGGCCGCCGGAGGCGATCGGAAGAACGCCTCCGGAGCGCCCTCTAGTGGGCTTTCATGCAGCCAACGTTCAGTTGGCTGCATGAAATAGTTTTTTTTTTATTAAAAGAAAACCCTCCCGCAGCCTCCCTGGCGATCTTAATAGAACGCCAGGCAGGTTAAGCACTGGTTGCCTGTGCTGACAGTGAAGGGGATACGTACAGTTGCGGTGCATGGAAAAAGGCGAGAAATAATGGGTGATTGTGCTGGGTAGAAAAAGAGGTAAGTGATGTGCAGGCAAAGAAGGGGTTAAGTGCTTGGCCGCTGTGCAGGCAAAAAAGGGGGTGAATGCTGGGTAGCTGTGCAGACAGAAGAGTAGATAGGAGGTCAGTAATCATAGATTACAGAAAATGGAATAATGGAAGTCCAGCTGGAAAATGTATTTTTATTTTGGATAGAGTGGAGAAGGGTTACAAGTACAAGCACTGCCTGATTTTATACTGCTGTCTGGGCTCCCTTTGGGCGTCCCTTTGATGCCCTGGGCCCAAACTCACCCCCACGGTCAGTGGGTGAGGCGGATGTGCTGAAACACTTGCTAAGACTAAATGCTAGGAAAGCCTCTGGCCCGGACGGAGTGTCACCAGCCTGCCTGAAAACTTGCGCTCGTCAGCTTGCTCCCACCCTCTCTTCCATCTTCACAAGGTCCCTCCGGGGAGGCAAAGTACCCACGTGCTTCAAGAGGTCAGCCATTATCCCTGTCCCCAAAAAGCAGGGAATCCTCGACCTTAACAACTTCAGGCCCGTGGCACTTCCATCCGTGATCATGAAAGCTTTTGAAAGCATGGTGCTCCCCCTCCTTAAAGGAAACCTTAACTGTGGGGGGAAATAAAAATTCACTTACCTGAGGCTTTCCCAAGCCTCCTGCAGCCGTCCTGTGCCCGCGCCGGTCCTTCGGTGCCCTCCGGTCTCCCTCCACGGCTAAGTTTCATTTTCGGCCGACTGCCAGTCGTCCTCCGGCAAAGCGTCTTCTTCCGCATTCCCCGTCGTAAAGAGCCGTAAAGCGTGTCCGCATGACGCAAGAATACTGCAAGACAATCTTGCCGCGATAGGAGTCCACCCCACCCTACGACTGTGGATCATGGACTTCCTCTCCAACAGGTCCCAGGTTGTTAGGTTGGGCACTATCTCCTCACAACCTAGGATCACCAACACAGGAGCCCCACAATTCGCTGACGACACGACTATTGTCGGTCTCATCACAAATAACGATGAGAAGGAGTACCGCCACCAGATCGAAGGTGTCTGTCACTGGTGCAGAGAGAACGGATTGGTCATAAACACAGCGAAAACTGTGGAGATGATTGTTGATTTCAGGAGATGCGCCTCCACCCCGCCCCCAATCTGCATCGATGGCAAGGAGGTGGAAAGAGTCCCCAGCGTCCACCTTCTGGGCACAACCATCTCGAATGACCTGAAGTGGAAGGCTAACACTGCCTCCACACAGAGGAAAGCCCAACAGCGACTTTTCTTTCTCCGCCAACTAAAAAAGTTTGGTATGGCTCAAAAACTTCTGACAAACTTCTACTCCGCTACAATAGAATCTGTCCTATGCTCTTCCATCCTGGTTTGGTACGCCAGCTCCTCTGCCAGCGACAGACTCAAACTGCAGAGGGTCATCAGATCAGCGGAGAGGATCATCGGGAGATCTCTTCCCTCACTGGACCTCCTTTACCATTCCAGGCTGTACTCCAGAGCATTAAAGATCACCAGCGATCCCTCACACCCAGGCCATCGCTTCTTTAGTCAGCTACCCTCGAGCCGGAGGCTCCGGTTCCGGTCCATCTTCACCAAGACCTCAAGGCATAAAAACAGTTTCTTTCCCTTGGCTGTCAACCTTCTTAACTCTCTCCACGTGGATAGACGGCGCCCTAGCTCAAGCTGAATTTTTGTGTTTTTTGTGTTGTAACTATGTTTCTGACTGCTTGAGTTGTCCTGTATCTGTATCTATATCCTGTATCAGTACCCTGTACGTGCCAAGACCAATTCCAGGCACGACCCGGTCGTGCTTGGCGATAATAAAGATTCTGATTCTGATTTGTTTTCTGACCCCAGCACTAGGAACAGGAAGTGAGGTAACACCTCCTGGCAATGGAGACATGCCACAATAACATGATGATGCAGTATCTTAAAACTATTTGGAAAGATTTTCCTCCCGTTTGTGTTCCGGTAGAAGATTCTGTTCACTTACTGTGCCAGTTACACATTCATGGAGAACAGAAAACGAGGGCAAATAATTTTCAACAGGGAATGGGTACACTTTAGAGGTAAATATTTACCTACTGCGATCCAGCGCAGTAGCGGCTTTCCTATCAGACTCAGGTGGACATACTTCAACAGTGTTCTCCCCAGGCCAAATTAGGTGGGCGGGCCACCCGGGTGATTTGAAACCCCGCCCACCTGCCAAAAGTGCAGAGGAGCGCTTCATTGCCTGCTGTCAATCAGCGCTCGGCTCTTGCACAATAGCGAATTCCATTGCTGAACCCGGCAGGAGTGCTCCTCTGCCTGCAGTGATTGGCTGGCTGGGCGGGTTGTAAGGGGCTTAATCGGCGTGCGACAGGGCGTTCTACAGTGTCAGTAGTAGTGTGGGCTAGGAGAAGCAGGAATTACTGCTGCGGGCACATCCAGCACCTCGGGCAGTAGATAACAGTGTCACTGGCTCCGGACTCCCTCAGACAGAGCGCCAGCTGCCTGATCCACGCTGTCTGCTCTCTGCTATGCCGGACATACTTCCTGTTTTTGTGTGCGCGACATCGCACAGAGGAGTCAGCGTGGACCAGGCTGCTGGCTGGCGCTCTAGTGTCTGAGAGCCTGGAGTCAGTGAGGATTTATCTACCATGTGGCGGGGGCGAGGTGAGCTGCAAATCCTTTCCACTAGCCCACCAGCGGCCTGACCCCAGTCTGAGCCACCCTCCTGTCTGAGCCACCCTCCCCACTAACAATCAGCTTTTGGCCTGACCAATTCCATTAGCTCACATCCTGCCCACCTACCTACACTAGCCACCATCCTGACCACCTACCTACCCACTCCACTAGCAACCAGCCTGACCACCGATCTACCCACCTCACCAGCCTTACCACTTACCCACCCCACCCCACTAGCCACCAGCCTGACCACCTACCTACCCACCCACCCCACTAGCCACCAGCCTGACCACCTACCTACCCACCCCACTAGCTACCAGCCTGACCACCTACCTACCCACCTCACCAGCCTGACGACCTACCTACACAACCACCCCACTAGCCGCCAGCCTGACCACCTACCTACCCACCTCACCAGCCTGACCACCTACCTACACAACCACCCCACTAGCCACCAGTCTGACCACCTACACACCCCACTAGCCACCAGCCTGACCACCTACACACCCCACTAGCCACCAGCCTGACCACCTACACACCCCACTAGCCAACAGCCTGAACTACTTACCCACTCACCCCACCAGCCTTACCACCTGCCTACCCACCCACCCCTTATGACCTTAGGGCCCTTTTCCACTAGCTACGATCTGCTTCAGGAAGCGGATCACAGCAGTGTTGCTGATCACCGCGATATCACGGTGCTCATTTCCCACTAGCATGTGTTGCTTTTTCCGAATCGCAATTGTCGGGCAATCGTGCTCCGTTCCCAGCAGCTATATGGCGCAATCACGAGTAGTGGAAATTGTAGGTTGCGTGATCGCAATCGCGCTGCTTCCTAGTGGAAAAGGGCCCTTATTTCCCCACCCGGCTACTTTTTCATGCCACTCGGCTGAAAGAAAATTCTGGGGAGAACACTGCTTCAATGAATGGGTCATTGAGCAAAAACAATAAAACTGTTAAAACTTAAAAAGTAGATTTAAAGGGAATGTCCAAGCAAAATAAAAAAAAATGAGTTTCACTTACCTGGGGCTTCTACCAGCCCCATGCAGCCATCCTGTGCCCTCGTAGTCACTCACTGCTGCTCCAGTCCCCCGCTGGCAGCTTGCCGACCTCGGAGGTCGGCGGGACGCATTGCGTACATTTTTACACATTCCCGCTAGTGCAGGAACATTAACACATACATTTTTACGCATTACTGGTTCAATGCGTAAAAATGTACGCATTGAACCAGTAACGCGTAAAAATGTATGTGTTAATGTTCCTGCACTAGTGGGAATGCGTAAAAATGTACGCAATGCGTCCCGCCGACCTCCGAGGTCGGCAAGCTGCCAGCGGGGGACTGGAGCAGCAGTGAGTGACTACGAGGGCACAGGATGGCTGCATGGGGCTGGTAGAAGCCCCAGGTAAGTGAAACTCATTTTTTTATTTTGCTTGAACCTTCCCTTTAAAAATAAAATAAAATGGTGGAATATCTTAAAAAGTCATTTTCAGGAGAAGGAAGATAAATACAATTGTTTATTTCATTAGTTTATTTTTGCTTTGGGTGTCCTTTAACAATAGGTCTGATTCCATGAATCTGGAAGTAGATTTATTGCAGGATGTGTATCAGCTGTAAAGTGCAGACTAACCAGCAAGCTCATGGTGAACCAGAACTCATTGGAGTGTGTGAGGGGCTACAATGGTCCTAAAAGCCCCCTTACTAAAATACTAAGGAAAACAAGAGTTTGCCTTCTTAAAACAGAAATAATTTGCAATAATTCAGGTTGGATTGATCTTGAGATGTCTCCCAGTGCATCACTGCTGAATATATGCAAATTAACCACTGCTACCCTTAGAAGCTAAACACACCTCCAGAACCGCTGGAATGCAATGATGTGTCAGCTTGTTCATTTGTACAGAGCCATAATAATCCAACATGCATACAGACTGTTTCAGATTGTTTGATCCTCATCAGTGCATGGCATGGATTAATTTAATAGGTACAGACTAACCAACAACCTCATGGTGAACAAGAACTCATTGGAGTGTGTGAGGGGCTACAATGGTTCTAAAAGCCCCCTTACTAAAATACTAAGGAGTTCTGGTTCACCATGAGCTTGCTGGTTAGTCTGTACCTCTCGGTGTTACAGGCCCTACTCCATAGAGACAAATTAATCCATGCCATTTACTGATGTGGATCAAACAATCCGAAACAGTCTGTATGCATGTTGGATTATTATGGCTCTGTATAAATGAACAAGCTGCCACATCATTGCATTCCAGCGGTTCTAGAGGTGCGTTTAGCTTCTAAGGGCAACAATGGTTATTTTGCATATATTCAGCTGCAATGCACTGGGAGACATCTCAAGCTCACTCCAACCTGAATTATCGCAAATTCTTTCTGTTTTAGGAAAGCAAACTTATCAGCTGTAACACAGATATTTTTTTCTTTACATGTTATTATGCTGTTGCATATTTTTTTTAGAGCAAAACAGGAAGTTCTGAGTTCAGGTCCGCTTTAAGGTAGTGCTGGAAAATAATGGTGGTAACACAAAATATTAAGGCAGAGTTTAAAAAAAAAAAACTTTCACTTGGGGGTGTACTCACTTATGCGGCCAGCGGTTAAGAAATTAACCACTTGACCACTGAGGGGTTTTTCCCCTTCTGGACCAGAGCAATTTTCACCTGTCAGTGCTCCTCCCTTTCTTTCGCCAATACCTTAATCACTACTAATCACAACAAAATGATCTAGATCTTGTTTTTTCCCCACCAATTAGGCTTTCTTTGGGAGGTACATTATGCTAACTATTATTTTATTCTAAATGCATTTTAATGGGAATTATAAGAAAAAAATGGATAAAAACGTACACATTTTATTTGCCTATTTGTCTCGGTTATTGCAACGTTTAAAATATGTCCCTAGTACAATGTATGGTGCCAATATTTTATTTAAAAATAAAGGTGCATTTTTTCAGTTTTGCGTCCATCACTTAAACATTAACAGTAATATACCCTCTTCACATACATATTGAAAAAAAGTTCAGTGCCTAAGGTAACACTTTACGGTATGTATTTTTTTTATGCAAAACATTTATTTGGGTATTAACCTCCTTGGCGGTATGAAAAATACCGCCAGGAGGGAGCGCAGCAGTTTTAAAAAAAAATTTTTTTTTTTAATCATGTAGCGAGCCGAGGGCTCGCTACATGATAGCCTACATGATAGCCGCTGCTGAGCGGCATCCCCCCGCCCGCTTTCGATCGCCTTCGGCGATCTCCGATCAGGAAATCCCGTTCATAGAACGGGATTTCCTGGAGGGCTTCCCCCGTCGCCATGGCGACGGGGCGGGATGACGTCACTGACGTCGGGACGTCATTGGCAGCAGATAGCGGCGATCGGGCAGGGGCCGGCGGCGATCAGAGTGCTGGCGCAGCTAGCAAAGTGCTAGCTGCGTCCAGCAAAAAAAAAATTATGAAAATCGGCCCAGCAGGGCCTGAGCGGCACCCTCCGGCGGCTTACCCAGTGTCACACACGGGGTTACCGCCAAGGAGGTTAAGGGAGCGGATGGGAGGGAAGGAGTTGATTGTAAATGTAAGCGTGGGCCTATTTATTGAAATAAATGTATGTAGGTGTAATTTTACTATTTGGCCACAAGATGTTCTCATGCATTATTTCCTATCAGGGTACTATAAGTACGGGAACAGTAAGTAATGCGTGGACGTTACTTCCTTAGTTACAATGATGCAGGCATCTCATGGATGCTGGCGATCATTGACACAGGAACTGTGTTCTCCCTACTAACCATCGGCGACATGACAAGCGCGGGAGCGCATGTGGGAGACAGCGGCGATGTGGCGGGAGGCGTATATATAAGCCTCTGGAATGCAAACAGTTCTCCCGTGAGGCGTAGATACACTGCCTGAAACTCTGCAAGTGGTCAATGGCTGTGTGTTGAGTTATTTTGATGGGACAGCAAGTTTACACTGTTATACAAGCTGTACACTGACTACTTTACATTGTATCAAAGTGTCAAATCTTCCATGTTGTCCCATGAAATATGTTATGAGATATTTTTAAAAAACATATGAGAAGTGTACTCACTTTTTTTTCAACAACAGATTTTTATTGAACAATAAGTAATATCCAACAAATACCGCAGTACAAATTAACCAACATGCAAAATGCAAGATCAACCAAATACAAGAAGGTGCACTCACTTTTGTGAGATACTGCATATGTGGATGAGAGATGAGATCTGGGAGGTCAGTATGGGAACGGATAGATGTATGTGGATACCTCTATCTAGTCCCATACCTACCACCCAGATCTCATTCCTCATACACATATACCTATCCCTTCCCATACTGATATGCCAAATCTCATCCCTTATACACATACAGTATACCTATCCCTTCCCATACCGATATCTCATATACATATATCTACTGTATCCCTTCACATACTGATACCCCAGATCTCATCCCTCATACACATATACCTATTCATTCCCATACTGATATCCCACATCTCATCCCTCATAAACATATACCTATCCCTTCCCATACTGATCTCTCATATATCATCCCTCATACACATACAGTATACCTATCCCTTCCCATACCGATATCTCATATACATATACCTACTGTATCCCTTCACATACTGATACCCCAGATCTCATCCCTCATACACATATACCTATCCCTTCCCACATCTCATCCCTCATACACATATACCTATCCCTTCCCATACTGATATCCCAGATCTCATCCCTCATACACATATACCTATCCCCAGGGTTGTGGAGTCGGTACAAAAATCTTCCGACTCCAACTCCGACTCCTCAGTTTATGAAATCACGAATCCGACTCCAACTCCGACTCCGGGTACCCAAAATGGCTCCGACTCCCGACTCCTTAGTCTAATACTTAACAGGGATGTGGATTTTGTACATAAATCAGCCGACTCTGACTCCCGACCCCTCAGTTTATGAAACCACGACTCAGACTCCGGGTGCCCAAGATTGGCCCGACTCCAACTCCGACTCCACAGCCCTGCCTATCCCTTCCCATACTGATATCTCATATATCATCCCTAATACACATATACCTATCCCTTCCTATACGGATATCTCATATCATCCCTCATACACATATACCTATCCCTTCCCATACTGATATCTCATATATCATCCCTCATACACATATACCTATCCCTTCCCATACTGATATCTCATATATTATCCCTCATACACATATACCTAATCCCTTCCCATACTGATATCTCATATATTATCCCTCATACACATATACCTATCCCTTCCCATACTGATATCTCATATATCATCCCTCATACACATATACCTATCCCTTCCCATACTGATATCACATATATCATCCCTCATACACATATACCTATCCCTTCCCATACTGATATCTCATAGATCATCCCTCATACTCATATACCTATCCCTTCCCATACTGATATCTCATATATCATCCCTCATACACATATACCTTATCCCTTCCCATACTGATATCTCATATATCATCCTTCATACACATATACCTATCCCTTCCCATACTGATATCTCATATATCATCCCTCATACACATATACCTATCCCTTCCCATACTGATATCTCATATATCATCCCTCATACACATATACCTAATCCCTTCCCATACTGATATCCCAGATCTCATCCCTCATACACATATACCTATCCCTTCCCATACTGATATCTCATATATCATCCCTCATACACATATACCTATCCCTTCCCATACTGATATTTCATATATCATCCCTCATACACATATACCTATCCCTTCCCATACTGATATCTCATATATCATCCCTCATACACATATACCTATCCCTTCCCATACTGATATCTCATATATCATCCCTCATACACACATACCTATCCCTTCCCCTACTGATCTCTCATATATCATCCCTCATACACATATACCTATCCCTTCCCATACTGATATCTCATATATCATCCCTCATACACATATACCTAATCCCTTCCCATACTGATATCTCATATATCATCCCTCATACACATATACCTATCCCTTCCCATACTGATATCTCATATATCATCCCTCATACACATATACCTATCCCTTCCCATACTGATATCCCAGATCTCATCCCTCATACACATATACCTATCCCCAGGGTTGTGGAGTCGGTACAAAAATCTTCCGACTCCAACTCCGACTCCTCAGTTTATGAAATCACGAATCCGACTCCAACTCCGACTCCGGGTACCCAAAATGGCTCCGACTCCCGACTCCTTAGTCTAATACTTAACAGGGATGTGGATTTTGTACATAAATCAGCCGACTATGACTCCCGCCCCTCAGTTTATGAAACCACGACTCAGACTCCGGGTGCCCAAGATTGGCCCGACTCCAACTCCGACTCCACAGCCCTGCCTATCCCTTCCCATACTGATATCTCATATATCATCCCTAATACACATATACCTATCCCTTCCTATACGGATATCTCATATCATCCCTCATACACATATACCTATCCCTTCCCATACTGATATCTCATATATCATCCCTCATACACATATACCTATCCCTTCCCATACTGATATCTCATATATTATCCCTCATACACATATACCTAATCCCTTCCCATACTGATATCTCATATATCATCCCTCATACACATATACCTATCCCTTCCCATACTGATATCTCATATTTATCATCCCTCATACACATATACCTATCCCTTCCCATACTGATATCTCATATATTATCCCTCATACACATATACCTATCCCTTCCCATACTGATATCTCATATATCATCCCTCATACACATATACCTATCCCTTCCCATACTGATATCACATATATCATCCCTCATACACATATACCTATCCCTTCCCATACTGATATCTCATAGATCATCCCTCATACTCATATACCTATCCCTTCCCATACTGATATCTCATATATCATCCCTCATACACATATACCTTATCCCTTCCCATACTGATATCTCATATATCATCCCTCATACACATATACCTATCCCTTCCCATACTGATATCTCATATATCATCCCTCATACACATATACCTATCCCTTCCTATACGGATATCTCATATCATCCTTCATACACATATACCTATCCCTTCCCATACTGATATCTCATATATCATCCCTCATACACATATACCTATCCCTTCCCATACTTATATCTCATATATCATCCCTCATACACATATACCTAATCCCTTCCCATACTGATATCCCAGATCTCATCCCTCATACACATATACCTATCCCTTCCCATACTGATATCTCATATATCATCCCTCATACACATATACCTATCCCTTCCCATACTGATATCTCATATATCATCCCTCATACACATATACCTATCCCTTCCCATACTGATATCTCATATTTATCATCCCTCATACACATATACCTATCCCTTCCCATACTGATATCTCATATATTATCCCTCATACACATATACCTATCCCTTCCCATACTGATATCACATATATCATCCCTCATACACATATACCTATCCGTTCCCATACTGATATCACATATATCATCCCTCATACACATATACCTATCCCTTCCCATACTGATATCTCATAGATCATCCCTCATACTCATATACCTATCCCTTCCCATACTGATATCTCATATATCATCCCTCATACACATATACCTATCCCTTCCCATACTGATATCTCATATATCATCCCTCATACACATACCTATCCCTTCCCATACTGATATCCCAGATCTCATCCCTCATACACATATACCTATCCCTTCCTATACTGATATCTCATATATCATCCCTCATACACATATACCTATCCCTTCCCATACTGATATCTCATATATCATCCCTCATACACATACCTATCCCTTCCCATACTGATATCCCAGATCTCATCCCTCATACACATATACCTATCCCTTCCTATACTGATATCTCATATATCATCCCTCATACACATATACCTATCCCTTCCCATACTGATATCTCATATATCATCCCTCATACACATATACCTATCCCTTCCCATACTGATATCTCATATATCATCCCTCATACACATAAACCTATCCCTTTCTATACTGATACCTCATATATCATCCCTCATACACATAAACCTATCCCTTCCTATACTGATATCCCACATCTCATCCCTCATACACATATACCTATCCCTTCCCATACTGATATCCCAGATCTCATCCCTCATACACATATACCTATCCCTTCCCATACTGATATCCCAGATCTCATCCCTCACACACATATACCTATCCCTTCCCATACTGATATCTCATATATCATCCCTCATACACATATACCTATTCCTTCCCATACTGATATCCCAGATCTCATCCCTCATACACATATACCTATCCCTTCCCATACTGATATCCCAGATCTCATCCCTCATACACATATACCGATCCCTTCCCATACCGATATCTCATATATCATCCCTCATACACATATACCCAGTGTTCTCCCCAGGCTCTTTTAGCCGGGTGCTCCACCCGGCTAGATTTGGTGACCACCCGGCTGTCATCGGCTCACCTCCTCACCTCCTCCTATGCTGTAAGCAGAGTTGCCCTGCATTTTCATCTTGCCCCACCCGGCTGCTTTTTCATGCCACCCGGCTGCTTTTCCATGCCACCCGGCCGGGAAAAAATTCTGGGGAGAACACTGTATACCTATCCCTTCCCATACTGATATCCCAGATCTCACCCCTCATACACATATACCTGTCCCTTCCCATACTGATATCTCATATATCATCCCTCATACACATATACCTATCCCTTCCCACACTGATATCCCAGATCTCATCCCTCATACACATATACCTATCCCTTCCCATACTGATATCTCATATATCATCCCTCATACACATATACCTATCCCTCCCCATACTGATATCTCATATATCATCCCTCATACACATATACCTATCCCTTCCCATACTGATATCTCATATATCATCCCTCATACACACATACCTATCCCTTCCCCTACTGATCTCTCATATATCATCCCTCATACACATATACCTATCCCTTCTCATACTGATATCTCATATATCATCCCTCATACACATATACCTTATCCCTTCCCATACTGATATCTCATATATCATCCCTCATACACATATGCCTATCCCTTCCCATACTGATATCCCAGATCTCACCCCTCATACACATATACCTGTCCCTTCCCATACTGATATCTCATATATCATCCCTCATACACATATACCTATCCCTTCCCACACTGATATCCCAGATCTCATCCCTCATACACATATACCTATCCCTTCCCATACTGATATCTCATATATCATCCCTCATACACATATACCTATCCCTCCCCATACTGATATCTCATATATCATCCCTCATACACATATACCTATCCCTTCCCATACTGATATCTCATATATCATCCCTCATACACACATACCTATCCCTTCCCCTACTGATCTCTCATATATCATCCCTCATACACATATACCTATCCCTTCTCATACTGATATCTCATATATCATCCCTCATACACATATACCTTATCCCTTCCCATACTGGTCTCTCATATATCATCCCTCATACACATATACATATCCCTTCCCATACTGATATCCCACATCTCATCCCTCATACACATATACCTATCCCTTCCCATACTGATATCTCATATATCATCCCTCATACACATATACCTAATCCCTTCCCCTACTGATCTCTCATATATCATCCCTCATACACATATACCTATCCCTCCCCATACTGATATCTCATATATCATCCCTCATACACATATACCTATCCCTCCCCATACTGATATCTCATATATCATCCCTCATACACATATACCTATCCCTTCTCATACTGATATCTCATATATCATCCCTCATACACACATACCTATCCCTTCCCCTACTGATCTCTCATATATCATCCCTCATACACATATACCTATCCCTTCTCATACTGATATCTCATATATCATCCCTCATACACATATACCTTATCCCTTCCCATACTGATCTCTTATATATCATCCCTCATACACATATACATATCCCTTCCCATACTGATATCCCACATCTCATCCCTCATACAAATATGGTACAAAATACAGAACTGGTGATTACAATGACAGATGTAACATGATGAATAAAATGTATAACAGAGTGCAAGCTATGAAATGAACAAAAAAATCCAAGACACAAGACAGAGCCCTGCCCTTGCAAGCTTACAATCGAATTGCTTATTACCATCTATTTATTTTTACAGTCTGCCATAGACTGCAATGTTCAGGCAACTACTAATAAAGTTTATTTCAATATAAATTCTTAACATAGAACTGTCTGAGCGTTCGCCTAGCCCCCTCCCCATCACTGACAGTAACTGTCTACCCAACTTTACAACTCAGGAAGCCCTTTGTCACAGTCCCCATTCACACTGCCCAATAAAGCGCCCCCCTCCTTTTTCCACAGGATGTGTTCATGTCACTGCAGCAAGGCAGAAGCAGGAAGTGGAAGGGATCATTGGGGGGAGGAGGGGGGGGGGGATAGGAGAAGTTAGCAGCATACTGCTGGGAGAAGGGGGAGGGGAGGACACACAGGACAGAGCACACAGGCAGGCTTGGCAGTGTATACAGGCAGGGGGCGCAGGACCTGGATATGTGCTGCCCAATCACACACACCACTAATAATATACCCAGCACAGATGCTTCTAAAAACCACAGAATCTTATTGTCTGTATTTAATGGGGCTGCATTACAGGCAAACAGAGAAATAAGGGTATTTTTGTTTTGCATAAAATGGAAAGATGCTCATACTTTGGCTTTTAATGCTGTCTGTGCACTTAAAGGGGAACTAAAGTAAGAGGTATACGGAGGCTGCCATATTTATTTCCTTTTAATCAATACCAGTTGCCTGGCAGTCCTGCTGGTCTATCTCTCTGCAGTAGTATCTGAATAACACCAGAAACAAGCATGCAGCTAGTCTTGTCAGATCTGACTTTAAGTCTGAAATACCTGGTCTGCTGCATGCATGTTCAGGGGCTATGGCTAATAGTTTTAGAGGCAGAGGATCAGCAGGGCTGCCAGGCAACTGGTATTGCTTAAAAGGAAATAAACATGGCAGCCTCCATATACCTCTCTCTTCAGTTCCCCTTTAATTTCTTGGCCTGGCCTTTAAATGGAACTGAGAGGGATATGGATGTTTCCTTTTAAACAATACCAGTTGTTGTCAGTCCTGCTGATCTCTTTGGCTGCAGTAGTGGCTGAATCACACACCTAAAACAAGCATGCAGATAACCAGTTTGACTTCAGTCAGAGCACCTGATCTGCATGCTTGTTGAGGGGCTGTGGCTAAAAGTATTAGAGACACAGGATCAGCAGGGGAGTCAGGCAACTGGTATTATTCTAAAAGGAAAAATCCATATCCTTCTCAGTTTAGCTTCCCTTTAAAGGGGTTCTGTGATATCCTAAAAATCAAACAAGCTTCTATCGGCCCCCTGCAGCTGTAAAATCCCACGCCGTCCTCCTCCGATCACTCGTTCCCTGATGCCGTTCCCGGTTTAATATTCGTCTAAACAGACGAATAATGTTCGCTCCCGCTTGCGTTATCGGGAGCTTACTGTGCAGGCGCAGTATGAAGTTTTCTGGTACTACGCCTGCGCAGCAAGCTCCAGATGACACGCACAGGAGCAAGCACACGCACGGCTGCGCAGCCGCAGTGTAATCGTGTGATTACACCGGTATAGTCGGCAGGGAACGAGTGATCAGAGGAGGACAGCGCGGGACATTACCGCTCCAGGGGGCCGATAGAAGCCCCAGGTAAGTGTCAGCTTGTTTGATTTTTAGGATACCACAGAACCCCTTTAACAACATTGTTGGCCCAGCTTAATCTGCATTAATTCTGATGTGATAAAGTGTAAAACCTAGCCATACATGGGACAATAGTGCCTGAGTCCAGCAAGTGACTGATTACCTGCTAACAGTTCTGAATGCAGCTATGCAGACAAAGACAAGACATATAACATTTATATCGCGCTTTTCTCCTGGAGCACTCAAAGCGCCAGAGCTGCTGCCACAAGGATGCGCTCTATAGGCAGTAGCAGTGTTAGGCCTGGTGCACACCAGAGGAGTTTTTCTGAGCGTTTTGAGTTTTTAAATCTGCTGCTAGAGATTTCAAAAGCTCTTCCCAATGTAATGCTATGGTTTTTTTTTACAAAACCTCATTGCTCCAGTGTGCATAGACACATAGGATAACATTAGCAGCAGATTTAAAAACTCAAAACGCTCAGAAAAACTCCTCTGGTGTGCAGGGCAGGGCTGTGGAGTTGGTCCAAAAATCCACCGACTCCGACTCCTCAGTTTAGGATTCCACAGACTCCGACTCCTCGACTCCGACTCCTCTAATTTGCATATTACAATTTTGTTGATTAAAAGTATGTAACATGAAATTCGTCTCTTAACTGCCAACGCTTAGGAATTTTACAAGACAACTAAAGTGAGAAGGATATGTAGACTACTATATTTATTACCTTTAGACTAAAACTAGTCCTTAGTAAAAGTACTTGTAAAAGGTACAAACCGGAACAAAGAACATCTATCAGGCCCTAGGCAATGTAACTGTGGGTACATGTAAGAATGATGTGCAGGTACTCTGCAGGGGAATGAGGAGATTCTTCCTCTATTACACATTCTTCATGCACAATCTGAACAAGGTTTATGGGTGACAGACAACACCTCTGTGTTCAATGTGCACAGCATTCTCAGTGGATTCCCTGCAGCTCTGTGGGGAGTGCATATGTAGAGTATAGTGCTACTGTGTAACAAAGTAAACCTGAGACAGATGAAATTAAAGTTTTATACATACCTGGGGCTTCCTCCAGCCGCCTTCAGGATAATCAGTCCCTCGTTGTCCTCCTCCACCACCTGGATCTTCTGCTATGAGTCCAGGTACTTGAGCCAGTCGGGCGTAGTGCGCATGCACACACTCCGCCGGCCAGGAGCATACCGCACCTGTGCAGCACTATTGCGCAGGTGCAGAATGTTCTTGGCTGTGGGAGCGGCATGCGGCCGGACAGCGCTGACTGGCTGAATTACCAGGACTCATAGCAGAAGATCCAGGTGGTGGAGGACAGCGAGGGACTGATTAGCCTGAAGGGGGCTGGAGGAAGCCCCAGGTATGTATAAAACTTTACTTTTCATCCGTCTCAGGTACCCTTTAATTTGTAGTCACCAAACCAGATTTTAACAACATATCAAATTATTTGATTTCATCAGCAAAGGGAGTGCATACATTTGCATAAATCAGCATCAGTGCAGAATTATTTCCATCTCATTGACCATCTCTATTAGTGACACAGCTACACATCAGGCTTTATTCTTACAGCATAGATGTTATTTAGTATATATAAGAGATTCCTGTGTACACATCATATATACAGTCACAATCAGATATGTATATCTGACCTTAAAAATACGGGGACTGCTTTATTGAAGCAGCACAAGTAACTAATTTTGATTGGTTTATTTCATTTTTGTGGACTAAGCACAGCTATTACTGTATATATACATTATTTTTAATGACTATTATCTGAGAAATAGAACATTTTATCATATTTTCTATTTTAATTACAGTTACAAATTCATTAGGAGTCGGAGTCGGTGCATTTTTTCCCGACTCCAGGCACCCAAAATTGCCCGACTCCACAGCCCTGCTGGTGTGCACCAGGCCTTAGGGAGACTTGCCTAAGGTCTCCTATTGAATAGGTGCTGGCTTACTGAACAGACAGAGCCGAGATTTGAACCCTGGTCTCCTGTGTCAGAGGCAGAGCCCTTAACCATTACACCATCCAGCCACTGCAGCCACCACTCCTCCCTCTGCTCAGTGCTGTACATAGCCATGCAGCCACCGCTCCTCCCTCTGCTCAGTGCTGCACACAGCTATGCAGCCACCACTCCTCCTCCCCCTGCTCAGTGCTGCACACAGCTATGCAGCCACCACTCCTCCCTCTGCTCAGTGATGTACACAGTGCCCTCCCCCTGCTCAGTGCTGTACACAGCTATGCATCCACCACACCTCCCCCTGCTCATTGCTGTACACAGCTATGCAGCGACCGCTCCTCCCCATGCTCAGTGCTGCACACAGCTATGCAGCCACTGCTCCTCCCCCTGCTCAGTGCTGTACACAACTATGCAGCCACTGCTCCTCCCCCTGCTCAGTGCTGTACAAAGCTATGAAACTACCGCTTCCCCCCCCCCTCTCACTGCTGTACATAGCAATGCAGCCAGCACTTCTCCCCCTGCTCTGTCCTATACACCGCTATGCAGCCACCGCTTCTCCCCCTGCTCAGTGCTGTACACCGCTATGCAGCTACCGCTCCTCCCCCTGCTCAGTGTTGTGCACAGCCATGCAGCCACCGCTCCTCCCTCTGCTCTCTGCTGTACATAGCCATGCAGCCACCGCTCCTCCCCCTGCTCAGTGCTGTACACAGCCATGCAGCCACTGCTCCTCCCCCTGCTCAGTGCTGCACAGAGCTATGCAGCCACTGCTCCTCCACCTGCTCAGTGCTGTAAACACATATGCAGCCACCGCTCCTCCCCCTGCTCAGTGCTGTAAACACATATGCAGCCACCGCTCCTCCCCCTGCTCAGTGCTGCACACAGCCATGCAGCCACCGCTACTCCCCCTGCTCAGTGCTGTACACAGCCATGCAGCCACTGCTCCTCCCCCTGCTCAGTGCTGTACACAGCTATGCAGCCACCCCCCCCCCCCCCACCTCACTGCTGTACACAGCTATGCAGCCACCACTTTTTCCCCCGCTCATTGCTGTACACAGCTATGCAACCACCACTCCTCCCCCTGCTCAGTGTTGTGCACAGCCATGCAGCCACCACTCCTCCCTCTGCTCTCTGCTGTACATAGCTATGCAGCCACCACTCCTCCCCCTGCTCAGTGCTGTACATAGCCATGCAGCCACCGCTCCTCACTCTGCTCTCTGCGGTTCATAGCTATGCAGCCACCGATCCTCCCCCTGCTCAGTGTTGTGCACAGCCATGCAGCCATCGCTCCTCCCTCTGCTCTCTGCTGTACATAGCCATGCAGCCACCGCTCCTCCCCCTGCTCAGTGCTGTAAACACATATGCAGCCACCGCTCCTCCCCCTGCTCAGTGCTGTACACAGCCATGCAGCCGCCGCTCCTTCCCCTGCTCATTCCTGTACATAGCTATGTAGCAACCGCTCCTCCCCCTACTCAGTGCTGTACACAGTGCCCCTACCCCACTCAGTGCTGTACACAGCTATGCAACCACTGCTCCGCCCCCTGCTCAGTGCTGTACACAGCTATGCAGCCACCACTCCTCCCTCTGCTCAGTGCTGCACACAGCTATGCAGCCACCGCTCCCCCTCCTGCTCAGTGCTGTACACAGCTATGCAGCCACCGCTCCTCCTCCTGCTCAGTGCTGTACACAGCTATGCAGCCACCACTCCCCCTCCTGCTCAGTGCAGTACACAGCTATGCAGCCACCACTCCTCCCTCTGCTCAGTGCTGCACACAGCTATGCAGCCACCACTCCTCCCCCTGCACGGTGCTGTACACAGCTATGCAGCCACCACTCCTCCCCCTGCTCTGTGCTGTACTGTTATGATCATGTCTGCAGCGTTTACTGCTGGCTGCAGTGGTATTGTAACCCAAGCAGTTCTGATGTCATTACATGCATTTTCTTGCATAGTTTGGTTTGCACTTAAACTAGTTGCTGATTCCATCTGCAGTCGCTCTGAAGTTAATGACAGTTTAATATGCTTTTGTGTAAACAAACATTGTCTGCTGCAATGGAGGGGCAATCCCTTTCCTGCAGGCTGCATATCATTGTCTGCCTTTTCCTGTTATCAGCCTGTGATTAATTACCATTCACTTGTGTGGGAATCTGCAGGTCTGCTCCCATTGGATGACCTCAGTATAAAGAACTGCTTCCTGCAATGCTTGATGGGCTACCATAGTCTCAGATTCTGTCTGTTACTCTGCTCGTGCCCCACCTCGTTCCTGGTCCGTGTGGACTGCGCTGACTCCTGCGAAGGGGTCAGCGAGTCCTCCTAGTTCTGCTCTTGTTCTAGAAGTTGTTACTTGCTTGTCTTGTGTCATATATTGGTTCATCGCCAATATATACGCATACTTGCGCATTTTGTTATTTTCCTTGTATTCGTGTTACGTTGATACATCAGTGTCGCTGATATATACGTACACGAACTGTTTATTTCCTGTGTTCGGTTAGTCAGCCTTCCAGCACGTTTTGGTAGTTTGCGCGTATCGTGAGCACCCGTGCTGAGCTAGTATCCTGCTCCTGGTCCTGTTTGTGGATTGCGTTCATCTCTGCGAGGAGATAACGAATCCTTCTGAATCCTGTCCTGTTACCGTTTGTGGATTGCGTTCATCTCTGCGAAGAGATAGCGAATCCTTCTGAGCCCTGTTCCCTGTATTGCTCCAGTGCTAGTCAGTGTTCCTGCTTATGTCATATATCGGTTCATTGCCGATATATACATATGTTAGTCAGACGTTACAAATAGTTTCATTGATAGCTGTAATTGTAATACGCTAGGAAAACATACTTATTGTATATTTGTCTGTGTTACGTTCATCTATCTTGATCCTGCTATTTCCTGACTATCTTGTCCTGTCTTTGTGAGGCACGCCATCGCTGCATACGCATTGGCTGCCTCATTCCAGTCTGTCTTATTGTGGATGCTTGCTGTCACTAAGTAGTGGCTAGTTAAGCAGGCGTTCATTCTGTCTACCTGTCCTGATCTCCTCGGTCCTGGTTTATGCGCTCAGCGCTACTTTGCGCTGAGACGTTGTTACGAAAGTGTTGTTTGTGGCTGTTCGGATCTGCACCGGCTCTGTGCGCCACAATCTCCTATTGGAGTCAGTCCTCTCCTCCACTAAACTGGGGATATCCTGATCCCTTGTGCTGGTGTGTGTACCTCCTTCACGTCAGCTTATGTGTTGTATGCTGACTGTGGAGATTACACCTCCAAGCTTAACATTATGGTAGCCCCTTTACCAATCCCCATTGTGGGGGGGGGGGGGGGGGGGGGTTTCCAGCAAAAATGACACTGTTTGTTATGGTTCCTGTTCCTTTAAGAAATTTGAGAAACTTAATTCTGAAACCGCAAATGAGTTTTTTTCTGAATGTACCAGGTTTTTGGCCAATCCTGAGCTCCAGGCTACTCCTGTTTCAACGTGGGCCCCCCAGTTAATTTATGTTTTGTTTAAGGGAAATTTGTTCCAGTGGGCGTACGATGTCTTGGATCATACGAATTTGAAAGAAAGACCGCTGGAATTTCTAGCGTTTGTGATCCATAACTGGCTGCGCAAAACCGATTTGCCTAGCCCTTTTGATAAGCTCCTGGCAGCTTGTCAATCAGCTGCTCCTTCTACTGCCTACAAAAATAATCAGCAAGCAGATAATTGTTCTGATAACTTTTCTTCTGCTTTGAATAAATCACCTAAGGCAGCAAGGTCTAAAGCCAAATGTAAACGCTCCAAAAGAAAAGCGTTACAATCAGCGGAGTCGTTGCCCTTAGCGACTGCGCATCAGATCTGTAACGAGACTCCGCCATTAGCAGATAATGAAATTCAGTCACCATTCAGGGGAGTCAAATGGACCTATGAAACTACTAATGAACTTTCATTGCTAGCCAGGGAAAATAAAAGTTCTTGTTTAAATGAATTATCTGAATATGATTATGAAGATATATTACAGAGTATTGAACAGATCAATTTATTCGTGCAGCAAGAAAAATTTGCATACACTACAGTCCAACACTTGCTACAGGTATTGGAGATCCTTAGGAATAAGAAATCTGCCAATCGTCTGCTAAATAATCCAATGTATGTTTCTGCCAAAACCACATTTGCAAACTGTGATCTGCCTGTTAAGTATGCTTGGAATCCTCCATTTGAGAAAGGAGAGATGGAAGCTCTGGTCAATGAATGGAAGAATGATTCAAGTTCATTTTGTCAATTTTACAGTGCAAAAAGTGAATTAGTATTGAATGCATGCATTAAGTCTGCCTATAACCTAATAAAAACTGGTGTGTGTGGGTATGACCTTGTGGCTCCATTGATCGATGTGTGGAAAATGATTTCGGACGATTTTTATGCGATTCAATCAGTTGATACCAGGGAAGACACACTGTCAATTGGAGACTGTCCCACTTCTCCAGTTACTGAGTCCCTGCCATGTCTTGTGAATGTTCCTGTAACTCCACCCTGTACCATGGATAACTCAGTGTTACTTCCCAGTAAAACAGAAGCCACTGACACTTTCTTAACTTTGCCCTGCACAAATTTCTCAGCAGAGAATCCAGAGGTCCTGCTGACTTCTGAGTCCAGCCTAGCCAGTACTCATGAGTCTTTGTTCAGTGAAACAGACACCAGAAAAATCTTGCCTGTCTCTGCAAACACTTCTGCAGAAATTACCTGTGTTAATAAAGTTCAACTCCTGTCTGATCCAGCAGATGCCAATAGATGCACTACATCAGTTTCCGAGTCCCAGCAATCCTGTCCAGAAACCTCAGAACCCCAGCATCTGAATTTTCCAATTTCACAATTGAATGGTGATTTAGATGCGCAAACATTGTGTTTTGATCTTCATGTTTCTACACCTCACTCTAGCTTCGTGAATAACTCAGAGCGTCTGCTATGTGAATCCGAAATCGCAGAATTATTACCGTGTTCAGAAAATGTTTCAGTAAATTTGCCCTGTACCATGAATTGTGCAGTAGATCTCTCCAATGAAACTCAGGTCACAGAATCATTATGCTGTCCAGCAGGTGCTTCCATGGTTTTGCCCTGCAATATGGACTGTTCAGTGATCCTGTCCAGTGAAGCTGTGGTTGCAGAGTCTTATGCTTCACCCAGTACTTTGGATACTTCAAACCCTCTAGCAGAGGAGTCTGAGGCACTGCTTACCTCAGTTGGTGTTGCAGTAATATTCACTTGTCTAGCAGCTGTTTTGGAATTACAGTCTGCTCTAATAAAACTTGATGAATTTCTGCCCAGCGAAGCAGAAGCCATTGAAATATTGTCCTCGTCAGCAAGTGTGTTAGATACCTTGCCCTGTACACAGTCTGATTTAACCAATGTTGTGGAGTCCCTCTCCAGTGTTGTAACAGCCGAGGAACTCCAGCCCTGTCCTCTGAATGTTTCAAAAGTCTTGCCCTGTAACATGGATAATTCTGACTCGCTGGAAAAAATAATAGAAATCTCAGAATTTCAGTCCGGGTTAATGAGTGTTTCTGAAACCCAGCCCTGTATCCTGGAAAATTCTGGTTCTCTGGCCGGTGTGGCAGAAGTTCCAGAGTCCCCTTTCTGTCCAGTGAGTTACTCAGTTTTGCCTAGTTCAGTGGGGATTGCTGCACTACTGACTTGTTTTGCAGCCCTTCATGAGCTCCAATCCAGTGTATTTGATGAGTCTCTGTCTAGTCCAGAAGAAGTTATGGGAACCCTGTCTAGTTCGGTGCATACATCAGAAGATTTAGCCTGTCTTGTAAATGCCCCTGAACATGATTTGTTAATAACCTTGCTGGAATCAGAGACATCTAAGTCTGATCCTGCATTTTTTAGTGAGAATCCAGTAACTGTGAAGTCTAGTCATGATGATTTTTTTTTTGCCCAGTCCTGGTTTCGGTCCTACCTTGACTGACTTTGAGGTTCGCAGTTCCTTGACATGCCCAGAAGTCTCTCTTGTGCCGGTGTGCCCAGATGTGCTTCGTATGCCAGAGTGCCCAAGTGTGTCTGTGTTGGCGTGCTCACACGCTTCCCTAGTGGAGACATGTTCTGATGTTGCCGGTTGGCCTGCATGCCCGGAGATGGTTCTGGTCCCTAAGAGCCCTGATCTTGATGTTTGTCCTTGTGACCCTGACTCTGAAGTTGCCCTGGGTTCCATAGGGGTTCTTGATAGTTCTCCATATGAGCCTAAGGGGCGTTCTGACCTGTGGGGATCTCTTTGGAGCTTCCAAGTGTTCTGGGAGATCTCTGAGGAAACTTGTCCTGGTACCTTGGACTGGTTCAACGGTGGGTTTTGTGTTGGTAGGGACAGCTCCGGTGGGCATTGCAAAGGCTTTGGCGTTTTTGGACAGTCCCTGGAAGGCGGTGGGTATCGCTCAGAGAGTTTCTGGGGGCTTTTTTCTGGAAGTCGTGGTTCTGATGGGTATCACACTGAGGCTTGTAGTGCTGACGGGCATGGTTCTGTAGGTTCTGATGGGTCCAGTCTTGTGGGGACTGATTCTGGAATTTGGTCTTGCCGGGCTGTCCCGGTCATCATGAATTATCAGTCAGATTGTTTTGTTGGGAATTTCAGTTTTGAAAAGCGTCTGGTATCCGCTTTTAAGGGGGGGTGGGGGTGGGGGGGGGGTGGGGGGGTGTAATGTTATGATCATGTCTGCAGCGTTTACTGCTGGCTGCAGTGGTATTGTAACCCAAGCAGTTCTGATGTCATTACATGCATTTTCTTGCATAGTTTGGTTTGCACTTAAACTAGTTGCTGATTCCATCTGCAGTCGCTCTGAAGTTAATGACAGTTTAATATGCTTTTGTGTAAACAAACATTGTCTGCTGCAATGGAGGGGCAATCCCTTTCCTGCAGGCTGCATATCATTGTCTGCCTTTTCCTGCTATCAGCCTGTGATTAATTACCATTCACTTGTGTGGGAATCTGCAGGTCTGCTCCCATTGGATGACCTCAGTATAAAGAACTGCTTCCTGCAATGCTTGATGGGCTACCATAGTCTCAGATTCTGTCTGTTACTCTGCTCGTGCCCCACCTCGTTCCTGGTCCGTGTGGACTGCGCTGACTCCTGCGAAGGGGTCAGCGAGTCCTCCTAGTTCTGCTCTTGTTCTAGAAGTTGTTACTTGCTTGTCTTGTGTCATATATTGGTTCATCGCCAATATATACGCATACTTGCGCATTTTGTTATTTTCCTTGTATTCGTGTTACGTTGATACATCAGTGTCGCTGATATATACGTACACGAACTGTTTATTTCCTGTGTTCGGTTAGTCAGCCTTCCAGCACGTTTTGGTAGTTTGCGCGTATCGTGAGCACCCGTGCTGAGCTAGTATCCTGCTCCTGGTCCTGTTTGTGGATTGCGTTCATCTCTGCGAGGAGATAACGAATCCTTCTGAATCCTGTCCTGTTACCGTTTGTGGATTGCGTTCATCTCTGCGAAGAGATAGCGAATCCTTCTGAGCCCTGTTCCCTGTATTGCTCCAGTGCTAGTCAGTGTTCCTGCTTATGTCATATATCGGTTCATTGCCGATATATACATATGTTAGTCAGACGTTACAAATAGTTTCATTGATAGCTGTAATTGTAATACGCTAGGAAAACATACTTATTGTATATTTGTCTGTGTTACGTTCATCTATCTTGATCCTGCTATTTCCTGACTATCTTGTCCTGTCTTTGTGAGGCACGCCATCGCTGCATACGCATTGTCTGCCTCATTCCAGTCTGTCTTTTTGTGGACGCTTGCTGTCACTAAGTAGTGGCTAGTTAAGCAGGCGTTCATTCTGTCTACCTGTCCTGATCTCCTCGGTCCTGGTTTATGCGCTCAGCGCTACTTTGCGCTGAGACGTTGTTACGAAAGTGTTGTTTGTGGCTGTTCGGATCTGCACCGGCTCTGTGCGCCACAATCTCCTATTGGAGTCAGTCCTCTCCTCCACTAAACTGGGCATATCCTGATCCCTTGTGCTGGTGTGTGTACCTCCTTCACGTCAGCTTATGTGTTGTATGCTGACTGTGGAGATTACACCTCCAAGCTTAACATGTACACAGCTATGCAGCCATCACTCCTCCCTCTGCTCAGTGCTGTACACCGCTATGCAGCCACCGCTCCTCCCCCTGCTCAGTGCTGTACATCGCTATGCAGCCACCACTCCTCCCCCTGCTCAGTGCTGTACATAGCCATGCAGCCACCGCTCCTCACTCTGCTCTCTACTGTACATAGCTATGCAGCCATCGCTCCTCCCCCTCCTCAGTGTTGTGCACAGCCATGCAGCCATCGCTACTCCCTCTGCTCTCTGCTGTACATAGCCATGCAGCCACAGCTCCTCCCCCTGCTTTGTGCTGTAAACACATATGCAGCCACCGCTCCACCCCCTGCTCAGTGCTGTACACAGCCATGCAGCCGCCGCTCCTTCCCCTGCTCATTCCTGTACATAACTATGTCGCAAATGCTCCTCCCCCTACTCAGTGCTGTACACAGTGCCCCTACCCCACTCAGTGCTGTACACGGCTATGCAACCACTGCCCCGCCCACTGCTCAGTGCTGTACACAGCTATGCAGCCACCACTCCTCCCTCTGCTCAGTGCTGCACACAGCTATGCAGCCACCGCTCCCCCTTCTGCTCAGTGCTGTACACAGCTATGCAGCCACCACTCCCCCTCCTGCTCAGAGCAGTACACAGCTATGCAGCCACCACTCCTCCCTCTGCTCAGTGCTGCACACAGCTATGTAGCCACCACTCCTCCCCCTGCTCAGTGCTGTACACAGCTATGCATCCACCGCTCCCCCTCCTGCTCAGTGCTGTACACAGCTATGCAGCCACCACTCCTCCCTCTGCTCTCTGCTGTACATAGCCATGCAGCCACCGCTCCCCCTCCTGCTCAGTGCTGTACATAGCAATGCCGCTACCGCTCCCCTCCTGCTCAGTGCTGTACATAGCCATGCAGCTACCGCTCCCCTCCTGCTCAGTGCTGTACACAGCTATGCAGCCACCACTCCTCCCTCTGCTCAGTGCTGCACACAGCCATGCAGCCACCACTCCTCCCCCCGCTCAGTGCTGTACACAGCTATGCAGCCACCGCTCCCCCTCCTGCTCAGTGCTGTACACAGCTATGCAGCCACCACTCCTCCCTCTGCTCTCTACTGTACATAGCCATGCAGCCACCGCTCCCCCTCCTGCTCAGTGCTGTACAGAGCCATGCAGCCACCACTCCTACCCCTGCTCAGTGCTGTGCACAGCTCTGTAGTCGCATCATCGATCAGGCATGCTTTTGGCAGCACCGAATTGCAACCAATTCAATAATAATTATCGAATTGGATGGTTGATCAGAGGCCAAATCACCTGATGTATGGCCAACCTTACAGGACCACTATCGCGAAAAATTGAAAAATGTAAAATACATGAAAACACAGATAAAAAGTACATTTCTCCCAGAGTAAAATGTGCTATAAATCACTTTTCACCTATGTTGTTGTCAATTACAGTAGGTAGTAAAAATGTGACAGAACTGAAAATTGTGGATAAGCCCATCTCTTCATGGGGGATTATCCAGGTTTTCTTTATTTTCAAAAGTATTTCTTGAAAAAGACAGTTGCTTAGTTCAACTGCCATAATAGTGTGCAAACAGATGGGGGGTTGCCTGAATCTTTGTATAGATCCTTTCAAGGGAGTGCTTTTGTAAAGAATAAATAAATTACTGAGAATACCCAATGAGGAGAAGGACTAGTCAAAAACCTGTCAGTTCCGTCAGATTTGTACTAACTACTGTAAATGACAGTAACATAGGAGAAAATTAATCTATACTATAGCTCATTTTACTCTGCATGTGTTTACTTAACTTAACTTTTTTTTTTTTTTTTTTGCAGAAGACCTCGACTGACGTGACTGAGCCAGTTACCGAGAGCGATTGCTGCTCAACGGAGGACCGCGGGAGGGACTCAGATGTGCAAATGGGGCTGGAGGAAACCCTGGCTAAGTAAAAAAATCTTAGTTACACAATGTCTCTGGTTTACTTTACAGTGGATCCGAGAAACTTTTACTCATTGCATACTTGTGTTCCTCTCATATAGTTTATAGGGTATTCCTCAAGTCAAATACTTTTTTGTATTGTTTTTAATACTCTAGTTCCTTATAAACTAAACAAGCCTCGCCCACAGCTTCTCCAGTGCCTTGGCACTCTAAGACTCATGTAGCAAGGGTTTATGGGAGCTCAGTCTGGGCAGGAGGAGGAGGATGTGTTACTAGCTAGAGATTTCAGAGGCAGAGGGGAGGAGGGAGGAGGAGAGGGGAGTGAAGTTTTCACAGGCTAATGCTGGGTACACACTATGAGATTTTCTGGTCGATTTACTGTCAGATCGATTATTTCCAACATGTCCGATTTGCTTTTCAATCGTTTTCCGAGCATTTTCCGATCGATTTCCGTGCACTTTAATAGGAAATCGATCGGAAAATGCTCGGAAAACGATCGAAAAGCAAATCGAACATGTTGGAAATAATCGATCTGACAGTAAATCGACCAGAAAATCTCATAGTGTGTACCCAGCATTAAGGGTAGAGATGCAGATCAGCTTGCCTGTGTGTAAACATCAGAAACAGAACATGGCTACTGTCATTGTATCACAGGAAGAAATAATCATGTACTGTTGAAGCTGTTTGCAGCTAGATTTACTATCTAAACTTTAGATAAGATACATAGACAAGTTACTTGTTATAGTTAGTTTTTCATCTCGGATCCGCTTTCAGCCTTCTGAAGGGAGAGAAGTTTGTGAAGTTCTGGGAGTTAATAAAATGGGCTTCTGAGTGGCCTCCAGTAAACTATGTGATCACTTTCCAAACAAAATGTCACCTTAAAAGGATGCAAGCAGTTTTTTTCTGCAATTGTCCCTAGTTTCTAATAGCTGTAGGAGATGCCATGCCCCCCCCCCCCCCTTCCATTCACCCTTATTAATCCAGGGGAAGTTGTGAATGTAATCAAGTGTGACTCTCTAAACTGTCTTAAGTACAGTGTCTTCAAACAGTTTAGGATACCCCCCCCCCACTGATGAAGGCGTTTGTTTGCTCATTGCTACTGCTAACTACAGCAATCCTTACCTGCCTGCTCTTTCTGGGGACTGCAGGCACTGGAATTAGAGCAATAAAAGCACTTCACAAACATTTACATGTCAAAAGAAGAGGTAGAATGGAAATTCTTTTCAGTAATGAGCCACATTGATAGTATGCATTTTTAATGTGGTATTGAAATGCCCTGGGAGCTAAAAATGGTGCTCGGTTCACACTGCAAGAGCTTTCCTAAGTGCCAGTGAGTAATGCTATGTATGTGTTCTGACTTGATATTGAGTTTTTGTATCATTGGCATTTTAAAAAGCACTGGTAGTGTGAAGAAGCCCAAAGCGCCAATAAAACACTGAAGAAGTTTCATCTTTTTCCCCCCTCGAATAGCTCTGTGAAAATAACCACATCTATTGTTATGCAGTTTGCTGAATCAGCTCTCGGAGGGGAAAACACATCAATGATAACCACAACAATCTATGAACACAGCGTATCACATGTCAAACACGATGTACCAGCAGTACAATTCATACACACAGCATCCAACACATAGCAACATCCTAAAACTGCAATTGCTTTACACCTGTGTACAGTTATTTCTGGTCAAGTCATCAATGTCACATGCCGTTAACCAGTCAGCACATGGTAAAATTACAGTAGGAATGAGGTTTATTAACCCCTTGCATACCAGCAGCCTCTGGCCCATTTAAGGACCAGAAACTGCAGGTACCACAAAAAGGCGCTTACCGACGAATCACCACACGTACCCGCCACTTATACCATTCTGCCATCTCCACAGGCTCCTCTCTCTGAGCTGTGCGCAGGTCTGAAGCCACTTTCATTGGCTCCCGACCCTGTTCATCAGTGTAGGCCAATGGGATTGACTGACAGTGATCACGTGGTCACGAGACAATGAAATCAGCTCCTGACCAGCTTACAGAACTCTGCTGTCATATCGACGGCAGTGCAAGTGGACTGCAGCAGGGAGGATGGGATGGGCGGGAGCACGGTGGGGACGTTGAAATCTGTGTCCTTTCAGAGCCTCTGTAACCTGCAGGAAGTAGATTTCAACCAACACGGTCCAGAACAAGTTAATCTCAAGGAATTTTTTTACTCTTATCAACATACCCCCTCCACCTAACTATCCACAAATCACCTAACACTGTGCCATCTTACGCCCCATTCCCCCCGTCACCACCACATCACAATATGCGCTGCAATTCTCCCTCTGTCCTCCGGGTGGCTCTGTAACCTTATAGTGAGATTGCCAGTGTCATGACAACAGATGGTGACCTCACCGGGGGATGCAGAGCCTCTGAAGAAAGGAAGGAGAATGGCTGCCGGCGCCTAGATCCCAGGGGAGGAGAGTTAAAACGTCTGCTGCGCATAAAGCTCTACACAGCTTTCCGGCAGCTACCCCAAGTCAGGCTCGGGATTACCGTTTCTTGCTGCTTTTTTTCCACCCCGAGCATGACTCTGGGATAGCGCCAGGGAGGTTAACCACTTAAGGACTGCAGTCATAAAACCCCTTAAGGACCAGAGCCTTTTTTTCCATTCGGACCACTGCAGCTTTCACGGTTTATTGCTCAGTCATACAACCTACCACCTAAATGAATTTTACCTCCTTTTCTTGTCACTAATACAGCTTTCTTTTGGTGCTATTTGATTGCTGCAGCGAGTTTTACTTTTTATTATATTCATCAAAAAAGACATGAATTTTGTCAAAAAAATGACTTTTTTAACTTTCTGTGCTGACATTTTTCAAATAAAGTAAAATTTCCTATACATTTGAGCGTGAAAGTTATTCTGCTACATGTCTTTGATAAAAAAAAAACCCATTCAGTGTATATTTATTGGATTGGGTAAAAGTTATAGCGTTTACAAACTATGGTGCAAAAAGTGAATTTTCCCATTTTCAAGCATCTCTGACTTTTCTGCGCACCTGTCAGGTTTCATGAGGGGCTAAAATTCCAGGATAGTACAAATACCCCCCAAATGACCCCATTTTGGAAAGAAGACATCCCAAAGTATTCAGTGAGAGGCATGGTGAGTTCATTGAAGATTTTATTTTTTGTCACAAGTTAGCGGAAAATGACACTTTGTGACAGAAAAAAAAAAAAGTTTCCATTTCTTCTAACTTGCGACAAAAAAAAATGAAATCTGCCACGGACTCACTATGCTTCTCTCTGAATACCTTGAAGTGTCTACTTTCCAAAATGGGGTCATTTGTGGGGTGTGTTCACTGTCCTGGCATTTTGGGGGGTGCCTAATTGTAAGCACCCCTGTAAAGCCTAAAGATGCTCATTGGACTTTGGGCCCCTTAGCGCAGTTAGGCTGCAAAAAAGTGCCACACATGTGGTATTGCCGTACTCAGGAGAAGTAGTATAATGTGTTTTGGGGTGTATTTTTACACATACCCATGCTGGGTGGGAGAAATATCTCCGTAAATGACAATTTTTTTATTTTTTTTACACACAATTGTCAATTTATAGAGATATTTCTCCCACTCAGCATGAGTATGTGGAAAAATACACCCCAAAACACATTATACTACTTCTCCTGAGTACGGCGATACCACATGTGTGGCACTTTTTTGCACCCTAACTGCGCTAAGGGGCCCAAAGTCCAATGAGTACCTTTAGGATTTCACAGGTCATTTTGAGAAATTTCGTTTCAAGACTGCTCCTCACGGTTTAGGGCCCCTAAAATGCCAGGACAGTATAGGAATCCCACAAATGACCCCATTTTAGAAAGAAGACACCCCAAGGTATTCCATTAGGAGTATGGTGAGTTCATAGAAGATTTTTTTTTTTTGTCACAAGTTAGCGGAAATTGATTTTAATTGTTTTTTTTCACAAAGTGTCATTTTCCGCTAACTTGTGACAAAAATAAAATCTTCTATGAACTCACCATACTCCTAACGGAATACCTTGGGGTGTCTTCTTTCTAAAATGGGGTCATTTGTGGGGTTCCTATACTGCCCTGGCATTTTAGGGGCCCTAAACCGTGAGGAGTAGTCTTGAAACCAAATGTCGCAAAATGACCTGTGAAATCCTAAAGGTACTCATTGGACTTTGGGCCCCTTAGCGCACTTAGGGTGCAAAAAAGTGCCACACATGTGGTACCGCCGTACTCAGGAGAAGTAGTATAATGTGTTTTGGGGTGTATTTTTACACATACAGATGCTAGGTGGGAGAAATATCTCTGTAAATGACAATTATTTGATTTTTTTTACACACAATTGTCCATTTACAGAGAGATTTCTCCCACCCAGCATGGGTATGTATAAAAATACACCCCAAAACACATTATACTACTTCTTCTGAGTACGGCGATACCACATGTGTGACACTTTTTTGCAACCTAGGTGCGCTAAGGGGCCTAACGTCCTATTCACAGGTCATTTTGAGGCATTTGGATTCTAGACTACTCCTCACGGTTTAGGGCCCCTAAAATGCCAGGGCAGTATAGGAACCCCACAAGTGACCCCATTTTAGAAAGAAGACACCCCAAGGTATTCTGTTAGGGGTATGGTGAGTTCATAGAAGATTTTATTTTTTGTCACAAGTTAGTGAAAAATGACACTTTGTGAAAAAAACAATAAAAATCCAATTTCCGCTAACTTTTGACAAAAAATAAAATCTTCTATGAACTCATCATACACCTAACAGAATACCTTGGGGTGTCTTCTTTCTATAATGGGGTCATTTGTGGGGTTCCAATACTGCCCTGGCATTTTAGGGGCCCTAAACCGTGAGGAGTAGTCTTGAACCCAAATGTCTCAAAATGACCTGTGAAATCCTTAAGGTACTCATTGGACTTTGGGCCCCTTAGCACAGTTAGGCTGCAAAAAAGTGTCACACATGTGGTATCGCCGTACTCAGAAGAAGTAGTATAATGTGTTTTGTGGTGTATTTTTACATATAACCATGCTGGGTGGGAGAAATATCTCTGTAAATGACACATTTTTGATTTTTTTTTTACACACAATTGTCCATTTACAGAGAGATTTCTCCCACCCAGCATGGGTATGTGTAAAAATACACCACAAAACACATTATACTACTTCTCCTGAGTATGGCGATACTACATGTGTGACACTTTTTTGCAGCCTAGGTGCGCTAAGGGGCCCAACGTCCTATTCACAGGTCATTTTGAGGCATTTGTTTTCTAGACTACTAATCACGGTTTAGGGCCCCTAAAATGCCAGGGCAGTATAGGAACCCCACAAGTGACCCCATTTTAGAAAGAAGACACCCCAAGGTATTCCGTTAGGGGTATGGTGAGTTCATAGAAGATTTTATTTTTTGTCACAAGTTAGTGAAAAATGACACTTTGTGAAAAAAACAATAAAAATCCAATTTCCGCTAACTTTTGACAAAAAATAAAATCTTCTATGAACTCATCATACACCTAACAGAATACCTTGGGGTGTCTTCTTTCTAAAATGGGGTCACTTGTGGGGTTCCTATACTGCCCTGGCATTTTACGGGCCCAAAACTGTGAGTAGTCTGGAAACCAAATTTCTCAAAATGACTGTTCAGGGGTATAAGCATCTGCAAATTTTGATGACAGGTGGTCTATGAGGGGGCAAATTTTGTGGAAACGGTCATAAGCAGGGTGGCCTCTTAGATGACAGGATGTATTGGGCCTGATCTGATGGATAGGAGTGCTAGGGGGGTGACAGGAGGTGATTGATGGGTGTCTCAGGGGGCGGTTAGAGGGGAAAATAGATGCAATCAATGCACTGGGGAGGTGATCGGAAGGGGGTCTGAGGGGGATCTGAGGGTTTGGCCGAGTGATCAGGAGCCCACACGGGGCAAATTAGGGCCTGATCTGATGGGTAGGTGTGCTAGGGGGTGACAGGAGGTGATTTATGGGTGTCTCAAGGTGTGATTAGAGGGGGGAAATAGATGCAAGCAATGCACTAGCGAAGTGATCAGGGCTGGGGTCTGAGGGCGTTCTGAGGTGTGGGCGGGTGATTGGGTGCCCGCAAGGGGCAGATTAGGGTCTAATCTGATGGGTAACAGTGACAGGTGGTGATAGGGGGTGATTGATGGGTAATTAGTGGGTGTTTAGAGGAGAGAAGAGATGTAAACACTGCACTTGGGAGGTGATCTGATGTCGGATCTGCGGGCGATCTATTGGTGTGGGTGGGTGATCAGATTGCCCGCAAGGGGCAGGTTAGGGGCTGATTGATGGGTGGCAGTGACAGGGGGTGATTGATTGGTGGCAGTGACAGGGGGTGATTGATGGGTGATTGACAGGTGATCAGTGGGTTATTACAGGGAATAACAGATGTAAATATTGCACTGGCGAATTGATAAGGCGGGGGTCTGAGGGCAATCTGAGCGTGTGGGCGGGTGATTGGGTGCCCGCAAGGGTCTAATCTGATGGGTAACAGTGACAGGTGGTGATAGGGGGTGATTGATGGGTGATTGATGGGTAATTAGTGGGTGTTTAGCGGAGAGAATAGATATAAACAATGGATTTGGGAGGTGATCTGATGTCGGATCTGCGGGCGATCTATTGGTGTGGGTGGGTGATCAGATTGCCCGCAAGGGGCAGGTTAGGGGCTGATTGATGGGTGGCAGTGACAGGGGGTGATTGATGGGTGGCAGTGACAGGGGGTGATTGACAGGTGATCAGTGGGTTATTACAGGGAAGAACGGATGTAAATAACGCACTGGCGAATCGATAAGGGGGGGTTTGAGGGCAATCTGAGCGTGTGGGCGGGTGATTGGGTGCCCGCAAGGGTCTAATCTGATGGGTAAAAGTGACAGGTGGTGATAGGGGGTGATTGATGGGTGATTGATGGGTAATTAGTGGGTGTTTAGAGGAGAGAATAGATGTAAACAATGGATTTGGGAGGTGATCTGATGTCGGATCTGCGGGCGATCTATTGGTGTGGGTGGGTGATCAGATTGCCCGCAAGGGGCAGGTTAGGGGCTGATTGATAGGTGGCAGTGACAGGGGGTGATTGACGGGTGATTGACAGGTGATTGACAGGTGATCAGGGGGGATAGATGCATACAGTACACAGGGGGGGGAGGGTCTGGGGGGGTCTGGGGAGAATCTGAGGGGTGGGGGGGTGATCAGGAGGGAGCAGGGGGCAGTTTAGGGACTAAAAAAAAAAAATAGCGTTGACAGATAGTGACAGGGAGTGATTGATGGGTGACTAGGGGGGTGATTGTGTGCAAACGGTGGTCTGGGGGGTGGGCAGGGGGGGGTCTGAGGGGTACTGTGGGCGATCAGGGGGCAGGGGGGGGGCAGATCAGTGTGTTTGGGTGCAGACTAGGGTGGCTGCAGCCTGCCCTGGTGGTCCCTCGGACACTGGGACCACCAGGGCAGGAGGCAGCCTGTATAATACACTTTGTAAACATTACAAAGCGTATTATACGCTTCCTATCCGGCGATCGTCGGGTTAACAACCCGCCGGCGCTTCCGATTGGCCGGCGGGTTGACGTCGCGGGTGGGCGGAGCCTATTGCCGGCGGATGCGCGCGCATCCCAGCGCGCGATCCCCGGCCAGAGAGTGCCCCAGGACCTGACGCCAATCTGCGTTACGTGGTCCTGGGGCTGCCACTTTGCCGCCGCCAATATGAAGTAGGCGGTCGGCAAGTGGTTAAACCGTCACACTCTTTGTGACTTTTGCAAGACAGGTTTAACTTACAGCTACTGAGAGTGTACTGGAATACAGTAAGGGGATTGATTTTGGCGCTAGTCTACTTTAGGGCAGCCAGCAGGAAACCCCATCAGGAACAGTTTTTCAATCACAGTACCCACTTACAGCACAAAGTGTTGTGACTGGCTGAATAGTGTGGGCGTAGTTTACTACAATCTATCTTAAACATAGCGGTTTGAGAGGGTGCCATCCACTCAATCACGTTAGCTGAATTTCCCTAGAAGGCTTTCTCTGGGTCCCCTAAAATAGACTAGTGCCTTGTGGTTTTTTTTTTTTTAACACAAAACATGTAGTTTTCAGAGTTTTTTTTGCCGTTTACTCTGAACAATGGAAAGACTATGTGGGAAGTAGTTCAGCTATGTGGGAAGTAGTTCAGCTTGGAAAATATGTGGTTCCATTCTGATGGCCAATTCCAGATAGTAAACGTTCTCATAATGCTGTGTGGAATGCTACAGCAGACCTTGGTATTATCTGTGTAGGAACTTTTGGAATCGCTGATAGCACCTTTAAAGTGGACCAGAATTCCTGCACAAAACAGAAGGAAAACAGAGAAGTGCACCCTGTATGTATGTAAAGGGACTCCTAGCACCTCTCATGGGTATGCCTTTAAGCCGGACGACTTCCAACAAAGTCGTGCTATGACCCCTCTGGTGGAGCCTCTTGCAATGGCCATGCGTGTCACTTCCTCTTCCTGCTTCATTCAGTGATGCACTTCTCTAACAGAGAAGACAGGGGTGACCCGGACATTATACCATAGCCAAGATGGCAGCCGCGATTTTTAAATAGAAATCGAACGGAAACTATTTGTAGAATGGCGAATGGATTTGTAGAACTATGTGTAGAACAGCGATTCAGGCATCAAATGAAAGAGGAGAGCACAAGCTACAGAAAGGTATGCATCTTTAAAGTGGATCTGAGATGAAAAACAAACTATAACAAGTAACTTGTCTATGTATCTTATCTAAAGTTTAGATTGTTTACACAGCAAATCTAGCTGCAACCATCTTCAATAGAATATGATTATTTCTTCCTGTGAGACAATGACAGCAGCCATGTTGTTTGTAAACATTACAAAGAGGCAAGCTTATCTGCATCTTCTGTGAAAAAAACCTAATCCCCCTCCTCCTCCCCTCTGCCTCTGAAATCTCTGGCTAGTAATACCTCCCCCTCCTCCTGCCCAGACTGAGCTCCTATGAGCCCTTGCTACTGCCAAGGCTCTCTGAAAAACTGTGGGCGAGGCTTGTTTAGTTTATAGGGAATTAGAGTATTAAAACAAAAAAAGTATTTGGCTTGAGGAATGCCCTATTAACAATAGGAAAGAACACAATTATGCAATGAGTAAAAGTTCATCTCGGATCCACTTTAAGTACTTTGCAGTACTGATCGGAGTCTTAAAGAGTAACTATCAGGCTGCAAAAGCTAATTTAAACCTCTGTTCTCCTGTGTTAAACAGTTTAGAAGGAAGCCAAAAAGGCAATACTGAAGTTAAAAATCACTCTTAGTTTTGATGTGTGCTTATCAGCAAAGCTGTTAGACCCAAGCTCTTAAGTAGCCGAGAGCCGCATACCATACAGCAAAGCATTCTGGGGCCCTCCCCTCGGCTGCTATTGATAAGTTACAGGGCTCGTGTTACAAAAGCAGCAGCTCACAACATTGAAAAAACTCCCGGTGTAATGTCTGATTGCGCTGCCCAGAAGCTCCCTTCCACACTGAGTAGCACGCATGCTCAGTGTGAAGTTAATGATGCTGCTGGAGATAAATACGAAATATCTCCGCTCCCACACCTCTTACACTCCCCAAATGTTCAGGGTAGGGAGGGGACCCCCCGAACGACCTCTATGCCAAATTGCAGCCCCCGAGACCCACTGGTTCCCAAGATAGGTGACTCTAATCTATCTCCTGAACCAGCGGGACTCGGGGGCTGCAATTTGGCATAGAGGTCGTTCGGGGGGTCCCCTCCCTACCCTGAAAATTTGGGGAGTGTAAGAGGTGTGGGAGCGGAGATATTTCGTATTTTATCTCCAGCAGCATCATTCTATAGGAAATGTGGCTGCATAGTCTCCTACTGCGCATGCGGGGCAGCGCAAATCCACAGGCAGCGTAATCAGACACAGCACCGGCAGAGTACACTGCAGGAGTCCGCTATTGTTCCTAGCCACATGGCTAATTAATATTCACTGCACAGTAGTGTTTTACATTACCGATCTTTTGTGTGAGTGAATCATCAGGAAGCAGGCAGGACATGACGACACATTTGGCTTCATAGGAGACAGACAAACATGGAACCTGCCATAAGCTGTCAGGAGCATCATTCTCTGCAAATACTATATAAAACTTCTGTGAAATCCAAACGTGGACAGTGAAATGCATATGTAATGTAAGTACAGCCAATGTTTAGCTACTGATAGATGTGTTTTTTTTCTCTGAGACCTTATACATAACAGCTCCTCTTTAAAGGCATACCCGTGAGAGGTGCTCGGAGTCCCTTTAAAGAGTTTAGCCTCTCTAAGTCCCCCTCATCTGTGACTAATCACAAGTGTAATCTGATCTCTCCCCGTGTCACCTGACTGCCACGGCAGATAAGGGCATTTAAAAGCACAGGAGGTTAACAATATGTCTGCTTCCATGAATCAGGAAGTAGAAACTGTGTAGATGTATTGTAGGATTTGTATCAGCTGTAACAAAGAAATGTTTTTCTTTAAAAGTTATTATGCTGTTGCATATCTTTTAGGCTCCTCTACCTCTGCACCCACCGCACCTGATCCACCTCCACCTCGGGTATGTGTTTTTTCTTTACAATGTACGTGTACTATTAGCTGCATTTTGTTCTGGAACCCAAAATAAAGTAATGACAGCAGTTCCGGCGCTCTTCTCCTCTCCTTTTTATGCACAGATACTATTTTTGCCTGAGCACGCTGGGATTTACATCCTCCATGCCCGCTGTGGTGACAGTGCCGCCCCCCTCCTCCCTCTTCCTCACAAGGATTTACAGCAGTGCCAGCATCTCTACACTTTTTCTCTTCTCATGTTAGATTGATATCTTTTAGAGCAGAGAGGAATTTCCGAGTTCAGGTCCACTTTAAATCCCCTGGTCAGTAATTCCTGTATCAGACACTTCCTGTAGAATAACAGAGTTGCAGACTGCGCACTTATCACTACAGAGGAAATAGTAATAATTACAGCTAGCATACAAAGATAATGCCACTTGTATGCAGCCTGGATATAGACCAATCAAATGCATTTGCTGTCCAAGTTGTTCCCCACCGCTTGTGCAGAATAGTAATGCAGAACGAAGCAGCAGCAATTCCCCTGATTTATGAAGGAATCTGAACATAACAACACCCTCTTGCCATCCCCCTTGGTCACCGCCTCTCACTCTCGCATCCAGGACTTCTCCCAAGTGTTACCTCTCCTTTGAAACCCTCTCCCACAGCCTCTCCATCATGCTCCAAACTTGAAAATTTTCAAAAATGGACGGCACTGGTCTACTTTAGGGGACCCAGCAGGAAAACTCATAGGGAAATTTAGCTAACGTGATTGAGTGGACAGCAGCCTCCCGAAAAGCTAGGTTTCCAATAGGTTGTAATAAACTATGCCCCCTCTATTCAGCCAATCACAACACTTTGTGTTGTAGAGGGTGCTGTGACTTGGCAACTGTTCCCTATGAGGTTTCCTGCTGGATCCTCTGGAGTAGACCAGCTCCCACAAGACACACCTCTTGAGATAACCTTATTTGTTATAGCTGAATTTGAGCTCACTGCTTCATCTGATAACCACTTTGTCCACCGCACTACCCTCTAGATCAGGCATGGGCAAACTTGGCCCTCCAGCTGTTACGGAACTACAAGTCCCACAATACATTTGCCTTTATGAGTCATGACTGTGGCTGTCAGACTCCTGCAATGCATTGTGGGACTTGCAGTTCCTTAACAGCTTGAGGGCCAAGTTTGCCCATACCTGCTCTAGATTGTAAGCTCACAAAGGCAGGGGCCTCCCCGTAGTGTCTCGGATTTCTGTTGCACTTTAACAAATGAGCATGTACCATTATTGGTAAAGTTTTCAAACTACACATCAATTATATGTATTTGTAGTTGTGTTGATAGATGTCCTGATTGTACAGTGTGTTGAACTACAGTATCTATTCTCTCTATTAGTGTGCGATTCTGTACCATGTACAGCGCTAAAGAAGATGTTGAAACAATAATAATAACAGATTAGCAAAAACTTAACTACTGTATATCAGAGCCATCACACAGCAGCAAACTAATGTTATTATGATAAACTACTGACCAGCAAAGTTGCACAAGTTATGCTATATTGAGTACCCTGTAAATCCCCAAATAGCTATAAGAGCTTAGAAGAACACCACTGAGCAGAACCCCCCATGTAATGCTATGAGAGGCAGCAGTTGCTGGAGAGGGGAGACACCAGTGATGTATAGAACACGGATAAACACGGATAAACACGAAAGGGGGTCACTGGGTGTAAATATGGAGATAAATCAGAATTACCTCCACTGCTGCCAGTCCCAGCAATGTCTTCTTTCTCTCCCAACTCCAAATTCAACTCTAATTTCCTGTCTGCTAGATCACTTCCTGTCCTTCCCGCTCAGCAGCAGAGCTCCATCTTGTGGCAGATAGGGAAACTGCAGGCTATAGCTATTTAAAAAATACAGTATGTTCCATGGTGTTTCATTTGCATGGTGAACTCTTTCACTAGGGGGCAAGTGAATAAATAATTTAAATATTACATACCCACAATGGTCACCTCTCTTCTTAAAAAGGGAGTACCGCTCGAAAAATAAATCAATGAATAAATAGAAGAGGAGGTAAAGGGGCTAATTGGGTGCAATGTTATTTGGGCGCTGTAAGTGCAGCTTATAAACAAGCAACGCAAATACTGGCAGAGGGTCACTTTAGTGGTGGGGTGCTGGGTTAGTATGACAAGAGGATTAGCCAAAGTGATATAGTAGAATATTGATACAATTACCACTATTCTATTATCTGTATTAGGCAGTGCCTAATAGTAGAATATTGGTAATATTACCAATATTCTACTAGTGGCCTCACCCAGCATCCCTTTTACGCGTACGCGGGGAGGGGGCTGTCTCCAAAACGGGAATTGTTTTTCTAAAAGTTAAACATACTAGTTCCTAACAGAATCTTGCCTTCTTAAAACAGCAGGTATTTGCAGTTATTCAGGTTGGAGTGAGCATGAGGTGTCCCACAATGCATCACTGCTGAATATGCAAATCGACCCTTTGTCGTAGGGATGATTTGCATATTCAGAAGTGAAGCACTGTGGAACACCTCAAATGCTCACTCCAACTTGATTGATTCGAAATACCTTCTGTTTTAAGCAGGCAAGATTGTGCTTTCTAGGAGTTATGGTTCACCATGAGCTTGCTGGGCAATCTTTAAATCTGGATAATTCCTAACAATGTTTCTCAAAGACCAAAAAGGGGATTTTATTCTAGAATATGGGTTGTCCCTCTACTTGACCTGTGAAATACCTATGTGAGCTGCACCAGCTGCTCTTCAGGACATCGGTGTGGTGTGGTGGCCACCAGGATCTGACGCGTAGGTATTTTTGGGTTATGCTGTATTTACAAAGCTATATAGACAAACCTATCCTTCTCACAACAGAAGATGTTCATAGAGGATAAATTGGACTACAGCTGGGAAGGTGATCATCAACGGTCCAATTTTCCAATCCAATAAATGATCAGATTGGAGAGTCTTGATGTTACTAACGGTAACAAACTATCGTTTTATCGCTTGGATTATTGATCTGTTTTGCGGATCGATCCTATCTGCAAGGATCGAATTTATGGGCCTGATCAGCGCCTTCTGATCACAATTATTGGATCTGAAAGTCGATCGTTCCCTAAAATTCCCCTGTTAACGGGCAACGTTAGAAACAATGCCTATGAGCCAAGAAAATACAACCCATGCCATCCCATTAGGCCAATACAGACTCTAGATTACAGTCGGCTGAGGCAGCTGATAACAACTCCCATCTACTGGTAATCTGGTGTGTGTATAGCAGCCCCCACCCAGCCAGTGATCTGCCAGGTGGAATAAGTTGGCCAAGTGACAGGCAGTAGTTTAGCTCTCCCCGCTCACCCCGCCTACCACGGGATGCCACATCTGCACAGCTCCTTCTGCCTCCCGTATTGCAAGAGAACACATCTGTACAGCCTCATCCCAGCAATGTCCCCCTAATGGGTCCCAATTCCCATGGGACAACATATATCTTACATGTGTATGGCCTTTAGTCCCCAGTTTGGCCAATACTGTCCCAAAAGCTTGGGCGATGCCTTCATAGACCTCACATACACTCTTAGATGTGACCAAGTACAGAGAGAAATAATGGGGGCGTGTTTGAGGGATTTGGCTGGGAGATAAGTGTAGCTAACATATAAGCTTTTCTCAAGAGGAAACAATTTTAATTGCTGTCTGTGCCTCCACTGAGGAGACCCTGCCTCATCCTCCCTTCCTGTTCCAGTGTCATAACAGGAAATGGGGCGGGGACACAGAGGGGTTTTATCCCTCCCACCACTGCTGCTGAAGACAACTCAACACTCTGTATTCTCAGTGGCTTCAATCTCACTTCCTCTTAGCAACGACATGGCAGGAGGAGGAATCTGAGAGCCCAACTCTCGTCCCACACACCTTCCTAACCTTGTGCCGCACTAAGAGGTGGAGCTTGTATCTATCTGTAGAGGAGCTCAGCTGTGCTGCATCAGGCAACATAAGCACATTTTTCAAACAGGACTGAACTCAGAACTTCCTCTCTGCTCTAAAAGATAAGCAACAGCATAACAACATTTAACCTCCTTGCCGGTTATCCCGAGCTGAGCTCGGGGTAAGCCGCCGCAGAGGATTTCTCAGACCCTGGTGGGCCGATTTGCATAATTTTTTTTTGATACACGCAGCTAGCACTTTGCTAGCTGCATGTATTATCCGATCACCGCCGCTCTGCGCCGATTCGCCACTACTCGCAGCGCCGCGCCCCCCCAGACCCCTTGCGCAGCCTGGCCAATCACCGCCAGGCAGCGCTAAGGGGGTGGATCCAGACTCCCACGTTCTGAACGAGATTTCCTGTTTGCTCTGATCGCCGGAGGCGATCGGATGGGGTGGGGGAGGGCTATCATGTAGTTAGCGCTAGGCTAGCTACATGATTTAAAAAAAAAAAAACATTTAAAAAAAAAAAAGTGCTGCACCGCCCCCCTGGCGATTTTATTGTAACGCCAGGGGGGTTAACCCTCCTGGCGGTTTGCAAAAAAATCGCCAGGGGGCAGCAAATCTTTTTTTTTAATTTTTTTTTTTTTTTTTTCATGTAGCGAGACAAAGTCTCGCTACATGATAGCCGCTGCTCAGCGGCATCCCCCCAGCCCCTCCGATCGCCGCCGGCGATCGGAGATCCGGAGATCCCGTTGAAAGAACGGGATCTCCTGGAGGGCTTCCCCCGTCGCCATGGCGACGGGCGGGATGACGTCACCGACGTCATCGACGTCGTGACGTCAGAGGGGACTCCGATCTGCCCCATAGCGCTGCCTGGCACTGATTGGCCAGGCAGCGCACGGGGTCTGGGGGGGGGGGGGCGGCCGCGGCGAGAGGAATTGCGGCGGATCGGCGGGTAGCGGCGGCGATCGGGCACTGCACGCAGCTAGCAAAGTGCTAGCTGCGTGCAGCAAAAAAAAAATTATGCAAATCGGCCCAGCGGGGCCTGAGCGGTGCCTTCCGGCGGCATAGCCCGAACTCAGTTCGGGCTTACCGCCAGGAAGGTTAAAGAACAACATTTCTGTTACAGCTGATACAAATCCTGCAATACATACGCAGTGTGTACTTCCTGCTTTCATGGAAGCAGACATAGGGTTAACATCCTGCATTTACAAATTAGCTGCTCTGTAAAGGCAGCTAGTTGACACGGTGGTGATTAGTCACAGATGGAGGGGAATTAGACAGCCTCTTTTCTCTAAATGCCTACAGAGTGCATTTCTCTATGTGCTCCTTCTGTCATGTGCAAGAGGCCCAATTTAACTGAGGGCATTTGCTAGAACCATGTAAGCTATGTCCCTGCGGCCAGTTCTGCATTGATAACTTCTAGCTCGCAGCACACAAACACTAATACAGGCAGGTATACCTCCGGACCTGCTGGTTTATCGCACAGACACAGTCTAAATTATACAGCTTTTTATCCAACTGTACATCCAGATCAGCTGGTTTATAGCACAGACACAGTCTAAATGTACAGCTATTTATCAAACTGTGCATCCAGACCTGTTGGTTTATAGCACAGCTACAGCCTAATTATACAGCTATTTATCCACAAATACACACAGATGTGGAAACTGTGGGAAACAGAGAACACAAACATGAACTGAAAATAAACTCATGAGTTAATTAATCATATATATAGTAGCAAGGGTGTGTAGAGCTTTCCTGTTGTCTCATATTCCTATTTTCAATTTAAGAGGTTCAAGTTTAATTCTGAAGTGTGCACAGCAGCCAAGTCAGTGTGATATACAATCTGGATCATTCAGCTCCCAACCAAAAGAAATAATTCACTTTTGAGATTTTCGGCTGTCTCCTGTTATCAGGATTATGTGCTCAGCCAGATAACAGTGTTTTGGCTTCTGTTTAGTTTTATGAAATCCAACCGCCTTATTTGCATAAATAAGGAACAGATATATTAAAGTAACACTTAACCACCTGAGCGGTCTGGACGAGCTCAGCTCGTCCAACACCGCCGGAGGCTGCCGCTCAGGCCCTGCTGGGCCGATTTTAATGAAATAAAAAGCAGCACACGCAGCCGGCACTTTGCCAGCCGCGTGTGCTGCCTGATCGCCGCTGCAGCGCGGCGATCCGCCGCGTGCAGCGGCGAAAGAGGGTCCCCCCAGCCGCCCGAGCCCAGCGTAGCCGGAACAAACAGTTCCGGCCAGCGCTAAGGGCTGGATCGGAGGCGGCTGACGTCAGGACGTCGGCTGACGTCCATGACGTCACTCCGCTCATCGCCATGGCGACGAGTTAAGCGAAACACGGAAGGCCGCTCATTGCGGCCTTCCGTGTTACTTCTGGCCGCCGGAGGCGATCGGAAGTACGCCTCCGGAGCGCCCTCTAGTGGGCTTTCATGCAGCCAACTTTCAGTTGGCTGCATGGAATAGTTTTTTTTTTATTTAAAAAAAACCCTCCCGCAGCCGCCCTGGCGATCTTATCAGAACGCCAGGGTGGTTAAGTGTCCTAAGGTCAGACACTCATCTATGGTGAGGGAAGGTTATGGACCCCATAGAGCCTTACAGGTCCTCTCTTCATGTCCTTGGTACACCACTGTTTCCCCATTGAAGCTATTCAACCATCTGGTAGAATACACCTTCAGGGATTCTCAGAGGGCTTCGGTGGCTATAGAGCCACCCATCTTCAGAAGCACTTGGAGACACAAGTGCTTCTGAAGCCTTCCAAAGACTCCCAGAGGTGGCTAATGTGAACAAGGACAGCGGTGGAATGAGGACACCAAGAGAGGACTGAGAAGGCTCTATGAAATCCAAAGCCCTCCGTAAGTAACTTTCTGACTTTTTTTTCTTAGAACACTAAAAAAAAAAAAAAAACAACTATGTGTCATTACTACGTCCCTTCTGCCTATTAAAAGGGATCAGGAAAAAAGTACAACTTTGAAAGTGTTCCTTTAAAGAGACTCAGAGAGGACAGACAGCCCAGCTCTGATACTTACCTGGGGTTCCCTCCTGCCCTATAAACACGTCTAAGTCCCACACTGTCCTCTCGCGGTCTGCCATTCAGCTGCGGTGAGCTCCGTTACTGGGTTTATTCAATGCCAGTCAGGGTCTACTGCACATGCGCCGGCCTCCCGCGCATGCCCAGTAGACCCGGATGACGTCACTGAGCCTGGTAACGGAGCTCACCGCGGCTGAACGGCAGGACAGCGTGGGACATAGACGTGTTTATGGGGTGGGAGGAAGCCCCGGGTAAGTATCAGAGCTGGGCTGTCTGTCGTCTCTCAGTCCCTTTAAGGCTGTGTTCCCACTTGCATCATATCACATGAGGCCAGCGGGAGCAGACAGTATATTGCCCACTTTGGCTCTAGCCCGGGGCAGATGCGTTTTTTTTTTTTTGTTATACCCTAATTACCTATAAACTAAACAAGCCTCATCCACAGCTTCTCCAGTGCCTTAGTACTCTGAGACCCATGTAGCAAGGACTTATAGGAGATTGGTCTGGGTAGGAGGAGGAGGAACTGTTAATAGCCAGAGATTTCAGAGGCGGAGGGGTGGAGATGAAGAGAAGCTTGCCCGTGTGTAATGATCACAAGCAGAACATGGCTGCTCTCATTGTATCACAGGAAGAAATAATCATCTACTGTTGAAGCTGTTTGCAGCTAGATATGCTGTGTAAACTATCTAAACTTTAGATAAGATATATAGACAAGTTACTTGTTATAGTTAGTTTTTCATCTCGGATCCGCCTTAAATGACTTAACTCATGATTTATCTCTCCTTAAAGGGAAGGTTCAAGCAAAATAAAAAAATGAGTTTCACTTACCTGGGGCTTCTACCAGCCCCATGCAGCCATCCTGTGCCCTTGTAGTCACTCACTGCTGCTCCAGTCCCCCACTGGCAGCTTGCCGACCTTGGAGGTCGACGGGACGCATTGCGTACATTTTTACGCATTCCCGCTAGTGCAGGAACATTAACACATACATTTTACGCATTACTGGTTCAATGCGTAAAAATTTACGCATTGAACCAGTAACGCGTAAAAATGTATGTGTTAATGTTTCTGCACTAGCAGGAATGCGTAAAAATGTACGCAATGCGTCCCGCCGACCTCCGAGGTCGGCAAGCTGCCAGTGGGGGACCAGAGGATCCATGAGTGACTACGAGGGCACAGGATGGCTGCATGGGGCTGGTAGAAGCCCCAGGTAAGTGAAACTCATTTTTTTATTTTGCTTGGACATTCCCTTTAAAGGGAATCTGAGGTGAGAGGGATCTGGAGGCTGACACGTTTCTTCCCTTTAAACAATGCAAATTGCCCGGCTTTCCTGCTGATTCTCTTACTCTAATATTTTTAAAAATAGACCCTGAACAAGCATGCAAGTCAGATGTTTCTGACAAAAATCTGACAAGATTAGCTGCATGCTTGTTTCTGGTGTGCTTCAGATGCTACTAACCAGAAAGATCAGCAGGACTGCCAGGCAACTGGTATTGTATAAAAGGAAATAAATATGGCAGCTTCCATCGGTCACATACCTCAGGTTCCTTTCAACTGACTTAATTCATGGTGTATCTTTCCTTATTTGTTTATCTTATGCATTATGTCTGGTACACACCATGTAATTTCCTGTCAAATTGATTATTTCCAACAGGTCCAATCTGATTTCTGATATTTTCTCTGATCACTTCTATACAAAATCGATCAGACCTGTCGGATATTACCGATTTGACCCGTCTATCTGACAGGAAATTGCATGGCTTGTACCAAGCATTAGCTCTCCTTACAGTTAAAGGACAACTGAAATGAGAAGTATATGGAGGCTGCCATATTTATTTCCTTTTAAACAATACCAGTTTACTGGCAGCCCTGCTGATCTATTTGGCTGCAGTAGTGTCTGAATAACAATAGAAACACGCATGCAGCTAATCTTGTCAGAGCTGACAATAATGTCAGATACACCTGATCTGCTGCATGCTTGTTCTGGGTCTATGGCTAAAACAAAATAGAGGCAGAGTATGAGCAGGAATCAGAATCAGAATTTTTATTCGCCAAGTGCGACAGACGCCGCACCCGGGATTATTTGTCTATTTGTTATTATTTGTTTATTTGAAAGCCAGGTAACTAGTATTGCTTAAAAGGAAATAAATATGGCAGCCTCCATATCCCTCTCGCTTCAGTTGTCCTATAAAGCGGATATACAACAGCCTAATAACCTTTAAAGAAAAACATTTCTTCATTACAGTTGATACAAATCCTGCAATAAATCTGCAGTGTTTCTTCTTTCTGCTTTCATGGAAGTAGACATAGGGTTAACATCCTGTGTTTACAAATTAGCCTCTCTGCCATGGTAGTCAGCTGACACAGCGGAGGGATCAAATTACAACTTGTGATTAGTCACAGATGGGGGGGGGGAATTAGACAAGTAAAACTCTCTAAATATATACAGGGTGTATTTCTCTGATTTCCTTCTTTCCTGTGCAAGAGTTCAGGTCCACTTTAAGGTGAAAAATAAGTAAGCTTTGTGAATCAGCCCCCCTGTCACATATCAGTTCAGGTTCACTTTACCACGGAATTCCATGAAAAGACATTGAATTGGGCATTCAACCAGAACATTTGGCATTTAAAAACAATGGTTGTAATAAAGTATGTACAGCATAAGCAGTAAAAACAAGGCACAACACTAACAACTTATATATAAACATAAACACGATATTTATATTTAACACTATAGTGTGTATATATATATATATATATATATATATATATATATATATATATATATATATATATATATATATATGAATAAGTAATATATACACAAAACCCAGTTACCACTGAATAGAGCTTGTAGGGACATGTATGACTTGTCACCACTAGGGGGTAATGATCTTCTTTAATCTGCTCTCCAAAATGATTGTTTCGTGGACCACAACCCCTCTATCAGGCACCTTATTGGCCATCCCTACATCCGGACAGCATGAAATGTGCAAGGTTTTGATTTGCCGCAATCACTTCCTGCTTCAGCACATGATCGGGGGCCAGCAAATCAGAGCTTCATAAATTCATAACCTGATCACAATCTTCTCCATAACTACTGCCACACACCAGCAAAACTGATTCATGGGATTCTTAGACATGCCACACATGTGAGGCAGATGTCCTATTCTCCCCCCCCCCCAAAAAAAATCAATCATTCCCCAATTGTTAATGGCTGCAGGAATCTGCAGTGCTCAATTTCAGTCACCTTTCAGAAGAAATGTGAATGTTTGAGTAAAACTGAAGTGAAAATAAAAACAGTTACATACCTATGGAGAGTGAAGGGTCTTATTGAACCTTCCATGTCCTCTCACAGTCCCCTCATTCCAGGTATTCAACCAATTGGTTGAGTACACTTTCAGGAATCCTCGGAAACACTTGCTTCCCCAAGTGCTTCCAAATACGGGCTGGTCCGTACTGTGCATGCGCAGCACATTGTCGCCCATATCGGAAGCACTGGTGGACACAAGTGTTTCTGTAACCTTCCAAGGGATCCAGGAGGTGATAAATTTGAAGCCTGATGTCACTGTGGGGTCAATAAGTATGTGGGGTTTATTATGAGGCGAAGGGATCTTTTCCACAGTAAGAATACACGGAAGGGTGCATGGCTGTGACAGACAAGCCCTTCCCATTTCCCCAGTAGGCGGAGTGAAGTGGTAGAATGCACACACCCCCTCCAGGACTTACTGTCAGACTGAAGTCCCCGGGGCCCACGCTGGACAAGACTGAATGATGTCACTGTGGGGCCGGTCAGCATATGAGGCTTATTTAATTGGAAATGGGGTGCTTTATTGACAGCGAGGCGCACCATGATCTCCCCCTTTAAATTACGGTGTGATTAATGATTTAGGGTGGTCTCTCTATGCATACATATGAAATCGGCGCCGGTAGACTTGGGCGCAAGACACAGGCGGTATATGGCTGATCCTGTTTCTGCACAAGTCCGGGCCATGTTAATTACTATCCTCCCTCCAGGCCGCCATGGATAGTGGGGAAATTATATAATTCGGCTTCCAGCGATTGCTGGAGGCTGAATTATTGTGTTTTTTCAGCAACTTTGGCTCCGTCTTCTGATGGCGCCGACGTTACTCACTGAGCGTGCTATAGAAGTCATTCCCTTTGGTCTATGGTGGCGCCGGCTGCGCCCAAATCTTCCTGCGCTGAAAGGGACTGCTCCGCCGCAGGTCTCCATCCCACAACCAAGCAATCAACAATCACTGCTGTAGCCCTGGCATTGTGGCCCATTCACACAGCTCAACGGGCGTGGCCTGCCTGTAGCCATGGAGTTTCCCAAAGTGTCCTGGTGATTGAATAGGGGCTATTCACACACAGGGAATATGGAGGCTGGAAGAGAAACTACACAGGTGGGGGAGGGGAGCTTATTGGATGCAAATATCACACAACAGCTCATTACCTCCTCTGCTGCCAGCTCCAGCAATGTCTCCTCTGTACTTCCTCCCAGTGCACCTATTACTTCCTTTCACCAGTCTCCTCCCCTTTTCCTTCCTTGCGTTCCAACACTTTCCTGAAATTCTGCGTTTCACATATTCCTCTCTGTGCGTTCCAGGCAGTGGACGTGAGCCATCACCATCTTGTGGGTAAAAAGGGGTACTGCAGCCTCCTTTCATTTCCTTTATCATAACACTGAAACCTCATAAACTATCACAAGTATAAATACTAAGCACTGAGACTCCAATCCTTCTGTAAATCTTGAGTAAGGGCTTGTTCACACTGTGAGCGTTTGCGGATTTTTGAAAGCGATAGCGATTTTAGAAATCGCTGTAAAAGCGCTTGTGCAATGATTTCCTACGTGAGCATTTCAGTTTTATTAAAATCGCAAACGTGCTACATGTACCATTTTCTGAGCACTTTGGCTCAGTGGAAGGTATATTAAATCGCAAAGCGCTTTGAAAAGCGATTTCCCGAGCCCTTTTATGAATAAATACATTGTATTTATTCATTTCCGGGTTAAAGCGTTCACTTCCTGACTAACATCAGGAAGTGAAAAAAATCATTGCTGAGCAAAAGCGCTTAGAAAAGCGATTGTCTAAGCGAAAAACTCTGTAAAAATCACAGTATAAATCACTCAGAGGTGCGATAGCACTGGCGATTTATGATGTGAACAAAGCCTAGCAGGGGACAGTCAGTGACATGATTTATTCCATCATACTGTACTTTTTACCAAAGCACTCAATTCAGATTTTCCCACCTTTTGCTCAACCCTCTACTTTTACTTGGCATGTTTTTTTTTTCAACAGCACTTTGGAGAATGGCTACTGATGCCTGTTTTTCTGACTTATTTTTCTTTTGCACATCTCCCCATCTGTTAAAACGCGTTTCATGCGTTCTAGGCTATGATGATTCCTCGTACTTTCTTTACTTGATAAAACAGTAGAACATTATTGAAACTGAAGTTGTACACTGGGGATAAATTATAAAGGAGGATTTATTCAGTTCCCTACTTCTCCTGCAAGTGCAGTCATAGTTTTTGTTGAAAAGAAGGATGAATTTCTGGCAGTGTATTCACTACGGAGATCCCAACGAATTAGTTCTCAACAAAGAATAAGGGGAGAAAATGTCCAAATGCAAAGAGCCGAGGCTGCCATACTACGGCGCCACCAGTCACACTTGGCTATCATCTGTTATCCCTAAGGAGACATGGAGGGGGGGGGACGACGACGACACAGAGGGATGCAAAGGTTGAGCAGCGATGGCACAGTTCTTCATGAAAGAAACGGGTGCTGGTGGCCGATGCCGCTGGGGATCCCTACCGCTGACATCTCGCAATGCTGGCCAAGGTGTTCCAGTTCAAAATGTGTATCTCCATGGTGGGTCCCAACTCCTGGGCAGCATTTGGCAGGGCTGGACAAGACAATGTGGCTGTCACAGAAGTGTCCGGCTGCAGTGGCCCTTACTTCCGGATTAGTAGCTGGCATCATGGAGGGGATAAACCAAAGGTGTCCCTGTGGCAGTTGAGCAACAGCAGCCGACTGATGGATGGAGCAGGCTTCCAGCAAGGCCAAAGGTGTCCCAATCGGCTTGGTATCTTCTAACCTCAGTAGAGCGCCAAACTCCTAAGTAGCAGCGGCAGACTACATACGTCCGTACTCACACAGACAATGAAACCAGGCAGCGGCAAGGTGGAAAAAAACTCCAGATCCTGAACTCCCCACCACCTGCACCAATGCCCCAGGCCACACAGGTCCACACCACACACCTTCAGGGAGAAAACAAGGCGAAAACGGTAGGTAAAAGGGATGAAAAAGAAGAATAGGCCAGAATCCTGTGAGCGTGGCTGCCAATCAAGGCACCATCCTCCCAAACAGCAGCCCAGTCTAGTCTTTATCAGTGAAAGGGCGAAATAAAAGACTGCTATGAGTATATGGTGATGCCCTCCAGAATGTACAACACTACAGCCAGCACCTTGGCCATTGATATTTTAGGATCATGATCTACCTTGATGATATACTGTAGGCTTTTTGGCTTCTCTGGTGAAGCACAGAGACCATGTTAGGAAGGTATTAGGTTGCTTGAGTGTTCATAGTCTGTACATGAAACCAGAGAAGTAGGAAACCGAGAGGACAAAATATTCAATACCTGGGTCTCAACATAACTGCCAAGTGGTCTTTATGGATCCCCAGAAAATCTCTGCTACTTTGAACTTGATACCTTCTCAGTCACTGCTACTACAGTATAATCTCCTTATAATAAACTCTGGTATAGTAAACTACCTTTCCAGGTCCCGGACAATCTCCATTCTAAGTCTATGGGAGCAACGCCAGGTATAGTAAACTCTGATAGAATAAAACGTCTGTTATAGTGAACATGTTTTTGGCCCCTACGTGACACTAACTCTGGTTAGAGTAAACAGTGGGCGGCGCAGGCGTCATATATCAGTGTGAAACCCATGGTTGGCTGCTTTTTTCAGGCTGGTTGCCAGTGAGTTGATGCCTGAGCCTGATAACATTTGTAAGACAGACAGACACAAAACATTTATATTGCGTTTTTATCCTGGCGGACTCAAAGCGCCAGAGCTGCAGCCACTAGGATGTTAGGGAGTCTTGCCAACTGAATAGGTGGTGGCATACTCAACAGGAAGAGCCAAGATTCTAACTCTCACAGAGTAAAAGAATGGCGGAATCTACTTGAGGGAGCTCATCCACTCTTCATTTACACCAACCATTGAGTATCTACACACAGCCAAACATCTTAGACATTGCCAAGACAGATGGGCACGGTTTCTTTTTTTTTTTATTGGACTGCCACTTGACACACCAACCTGGTTCCAAGAAAACCACACCTGATACCTTCTTCCAAATGTTCCCTAAGAAGGAATCATCACAGTATCCTAACAGCATTGTGTCTACATGCATCTTACCTCTTCTAGAGCCTAAACTGCTATTGCTGACCAAGCAAGCATCTCCTCTCCAGCCTGACTCTTCACTTGATCTTTAAAATTAAAATGGAATATAGAATTTTATATTATAAAAATAGAATTTTTGTCCCTGAAAAACTGTGAATCTTAATTTTGTATTACCACCATGATCATGCTGTCAATGTTAACATTTCCAAGACATTAGAACTTGTTTAGAGAAAAATCTGGTGGTCAATAATGAATGGTTATGCCAGTTATGCCCATTCCACAAGGACCACCTGCTCCAGTTCCAAGTTTTACCAAAACCTGGGGACTTCAGTAAAAAGGCCCTCCCATTAGGAGTTCTGTCTGCAGCTACCACCTCAGAAGTCTTTAACAGAGAAATTGTGATAATGCACGGTCGGCAAACAGATATGGTCTGATGGGGTTTAAATTGTCCTCTAGGCTCTGGAAAGAACTGTTCAATAAATTAAATTCATCTTTGTCTGGATATCATCCACAGTCTACTGGGCAGACTGAGAGAAACTCTGAAACAAAACTATTATGTTATTTTACCTCAGCTGCCCAAAATGATTGGTCAGCCTTGTTCCTTTCTGTAGTATTTAGGTATAATAATGCTACCCACTCTTCTATTGGTCAAACTCCATTCTTTGCAAACTGTAGATATCTGACAATTTTACCCAACCTGTGTGTAATCTAATGTCAGTACAAATACAGCTGCTCTGTGACAGACTTGTTGAGAATATTGGGAGCAACACCACCATGGGCTTGATTCACAAAAGAGTGCTAACTGTTAGCATGGCCGTTTTTGCGCGAATTTTCGCATTGCGCGCGCGATCGCGAATTTTTGCGCAAAACAATAACGGTTTTCATGCGCAAGCGCAAATTGTCGCGCAAAAGCGATATCGTTTCCGCGCAAAAAATGCGTTTGCGCACGAAAACCGTTATCGCTTCGCGCGAAAATTCACGATCACGCGCAATGTGAAAATTCGCGTGAAAACGCCCGTGCTAACAGTTAGCACTCTTGTGAATCAAGCCCCTTGATGTCCAAAGAACACACCAGACAGGTCAGGGATAAAGTTATTGAGAAATTTTGCAAACCACTATTACCAGTATTGCTCAAAGCCCCATTTTAACCTCCTTGGCGTTATGATTCTTTCCGGATTTTAGGGTCTAAAAGCAGTGCAATTGTTTGCATGCTTTTAGATCCTAAAACCTGGAAAAAAATCATGCTGCTAGGGAGATCTGCAGCAGCCCAGCCCTCACTCACCTCCCTGGCTCCATTGCTGCAGTTTTCCCTCAGTCATCCAGGTGGCGCTGTAACCCTATAGTGAGATTGCCATCTGTCTTCATGACGACCGACGGCGATCTCACCAGGGGGATGCAGAGCTTCGGAGGTGAGGAAGAAGAATGGCAGCCGACGTCAGGATCCCCCGGGAGATGAGTTACCTCCCGGCGGCTACCACGAGTTCAGCTCGGGCATACTACTCCTGGCATGTTTTTTACACCTCAAGCTGAACTCCTGATTACCGCTAAGGAGACTAAGACATATTAAGAACAATTAAAAAGGAACTTTACTGAATGTAACTTAATAATATTATATTTTACAATATCAACTCATGCATTATTTAGTCTGCGATCGCCCAGGATTTACATTGTTAAGTTTATCACAGGTGGTGACAGCTTTACGGCTGGCAGGTGCATCGCTACGGAATGTTTGTTGTGTGTTCCAAGGTGAGCAAAACAACGCCTGTGCCCATGTGCAATTAACTTTTTCTCCTAGGAGATTATATAACAGCTTCTACTTAGAAGGTGGTTTAAAACGCATTTTATTAAAAGGACTGAAAATATCATCTGGGATCATAAAACTCAGGAGAAAAGTTAACTGCATATGGACTCTGGTCTCCCAGAATGCACTGGGAGCAGAAGGCTGCATAACTAAATAGCCTAGGCTAAACATCACTGGGACGGTGATGCTACATACCAATTTACAGCAATATATAGGTATAGCAAGTGTTTTGGATGCTGAAACCAGAATCGTGAACATAAAATTGGGTATCCTAAATAATATATTACATTCTACTATGTGTCGTTAACATCTTTAAGTTAAAGGACAACTGAAGTCACAGAATAAAGAATATATAGACTGCCATATTTATTTCCTTTTAAACAATAACAGTTGCCTGGCAGCCCCCCTGATCTATTTGGCTGCAGCAGTATCTGAATCACACCAGAAACAAGCATGCAGCTAATCGTGTTAGGTCTGAGAACAATGTCAGAAACACCTGATCTGCTGCATGCTTGTTCAGGGGCTATGGCTAAATGTGTTAGAGGCAAAGGATAAGCAGGACAGCCAGGCAATTGGTATGGCTTAAAAGGAAATAAATATGGCAGCCTCCATATACCTCTCATTACAGTTGTCCTTTAAGGACTGTAAGATTTTAAAATTTTCTTATATGAGCTGACGATCCTTTCAGTTCACCCTGGCAGTTTCTCTAATTCAAAACAATACACTCTATCAGTGTTCCCCAACCCTGTCCTCAAGGCCCACCAACAGTGCATGTTTTGTGGAAATCCAGAGGCATTTGATCAGCTCTGCTGAGACGCCAATTACCTCACCTGTGCATGTTTGTGGTTTCCAGCATAATATGTACTGTTGGTGGGCCTTGAGGACAGGGTTGGGGAACTATGCTCTACATGTCTTTCTATTGAAAATAAATAATTAACTCTCCTATCATTACCCACTCCCATTATAGCTTTTTACCACCCCTTCCTCAACAATGGCCGAAGAAGTAAAAATATGGAAGCAATGTTTTTATTTTCAACCAAAAAGGTAAAGACATTTATAGTGAAAATAGTTTTTGTAAAAATGTAGTTTTGTGGGCATAAGTCTGCTTTAAGGAGAAACTCCAACCAAAAATTGAACTTTATCCCAATCAGTAGCTTTTACATGAGAAATCTATTCCTTTTCACAAACAGACCATCAGGGGGCGCTGTATGACTGATATTGTGGTGAAACCCCTCCCACAAGAAAAGTTCAAACTTTTGTCAGTTTCCTGTCTGAGAACCTTGCTGCATTGTGGGAAATAGCTGTTTACAGCTGTTTCCAACTGCCAAAAACCATGCAGCAGCTACATCACCTGCCAACAGTAAAATGTTCACTGGAGTTCCTCTTTAAAGTGGTGACATTTCAAAAGCCTCTCCAGCATAATAGACATAGACAATGGCTTCCCCAATGCTTGCATCTAAAGAGAACCCACTCCAAGCTGGAACCATTTCCCACCCACTGAAACAGTCATCGGTTCTTTACCACGTGAACTCCAATGTGTTTCACAAGCTCTGCCTTTCTTATGAAGCGTTTCCCACACTCTGAACAAGAAAAGGGCTTGTCATCCTGGTGTGTCTTTTGGTGACGCAGGAGGTAAGTCTTCTGGGTGAAGCACCTACCACACTCGGGGCAGGAGAATGGCCTCTCCCCTGTGTGACCTCGCTGATGAGCGACGAGGCTGGACGGCCGCATGAACCCTCGACCACAATCTGAACAGGAATACGGCTTCACCCCGCTGTGAATGATCTGGTGACTGGCTAAGGCTGACCTGTCTACAAAACGTTTCCCACACTCTGGACATGGGTGGGGTAGATCCCCGGTGTGCTTCCTCTGGTGTCGGACGAGGCAGCCGCTCAGTGTAAAGCCCTTCCCGCAATCAGAGCACAAATATGGCTTTTCCCCGGTGTGAGACCTCTGGTGTGCCGTGAGATGGGCCTTATCAGTGAAGCTTCTGCCACACTCAGAGCAGGCATGGAGGTTGACTCCTGTGTGAGTCCTGTGATGGAGCGTCATCTTACGCTTATTGGCAAAACGTTTCCCACACTCTGAACAGGAAAAGGGTCTCTCGCCCGTATGCATTCTTAAGTGTGTGACAAGGCTCGCGCTCCGATTAAACTGCTTCCCACACTCGGGGCAGGAGAAGATCTCTCCCTTCCATACAGCACCAGGCTTCCCCCCAGGACACGCAGAGGCAGAAGATCTCGCGGGACTGCTGTGATCTGGCGATCTGCTTGCACAAGGGTGCCCAGGAGAAGAACATAGGCTGGTGAGGAATTCTGTTGTTGGATTTTGTGGCGGAGGTTCATCCACCGTCATAACGTCAGCAGCTACTAAAAGAGGGCTGCCCCTCGAGGATCCCTCGGCGTCACATTCATCTAAAAGAAAAGGAAGAGAATACTACTTATTGTAGAATGTACCTAAGGGTGCCCATACAAAACTCGATTTTCGACGTTGATATCCAGCCAATTCAATCATAATGTTGGAATCTGGCAGAGATTGATGCTGCTACATGGCCACCTGATTGATCATTGTGATCGTTTTCAAGATAAAAATTGGTCGAAAGGATCAGGGCTCTGGAGTCGAGGAGTCAGAGCAGTTTTGGGTACCTGGAGTCGGTGGTCGGCTGCACCGAGAGACGGTGTGTCTCTCATATCGTGCAGGGAGGAGGGGTAGCTTCAGGAGGCGAGGCCAGGGAGAGAGAGCTGCCCGATGGCAGCTCAGGAAACTCTGTAGGAACACCCCTAGCCGGTGTTTTGAGCAGGGAATGAACTGAGGAATCGGACTTGGATGATTTTAGTACCGACTCCAAAGCCCTGGAAAGGATGGATCAGGCATGCTGGAAAATCTTGGTTGGCGTGATCATGTGCATGGTGGTAAGATAATTACATTTCCAGACAAATGACCGACCCTGGCCGGTCTCTCCCTGAGTGTATGTGCAACCCCTGGGGTCTGTGGCGAGTGTTGCTGGCTCAACTATCACACCGGAGTGAATCCTCACCTCTGCCTGTGTTCGGCATCTTTTTGATTTGCCACCACAAGTACAGATGCTCACAGTGTTAAGGCACCAAGTGCAGGAAGGGGGGGGGGGGGGGGGGAGGATTCGCCCTGGTGTGACAGGTTAGCCTGCAACACACACCACAGGCGGCGGACGATTTCCAATAGATTCCATGCTGCTATCTGTGTACGGTGAGTGGGCAGCCAACAGATCCCTCTCTGATCAGATTCAATCAGAGAGGGACGTATCTGATGGTCGATCTGGTGGCAGATCAAGAGGTGTAGGACCAGCAATAATCTAGCATTAAAGGCTACATACAGTCTGGTAAGACACAGAAACCTCTTACTGTGGACCAGTCAATAGTCACAGTGCAAGCAAATTACTACTGCACCATTTTCAATAATTACATTCGAATGTATTGCTTATTTTGTCCCTCTAAATCTTACAGGACACCTGAAGCAAAAGTGATATGGAGGCTGCCATATTTATTTCCTTTTAAGCAATACCAGTTGCCTGGCTATCCAGCTGATCCTCTGCCTCTAATACTTTTAGCCATACACCCTGAACAAGCATGCAGCAGATCAGATGTTTCTGACATTTTTGTCAGATCTGCCAAAATAAGCTGCATGCTTGTTCCAAGTGTGATTCCAATTCCCTGCAGCCAGATTGACCATCAGGGCTGCCAGGCAACTGGTATTGTTTAAAATGAATTAAATATGGCAGTCTCTATATTCTTCTCACTCCAGTTGTCCTTTAAAGAGAGCCCGAGGTGGGCTCAAAAAATTTTAAAAAAATAAATAAATAAAGTAGGCTACCCGCTCTGCATGGCTGAGCGGATCAAGTAGCCGCAAAAAACGCCACTCCCATGGGCCGCAATTGCCCACTTTCACTTTCGTGACATATAGGTCACAACGCTGCACTGAGAGACTGTGTGTCTCTCATAGCGTGCAGGGGGGCGGGGTAGTGTCAGGAAGCGCGGTCAGGGAGAGAGAGCTGCCCAATGGCAACTCAGGAAACTCTGTAGGAACGCCCCTGGTGGGTGTTTTGAGCAGGGAATTCATGTTCCCTGTGTTTACCTCCAAGGTAGTGGCTTCATACTTCTGCATATGTGGTCTCCCCCATAGTGCGTGACCCCAGCAGCGCACAAGCGACATTATAACACAAAATGTCTGCTGGGGTCATGCAGTATGGGGAACCAATAATGCTGAAGTATGAAGCTGACCATGAAGAAGGACCAGAGCTGTAAAGTGGCAAGCAGCTGCAGTGTACCGCAATATCGGAAGATGCAGGAGGAAAAGAGGAATGCGTGGAGAAGCAGGACCCTGTCGGCAGGATAACGTGAGAGTTGAAGTGTTACTGTAGCATAGTATAGCTTAGCTGAGAAGCAAACAGAGGTTAGTTTAGTGTAGCATGCAGTCTAGTCTAGTATAGTGTAGTGCAATCTAGTGTAGTGTAGTGCACTGTAAGAAATGGGTGCAGCAGAGGTTAGTGTAGTGTAGCGTGCAGTCTAGTCTAGTATAGTGTAGTGTGTAGTGTAGTGCACTGTAAGAAATGGGTGCAGCAGAGGTTAGTGTAGTGTAGAGTGCAGTCTAGTCTAGTATAGTGTGTAGTGCAATGTAGTGTAGTGCAGTGTATGTAGTGGGTGCAGCAGAGGTTAGTGTAGTGTAGCATGCAGTCTAGTCTAGTATAGTGTGTAGTGCAATGTAGTGTAGTGCAGTGTAAGTAGTGGGTGCAGCAGAGGGTAGTGTAGCGTGCAGTCTAGTATAGTGTAGTGAAATGTAGTGTAAGTAGTGGGTGCAGCAGAGGTTAGTGAAGTGTAGCATGCAGTCTAGTTTAGTATAGTGTAGTGCAGTGTAAGTAGTGGGTGCAGCAGAGGGTAGTGTAGTGTAGCTGGGCAGTGTAGCTTAGATAGGGTGCTGTGTAGATATCAGACCACAGCACAGACAGGAAGGTTCAACAGAACATCAGAAGCATTCTAGCGCAGGTTAACCATAAAGTGGAAAAAGCACCATCCAATGTAACATTTACATTTATAAATAATGACCATTACAAGCTTCCTAGAACAGCGATTTTGGAGCGATGTTCTAAAACCTGTAAAATGAAAATGGGACCTGCTTCTATATTCGTGTTTAATACTCACCAGTAATAGTAGGAATTGCCTCTTTATTTGTCCCAGTCGCATCATCATGCTCTGCATATTGTGCTGAAACTTCTTCTTCCTCTTTAATGGTCTTCATGATGCCACCCTCCCTCATAAACTGAAGATCAGCCCTCAAATATGTCTCTTCTTCTGCCTTTATTGTCTGCTTTGGTTCACCCTTCTCTGTAGACTGCTGATGATCACTCCTCTCATATTTTTCTTCTTCTTCTTTTTTAATTGTCCTTCTCATGTCCCTCTCGTATGTAGACTGCTGATCATCGCTCGCACTTGTCTCCTCTTCTTCCTCTTTAACCACAACCTTCAGTTCTTCACCCTAAACTTACAACAACAACAACAACAACAACAACAAAGAGAAAGAAATGGATGAAGACTACATAACAGAGAGAGACCTCCACATAAAACAATACTAAGACAATGTCAAATTGGTATCTTTCATTTCCACCTACCTGATAATAGTGGGGGCTGGTGTGATCTTCATGTGGACAATCTTGGGAATAAAGAGGACCTGTACATCTCTCTGGTGGGTTTCTGTTACTGGATCCATCTGTAGGAAACACACACTGACTGAATACGTTGTCTCTATGTGATTATCAGATGGTGGTAGCAGTGGTGTGCCTAGGGCATTTGACACCCGGTGCTGGGCAGGGCTGTGGAGTCGGTACAAAACTCATCCGACTCCTCAGTTTATGAAACCACGACTTCTACTCCAACTCTGACTCCAGGTAACCAAAATGGCTCTGACTCCTTAGTCTAATACTTACCAGGGCGATGGATTTGGTACAAAAATCATGTGACTGACTCCTCCGTTTATAAAACTGCTAACTCAAAGTACCCAAAATTGCTGCGACTCCTCGACTCCAACTCCACAGCCCTGGTGCTGGGTAGTAAAAGACACCCCCCCCAAAAAAAGAAAGGAGTGAGTGCGGCATACTAAGTGCGCGGGTAATGCCAGGTATAGGTTCCCCCAGTATAAGTAATATAGTTGCCCCAGCATAGGTAGCATAGTTGCCCCAGTATAGGTAGCTAGTACAGTTGCCCCAGTATAGGTAGTATAGTTGCCCCATATAGCTAGCATGTTTGACCCCAGTGAAAGTAGTATAGTTGCCCCAGTATATCTAGTCTAGTTACCCCAGTACACCAGTATAGCTAGTATAGTTGCCCCCAGTGTAGCTAGTATAGTTGCCCCCGGCGTAGGTAGTATAGTTGCCCCCAGTGTAGCTAGTATAGTTGCCCCCAGTGCAGGTAGTATAGTTGCCCCAGTATAGGTAGTATAGCTAGTATAGTTGCCCCCAGTGTAGGTAGTATAGTTGCCCCCAGTGTAGGTAGTATAGTTGCCCCCAGCGTAGGTGGTGTAGTTGCCCCCAGTATAGCTAGTATAGTTGCCCCCAGTGCAGGTAGTATAGTTGCCCCCAGTGTAGGTAGTATAGTTGCCCCCAGCGTAGGTGGTGTAGTTGCCCCCAGCGTAGGTGGAGTAGTTGCCTCCAGTATAGCTAGTATAGTTGCCCCTAGTGCAGGTAGTATAGTTGCCCCTAGTGCAGGTAGTATAGTTGCCCCAGTATAGGTAGTATAGCTAGAGTAGTTGCCCCCAGTGTAGGTAGTATAGTTGCCCCCAGTGTAGCTAGTATAGTTGCCCCCAGCGTAGCTAGTATAGTTGCCCCCAGTGCAGGTAGTATAGTTGCCCCAGTATAGGTAGTATAGCTAGTATAGTTGCCCCCAGTGTAGCTAGTATAGTTGCCCCCAGTGTAGCTAGTATAGTTGCCCCCAGTGTAGCTAGTATAGTTGCCCCCAGTGTAGCTAGTATAGTTGCCCTCAGTGTAGCTAGTATAGTTGCCCCCAGTATAAATAGCATAGTTAGCCCCAGGAGGGGGAAGCAGCACAAGAAGGAGGGGTAGCGAGGAGAGCGGCAGGGAGGGAAGCCAGAATCCCCCCTCCCTCACCTGGGTCCCCTCCTTTTGCACTCTCCCCCTCCAGATATGCGAGCGGCAGGCAGGCAGGCAGGCAGGCACGGCGGGCAAAGAATAATTCACCTGACTTCCAAGCGACGGAGCGCTGCTCTACCATCACATGCCACTGGTCTCCGCCTTCAATGTTGCTCACCTGCTTCCGCTAATCAGGAAGCACAGAGGGCGGCATTGAAGGCAGAGACCTGTGGCGATGGTGACGCTGCGCTCCAGCGCTTGGAACACGGAAGTCAAGTGAGTTATTCTCTGCCTGCCCCCCGTATATCTGGAGGGGGAGAGTGCAGAAGGAGGGGACCCGGGGAGAGAGGGGGGATCTGGCCCCCTCCCCGCCGCTCTCCTCGCTGCCCCTCCTTGCGCTGCTTCTCCTCTTGCTCATGGCCTCTGTAGGAGGCCTTTGTGACATGACCCCCCCCCCCCCCCCCCTGGTCAGTCACCCAGTGCACCACGCCCCCTGATGCCCAATGGAAGGATCGCCTCTGGGTGGGGGATCTAGGTGGACCCTCTGCACTGCTCTATCCTTTACAATAAATGAAAGTCTCCACTTACCTGGCGATGTGAGGGGTGGCTGATTCTCTGTCATGGTGTCCTTGTAGAGCTCCTTGTGTCCTTCTAAATTCTGCCCCTCCTTCACGAGAGGACCAGAAAGAAGAGGGAAATAAAAGCACAGTATAAAATTAAAAGCATTTAGTCAAATGACATTATGGATGGCCACCCTAAGGACCTCATCATGTCATGGTGGTAAGAAGACATAAAATACACAAGGGAAGATGGGGCCTTCATGGGACTCTCAGACCTCTGTATGCGGATTCCAAAATGTAAAGGAAGAGTAGGACAGTGGATCTTCTTTAAGCCCCAACCAACCCAGGAACCCTACCATGCTGAAGAATGCCAGATGAATTCCAGAAGTGGATGAGGAGCCCGGTGACTGCAGTAGATCATTAGCTGAGCTATAGAGTCTAGCACAGAAGTCCACCATAGGAGGAACAATACGATATCTCACCCAGCACTCGTGACAAATCATAGAACTACGGTAGGCAGTCATTTCAACATAAAGCAGACTTTTCAAGCCAGTGATTGTAAAGACTGAGTATGCTGGGGATGACACCGTTAACAAGACATAACAGTGGTGGCATGCTAAAGCCTGGTCACACCTTCAACTTTGGTTGGCCAATGACTGATCAATTTTACCACCTCCATGTAGTATGAGAGTTTACCTACACAATCTACTCAAAGTATTCATTATCTGTTGGCCCTCATACTATCGGTCAGTAATATTGGCCAACCAAAGATGAAGGTGTGTACCAGGCTGAAGAGACAAGTTAGAAACTAATGATAATTAAGCAATATGTTGGTAACCGAGTAGTATGTTTGATAAGTTAGTACTAGGGATGATAGATGGGTTATATGGATGATAGGCGAGTAATATAGATGATAGATGGGTAATATGGATGATAGGCGAGTAATATGGATGATTGATAGATGGGCAATATGGATGATAGGCGGGTAATATGGATGATAGGCGGGTAATATGGATGATAGGCGGGTAATATGGATGATAAGTGGGTAATATGGATGATAGGCGGGTAATATGGATGATAGGCGGGTAATATGGATGATAAGTAGGTAATATGGATGATTGGCGGGTGATATGGATGATAAGTGGGTAATATGGATGATAGGCGGGTAATATGGATGATAAGTGGGTAATATGGATGATAAGCAGGTAATATGGATGATAAGCAGGTAATATGGATGATAAGCAGGTAATATGGATGATAAGCAGGTAATATGGATAAGCAGGTAATATGGATGATAGGCGGGTGATATGGATGATAAGTGGGTAATATGGATAAGCAGGTAATATGGATGATAGGCGGGTGATATGGATGATAAGTGGGTAATATGGATGATAAGTGGATAATATGGATGATAAGCAGGTAATATGGATAAACAGGTAATATGGATGATAGGCGGGTGATATGGATGATAAGTGGGTAATATGGATGATAAGTGGGTAATATGGATAATAAGCAGGTAATATGGATAGGCGGGTGATATGGATGATAAGTGGGTAATATGGATGATAAGCAGGTAATATGGATGATAGGCGGGTGATATGGATGATAAGTGGGTAATATGGATGATAGGCGGGTAATATGGATGATAGGCGGGTAATATGGATGATAGGCGGGTAATATGGATGATAAGTGGGTAATATGGATGATAAGTGGGTAATATGGATGATAGGCAGGTAATATGGATGATAAGTGGGTAATATGGATGATAGGCGGGTGATATGGATGATAAGCGGGTAATATGGATGATAGGCGGGTAATATGGATGATAAGCAGGTAATATGGATGATAGGCGGGTGATATGGATGATAAGTGGGTAATATGGATGATAAGTGGGTAATATGGATGATAAGTGGGTAATATGGATGATAAGCAGGTAATATGGATGATAGGCGGATGATATGGATGATAAGTGGGTAATATGGATTATAGGCGGGTAATATGGATGATAGGCGGGTAATATGGATGATAAGTGGGTAATATGGATGATAAGTGGGTAATATGGATGATAGGCGGGTAATATGGATGATAAGCAGGTAATATGGATGATAAGCAGGTAATATGGATAAGCAGGTAATATGGATAAGCAGGTAATATGGATAAGCAGGTAATATGGATAAGCAGGTAATATGGATGACAGACGGGTTATATGGATGATAGGCGAGTAATATAGATGATAGATGGGTAATATGGATGATAGGCGAGTAATATGGATGATTGATAGATGGGTAATATGGATGATAGGCGGGTAATATGGATGATAGGCGGGTAATATGGATGATAGGCGGGTAATATGGATGATAGGCGGGTAATATGGATGATAAGTGGGTAATATGGATGATAGGCGGGTAATATGGATGATAAATGGGTAATATGGATGATAAATGGGTAATATGGATGATTGGCGGGTGATATGGATGATAAGTGGGTAATATGGATGATAGGCGGGTAATATGGATGATAAGTGGGTAATATGGATGATAAGCAGGTAATATGGATGATAAGCAGGTAATATGGATGATAAGCAGGTAATATGGATGATAAGCAGGTAATATGGATGATAAGCAGGTAATATGGATGATAAGCAGGTAATATGGATAAGCAGGTAATATGGATGATAGGCGGGTGATATGGATGATAAGTGGGTAATATGGATAAGCAGGTAATATGGATGATAGGCGGGTGATATGGATGATAAGTGGGTAATATGGATGATAAGTGGGTAATATGGATGATAAGCAGGTAATATGGATAAGCAGGTAATATGGATGATAGGCGGGTGATATGGATGATAAGTGGGTAATATGGATGATAAGTGGGTAATATGGATAATAAGCAGGTAATATGGATAGGCGGGTGATATGGATGATAAGTGGGTAATATGGATGATAAGCAGGTAATATGGATGATAGGCGGGTGATATGGATGATAAGTGGGTAATATGGATGATAGGCGGGTAATATGGATGATAGGCGGGTAATATGGATGATAGGCGGGTAATATGGATGATAAGTGGGTAATATGGATGATAAGTGGGTAATATGGATGATAAGCAGGTAATATGGATGATAGGCGGGTGATATGGATAATATATGGGTAATATGGATGGCCGGATTTACCATAAGGCACTGTAGGATTGTGCCTACAGACGCCTGATAATGGAAAGGCAGCTCACTCCCCTCCCATAGTGCCTCCCTCCCTCCTTCCCTATGCAAAGTCCTGAGCGGAATGTAAATGAAAGGGTTACTCACCCAGCTCTCAGCATTCCACTGAAGAGATCTCCCTTCAGTCGGGGGCACCTCTTGCTATCTAATACTTGGGGGCACCTCTAGCTACTTAATACTGAGGGTACCTCTGCCTACCTAATACTAAGGGGCACCTGTAGCTACTAGCTACCTATGGTGGGAAAAGGAAGTAAGAGAGAAATGACAGCTGGGACAGCCAGCACACTGGGGTGCGATTTGGCGGATGTTTGCAAGTTCATGGAGGGTGAATTCTAGGGTGCCTATAGGTTCCTGTGATATAAATCCGGGCCTGATGGATGATAGACGGGTAATATGGATGATACTAGGCAGTAATATGGATGATAGGCGGGTAATATGAATGATAGGCAGGTAATACTTATAAGCGGATAATATGGATGATAGGCTGTCACTGTTGTACAGGCTCTTGAAGGAGGTCCAAGCTAAAACGAGCTATCAAAGTTGTAGAGGCTCTTGAAGGGGGTCTGCACTACACACAGCTGTCACAGTTGTACAGGCTCTTGGGGTTATAGTGACAGAAGGGGTGTTCTGAGAGAAGGGGTCAATGCAGGATCCTTCTGAGGGTCTGTCAAAGTGCAGGCTCTTGAAGGATATATTTGGCAGCTGGGGATGAGAGATATTGTTCTATAATGCAGCACAGGCTCTTGAAGGGTGACAGTGAAGAAACAAATACTGACCAGCTGAATGTCTCCTCTCTTCTTGAAAAGCTTCCAGCTGTGGAACGCACAACACTTCTGCACCAAGCGTTCCAAGCTTCTCCTCGCAGGAACACTATACAGCGGAGGTGCCAGAATCCAACATGGCCGCCAAGGATATGGCGAGGCTAATGCGCCTGCGCCGCAGCATTTAGTATCCAATCCATCCAATCCCCCAAAAATTATTGCACGCACCGGTGGGGAAAGAGACTGGGTGGGGGCGGAGCTACGATGGGAACGGGGCGTGGCAATTGTTGGTTCAATCCTGGCTGCTGTACTTGCCTTATACGCGATGCACAGCCACAGAGTCACCTCTTCCTGGTTCCACCGTTTCAAGGCGATGCAGATCCTGTCTGTCTCCTGATGGTGCTCTGCACTTCCTGCTTCTGCCCTTGGGCTCTAGTGCCTGATGTGAGAAGCAGAAAGTGCGGAGTACCAACGCTGCAGATCGAGGCTTGCATCGCCTGAAACCAGGAAAGGTGAGTGTGTGCGGCCTGCAATCCTCCCCACAATGTGGTCAGTATTGCTGGGGGGAGGATGGTCGTTAGGGGACACAGATGGCTAGGCTACCATACTTGGGGGGGCAGCTGACTACTATTGAAGGTAGAGGGAGGGGGGCGCACCTGACTATCATACTGGGGTTAGTGAGGGGGACATAGCTGACTATCATATTGGGGGGAGAGGGAGGGGGGCACAGATGACTACTGTACTGGGGGTAGGGAGGGATAGCTAACTACCATATTGAGGGAGGGGGGTGCAGCTGACTACCATACTGGGGGGAGGGGGACACAGCTGACTACCATAATAAGGGAGGGGAACCCAGCTGATTATCATATTGGGGGAGAATTAGGCCAACAGAGCTGACTACCATATTGGGGATAGGAGGGGGGGGGGGGACACGGCTGATTACCATATGGGGGGGGGGTGCAGCTGACTACTGTACTGGGGGAGGGGGACACAGATGACTACCATAATGAGGGAGGAGGGAGTAGCTGTTTACCATACTGGGGAGAGGGAGGGGGACACAGCTGACTACCATACTATGGGGAGGGAGGGGGACACAGCTGACTACCATACTAAGGGGAGGGACGGGGACACAGCTGACTACCATACTAAGGGGGGGGGGAGGGAGGGGGGCACAGCTGACTACCATACTAGGGGGGGAGGGAGGGGGGCACAGCTGACTACCATATTGGGGGAGAGGAAGGGAAACACAGCTGACTACCATATTGGGGGAGAAGGAGGGAGAGACAGCTGACTACCATATTGGGGAAGAGAGGTGCAGCTGACTTCCATACTTGGGGGAAGGGGACACGACTGACTACTATATTGTGGGGAGAGTGAGGGTGGTGCAGCTGACTACCATACATAGGGAGGGGGATAAAGCTGACCACCATATTGGGTTGAGAGAGGGTGTACAGCTGACTACCATTGCAGTTGACTACCATATTGGGGGAGAGAGAGGGGAGCGCAACTGACTACCATACTGGGGGAGAGGAAGGGAAGGAGGCACAGCTGACTACGATACTGAGGGGGAGGAGGGGGACGCAGCTGTCTACCATATTGGGGGGAGAGGGAGGGGGCACATCTGACTACCATACTGGGGGAGGGAGGCACATCTGACAGCTTATATCGAGGGATTGTTAGGCATGGTGTGGGGAAGATTAGATTTACTTACCTGGGGTTTCTTACAGCCCCTAGCAGTCTATCAGTTCACTTGCTGCAGTTCCGCTGCCCTCCTGGATGCCGCTTTCCCCTGAACCATCTCCAACCACAGCTGTAGTCGTCTCTCAGTCATGTTACCATGGCCAGATGCATTCTGCACTTGTGCAGTTTAAGTCTTTGTGAACTGCAGAATGCTCCTAGTCATGGGAGTGTGATAGAGAGTGGCACACAGGAGGAGACAGCAGCACCCTGGAGGGCAGCGGAACTGTAGCGAGGGACAAGATAGACTGCTAGAGGCTGGAAGAAGTCCCAGGTAAGTAAATCTCATCTCCTGAGGGGGTAGTTGGTCAGGGTTAGGCATTGGAGGGGGATGTTAGCACATACACACGCTGGAGATTTACTTGTATTACTATTCCATGCAGTGTTGTTGGTCGGGTGCAGTCTACAGCAACAAATGTACAAAATAGCTGTGTTCATCCTTCTCAGAACATATATAGGAGATACAGAGGGATGTGGCCAAATCCAATGCAAATCAGTATTAGCCCTTGCACTCAAAGCTGGCACTTGCAGCAATGCCCAACATGCAGCAACAAACCACTGTCAAATAAAATGCATGGACCTGTAGACAATACCCCTCCCAACCCCATTTAACTTAACCGAAACATGAATGACAGACAAATAAGACATCAGAGCTGGCATTTCAAAGGCCGTGGCCAATTTTATTTGGCAAATATAAATGTAATAAATTAAGTGAAATAAATAAATTGAGGTCCATGAACCAACTTTAATAAAAACCTTGCATAACCACTATTCATTCATATCTAACTACCACAGTTCAGATATGCTATTAACATCACCAAGAAATACAACCCCAATCTTGAAAACTCCAAACTTTCCAAATAAACTTGACCACGACGAATCCATTTCTTTTCTTCTTTTTTTTTTTTGTTTTGTTTTTTTTTTATATAAGGGGGAAGGGTGGGTGGGGAGCTCACCTATGCCACAGGGGTGGCAGGCAGCTACATGGGGAACGGACCTCCTTTATATATGTTACGGCCAGAACCCGAAGTTTGGCCACTTCTAGTTCTGGCCGGCCACTTCGGGTTCTGGCCGGCCAATTTGCGAAGTGGCCGCTGCGCTGCGGCCAATGTTAGAAATGGATTGTTTACTCTGAAATTAATGTATCTTCAGGCCGCAGCGCAGCGGCCAAACGTATAACCACTTAGTTAATTTGTTGCAATTAAGCTGGCGGCAATGTAACAATTCAAGCCGCCGGCTTTTTATCTGCCTCTCTCTCTCTCTCCTCTTATGGCCAGCCGGCGGGGGACACGCGAGTCCCCCAGAGTCGTTCGTCGCAGCAGGGGCAGCAGAGCGGGGAGGCTGCAGACATTGCTTCTGCCAGCACCCGCTCTGCAAGAACGGCAGGCTTTCCTGCCGCGACGAACGACTCCGGGGGGATACTCGTGTCCCCGCCGGCTGCCCATAGGAGAGCGAGAGAGGCGGGGGGGAGGAGAGAGAGGCGGGTGGGGGAGAAGGAGAGAGAGGCAGAGAAAAAGCCGGCGGCTTGAATTGTTACATTGCCGCCGGCTTAATTGCAACAAATTAATACGTTTGGCCGCTGCGCTGCGGCCAGAAGATACATTAATATCAGAGTAAACAATCCATTTCTAACATTGGCCGCAGCGCAGCGGCCACTTCGCAAATTGGCCGGCCAGAACCCGAAGTGGCCGGCCAGAACTAGAAGTGGCCAAACTTCGGGTTCTGGCCGTAACATATACACCTAATCCTTCCCTGGATTAGCCCACTGCAGTGCATATGGTCCCTCGCAGTTGTTCCTCTCTTCAGCTGCCGTGCTCCTCTGAGAGCTGCAGGCACAGCCCTGGGCCACCCGCTGCCGTGTTGCATTCCCGTGGACAGAAGCGTTAGTGTGTAAAAATTGCTTCTAGTAGCCCGCAACTGGCCCAGTCGGACAGCCTTTGGAGGGGCACAGCAGCAGAAGGGAGTAGAGCAGAATGACAGCAAGGGATGAGGAGGATTACAGGCGGCTGGAAGAAGCCCCAGATAAGTTAAACTGGGCACATTTTTTTTTTCAATTTAGGTACATTTAAAGTGAACCAAGCACAATTTTTAGCACTCAGGGCATCTCTGTAGCACATTAAAAATGCATACCAACAATGTGACATTATTAAAAAAAAAAAAAAAGGCAGTTCCCATAGCTATTAGGAACCTGGGAAAAAATGTGGTGCTTGGTCCCCTTTGAGGCAACCCACCAAAATCGTCAAGGTTCCCTTCTTAGTATTGGTCCACTTATACCAGCATACAATTCATGCATACTTCAGCCCATTATTGCAATGGTGCAAGAGAGCTTGTAGCTCCTTTAATGGCAGTTGGGGAGGGGGGGACTTATATTCACTAAAAAGTCTTCACTATTAAGTAGCAGAGACACAATAGTGCTCTAACATATTATAAGAGCATCATGTAAAGTAACTGTACAGAAACATTTGTTTTCTTCATAGTACTGCACTTCCTCTGCTGTGAGTTCCAGCAAAGTCTCCTACTTTCTCCCACTTCACCTCTGACCCACAACTTCCTGTCAGACTTCCTGTCTGTGGATATCAGCCATTTCCGGTTTTTGCTTTCCACTTGGCACCCACCTAGTGGTACATATGAGCATTGCAGACTGTTTTTTTTTACCACTTTAAAAACTGATGGTGTCTCACTTTATTATCATTATTATTAATTTGTAAAGTGCCAACAAATTCCATATCTACAGTGCTCTAATTTTAAAGTAAACCTGAAAAGGGTAATAAAAAATATATACTTACCCGTGTAGAGCCTTCCCGGTCCTCTCTCCGTGCCCTTGTTCCACTACTCTTCCCCTGTTAAAGTTATTTGACCAGCAAGTTGAATACATCTTCGGCCCTCCTTGGGCATCTTTCAGAAGTATTCACGTCCCTAAGTACTTCCCCAGACATAAGGATCCCTCCTGCACACGTGAGTTCGGTCTCACAAATGCGCAGCTGCCGTGCACGGATGCGCACTTCTTCAGATGCAGTCAGGAACGCAATTGTGTCCAAAGCCTGGTGAGGAGTCTTGAATGTAAGTAAATTCAATGGGAGACAGCGGTGGAATGAGGGCACAGGGAGAGGACTGGGAAAGCTCTGTGGGATTCAGAGACTTCCCTCTACACAAGGGAGTATCTAACCTGAAAGTTTGCTTTAAATTACGAACATAAACATACAGTTTTTTTGTCAGAATAATTTCTTTCTGGTGTCTTTTATGGAAAGGTGTGCATTTAACATCCGTTCTGTACAGTACTGATTCAGTTTTATATCATGCCTGAAAAAAACATTTTTTTAATGTATTGCAAACGGTTTGTCAGCTCCCAACTTTTGTAGATAAGAAAGAGGGACGCTTTAAGACACACCCCTGCCACACCCCCAATCGCGTCCCACCACACCCCACACCACACTAGTGGTGTTACTGATACCAGAAGGAATTGAGAAGCGAAGTTTTATAATTCAGTCCACACGGGTCATCTCTATCATCATAAGTTCTCCTTAAAGGGAATGTCCGAGGATTTAAAAAAAAAAATAATAAATAAATTTTATATATATATATATATATATATATATATATATATATATATATATATATATATATATATATATATATATATACCCGGGGGGCTCCCTCCAGGCCCTTGCAACCGTCCTGTGCCCTCGCCGCAGCTCCGAAGTCCCTGGATCCCCTCTATCCTTGCCAGGACGGCCTCTACTGCACCTACGTGAGCCTCGCTGGTGACTGCACTCACCACGGAGCTGCGGCAAGGGCAAAGGATGGCTGCCAGGGTCAGAGCCCCGGGTGAGTCATTTTTTTTTTTTAAATCCTCTTATATTTCCTTTAAAGAAAACCAGAGTCGGCAACAACTAAAGATTCCATACTTACCCAGGGCTTCCTCCTTCCCCATAAGCATGCCCTCCCGTGCGTCAGTCGAGGTATTCTGCGCATGCGTGGACCTCCCGCGCATGCGCAGAAGACCCAATTGATGCGACTGAGCCAGTTAACGGCTGATTGCGGCTGAATGGCAAACCGCGGGAGTATGGCGAGGGACTCAGAAATGCTTATGGAGCTGGAGAAAGCCCTTGGTAAGTATCGAACCTTTAATTGTTGCCGTCTCAGGTACAATTTAACCCCTTCAGTACCAGCGGTCTCTGGCCCCTTAAGCCTCATCTACACACGTAGATGAGGCTGCGATCCAGCCACTCTGCCATCTCTATGACTGCAGAGCCCTGTGAGCTGGTCAGGAATCTCTTTCATTGGCTCCTGACCCTGTGATTAATGTAGTAGGACAATAAAAGTGACTCCTGACCGTCTCACGGAGCTCTGCTGTCATACTGACAGCAGTGCGAGTGAGCTGTGGCGGGGAGACAGTGACGAGATCAGCAGGAGCAACGAGAGTGGCAAGAGCGTGTGGCGGCGGTGAGTGAAATCTACACCCTGGCAGGAATAACAGCTCCCAAACAGAGCGTAGATTTCAATCGCTGCTGTCCGGAAACGGTTAATTTTAACACTTAGAAATAAATCATGATAGAAATAACATTTAGTGGACCATATATTAAACACATTTTTCAGTAGTCAAAACAACAAAAAGGATCACAGCCTCTCAGGACATCACCCATGTCATGTCCCGAGGAACATCGTTCAACAATCTATAAGGGGCTACGAGTATAGGAGGCAACAACTATAAAAAGAAAAAGACATGCCTTCATAACGTAATACATGTATTAAAAGTCTTACAGCATACATGGAAATATATACTTAACTCCCAGTGGAAGTATTAGAGCAGTGCTTGCCAGTAAAAGGGCCCTCCAGATAAGACGTGGCTAGCGGCTATACAACCCCAGAACTCTAGACAAACTGTGCATTCCCCTCAGCAGGGCACTACATCCATGGTGCTCAAAACTCGACGAGGTAATGGAAAGTTGAGACTACCAGCTAACGCCGCTCCAATCTGTACTGATCTCGGCTGTTTGTCTCATTCATCTTTCTTCTAGCTCTTCTTCTGCTGGTCCTCTCTGTTAAGCTCTTCATTGGCTGCCAATCAACCAGAGGGTCCAGTTCAAACTCTTCACCCTAACCTACAAAGCTCTCCACAATCTCTCTCCCCTGTACATTTCCTTACTTGTTACCAGTTACCAACTCATTGCAATCTTAATCTACACACAACCTTCTTTTGTCCTCTAGAATAACCTCCTTGCATTCACATATACAAAAGTTCTTACATGCTTCACTCCTCCTCTGGGATGCCCTTCCACAATACATCCATCACTCACCATCCTTTGAAAACTTTAAAGGGGTTCTGTATGGTGGGGGGGGGGGTGAGGATAAAAAACACCACTTACCTGGTGCTTCTATCAGCCCCCTGTAGCAGTAATGTCCCACGCCGTCCTCCTCCGATCCGCCGTTCCCCGGTCTAGCACGGCACGTCGTCCAACTGCGGCTGCGCGGCCGTGGCCTGCTGAGGCCAACTGAGGCCATTCCCCCTTCGACCTCTGAAAAGTTGTACTCTTCACTAGATAACCTAAAAACACATTGCCTGTATGAATACTGTATATTATCCCACCGCTTGTTCCCCCATAAACATAAACCTTAACAAGTTGTGGGAATCATTATCAGGTCCAGCAACTCAGATCAAACCATTTCACTAGTATTTTGTTCCCTCCATACTTATGGAGTGTGAGGATATATGTGGTGATGATATGTACGGTAATATGCAGAACATAGCAGCCATGTTGTATCTCGTAGAAGCCCTATTTTTCATCTGCTGTGTATCTTTCAGAGGTGTATGTAGGAAAGTCTGGCTTCCTGGAGTTCCTTATGTAAATGTGAATTAACTCTGCATTCAATGGCCAGCAGGAAAAGCTACCATTGTCTGCTTCTAATTAGGAAACACTTAATCAGACAGTTGCCCGACCACTTTGAAGCCTATACAGGTGATCGGCTACCCTTGGGTCTGAATAGGAGAGCAGGAACTACTAAATTGGCCTGGTAGCCTCTGGCCAGGAAATGGCTTATTATGCCAATAGCAGTCAGGTCTTTACCTTTGATCTGCTATGAAATACTGTCTCAGATGTGTATTTTTGCTTGGACAATTGTCACCGGGAGTAGGGAAGTCTTTTTTGATGTGTGTGTACATACACTTTTACCAGTGGAAATGGGAATTGTCTGCGAAGTCCAAAGTGGGACAGGAAAAGCCTTGACATTTGCATGTCACAGCTAGCCCAGATGTGACAGGGGGCTCAGCGGACGGTGATGTCACACTTTGGGGAAATTGCATTAGATTGTGGGACTGAACATCCATTGCCCTGGGCAACAAATCGGGCTATAAGAGCCAGCAGAAGACCTTCACAAATCATCTTCTCCTGAGGGTAGCGCATCGCTAGAGATGATCCCGATCGAATCGGAAAATTTATGTCCCTCCACGGTTGGACATTTGCGCTGGTAAAAGTTAAATTTCCGTTTTATTTTTAAGCAAATTGTCTTGTGTATCTTTGTAACTTTTATTTTGTAATTTTTACTTTGTTTCCTGTAAATCTTTTGTATATATTTTCTGCATTGTTCCACTTTTTTTTGGAATATTAAATGATTATTTAATACGTTTGACTTCTGCTGTACTAAGCCAACGCTCATAGCCTAGAGAGACTGCAGTGTAGCTTGCATTACAAGATTCAGCGCCTGATTGTGCCTTGCTACTGTACGATTGTACTGTGTGTGTATGTGCGTGGCGTTCCCGTATTCGGCCTAAAGCGCAAAGCTAACCCGAAAACGAAAACGCGGATTGCGTGCAGAGCACTCGACAGCAGAGTGGGAGTGTCTAGCAACAGCTAGTGGTGGCAGTGAGAAGTGTTCTGAGGGGTCACAGCCTTGTGTTAGATCGACTAAGGCTGCTTCCCCTCTCGATCTGGTCAAACCCGCAGTCGGGAACCGTAACTGCAGGCTCGCCGCGGGGCCGGTTCCTGACATGGAGCACCAGCACACTTTAATCTCAGACACAGGGACCATGGGCTTGATTCACTAAGACAAATAGCATGCCTTATCAAAGTTAACACGCCTTATCAGAGTAGCATAGCAAACTTATGGCTGCTAATTGGCAATGATGAGAGCTCCACTCATCTTACCCTGAGCCCCAGCGGGTTCGTACCGCGCTAAGCTACTCTGATAAGGCGTGCTAACTTTGATAAGGCATGCCATTTGTCTTAGTGAATCAAGCCCCATAAAACTATTCTTGCTGCACCAGTGGAGCTTACATCTATTGTCCCCACCCCAGTCATGCTCCCATAGACTGCAGGAAGTTGGCCAGGAGCTCAGAGCTCTACCAATGTTTTTGGAGTGTGTGTGGACATTCATGCATATTGCAGACAGCGCTCGGGTGTTAGCCGAGTTTAGGACACCCTCATGGTAAAGCTAGAGCTCTTATCACTTGGCCTACAAACTTCTTGTTGCTTCTGGGTAATTCATAGGAACCTCAATCTTACCAAACCATCTGTAAGTTGAATGGTAGCAGACCACACCACCCTCTCACAGCTTTCTAGAGCTGGAGTGATGTCCTTGGGCTAGACTTTTATTTTTGTATTGGAAGACAATAACCAGAAAGATAGGACAGCCAGTTAGATAAGTAGTTTAATGTAAACAGAAGAGACTCAGTGAGGGCAGAAAATCACCAACAGTCATGCCAAATATCAGGTTATGTGCACTTACTGCTACCTTTCCTGGACTGTACACCTCTGTGGTGTCACACAAAGGTCACAATTTACAGGCCAAATGCATGGCAGCCGCAGAGTGTCGGTGTAGGTTAATCAGCTTGCAAGTCGCAGCCTGCAATATACTTCACCTCCCTTCACAGGCCCAACCCCATTCCTTCCAAACCCAACATCCAAGAATACAAAGTAATTTGTGTTTGGAGTCTTATTCTTTAGAGTGAACCCATTTCCATGTTTCAAAATCATAACTGACCTTACCTGTGCCAGGAACTGCAAGTAATTATTTTTAGTGCAACATTACAGTATCTCAGGCGCTCCAACATCAGGGAACTGTAATATACACATGCTAACCCTATCTAGAACATCACAGCTGGCCCACCTTTTCCCAAGCCTTGGCAGGAGTCCATCACCAGCCTGTTGGCCACCAGGTGTTGAAACTCTGCTTTTAAAGGTTAGTCTTGTGCTTTATCAGACATAAACTACATCTATTCTACGTGCTAGCCTCTGACAAATAGGTGGGCATAGGATTACTTTAAAGAGGAACTTTACCAAAAAATAACGGGGGGGGGGGGGGGTTGTATCACAGCCAGGGCACTATCTGCATGGAGTTTCTCCCCATGTCTGTGTGGGTTTCCTCCCACATCCCAGAAACATACATAGACATGTGACTATGGTAGGTATTAGATTGTGAGCCCCTCGGAGGGACAATATATACTCTGTACAGTGCTGATGTCGGCGCTATATAAATACTGAATAATAATAATGTGCACAGAGGGAGATGCTGCTTACTTGGCAGTTGGAAACAGCCGTTATTTCCCACAATGCAACAAGGTTCACAGACAGGCCCTGACATCACACTGTGGGAGGGGGTTTCGCCACAATATCAGCCATATAGATGTCCCTGATGATCTATTCAAGAAAAGGCAGATTTCTTGTGGGAAAGAGGGTATCAGCTACTGATTGGAATGAAGTTCAATTCTGAGTTAAAGTTCTTCTTTAAAGTTCAGTTTCTGCAGTTACATAGTCCTGCCTTTCCTCCACCCTTTGTCCGCCTGGGATGAAAATAAGAATCGTTTTGCCCTATTTTAGCATTAGTAGTGTGGGACTGCCTGCTTGAGCTGCATGCTCTGGCTTTGAGGGACTGCAATGTCATGAATGCATGTGATGGACCAACAAGGAAAGGACAGGAGCTTGAGAAGGTACACCACTTCCAACATGAGGTAAGGAGACTTTGGCTTGATTACATGCTGGAGAACAGTGGGGTCTGCTGGAGCGATTCTCTAACACCTGGCTCTGATCTGAAAACTAAACAATAGTAGGTGGGAGGAGATTGTGACCGTCACTCAAGTCATCTCTCAATATTTTTTTAAAGAATCACAATCACAAAAAAAGTAGGCAGTTAAAAATCTGACAGAACCGACAGGTTTTGGGCCAGTCCATCTTCTCATGGGTGATTCTCAGGGTTTTCAACAGCATTTCCTGAACAGCAGTTTAACTGCCAGAATAGTAAAATACCAATTTGGTAAAGTGCCAGCCTACCTACTCACTTGCACACTATTTTGTCAGACTTTGCAACTGCTGTTCAGGACATGCTGTTGAAAACAAAACGCTGAGAATCCCCCATGAGGAGATGGACTGGCCCAAAATCTGTCAGTTCTGTCAGATTTTAACTGCCTACTTTTTTCGCGATAGTGGTCCTTTTAAGTATTACACATTTTAAACAGCAAGTTAAAAAGTTACAACAATTATTGCAAACAATCCTCAAACACCCTTTTCTTCCCTATAATGCGCTATGAAGATCAACAACTGCCTTTTCTGTTCCTGAAAACTTTGTGTTTTTTGGCCTCAACATGCATGCCCTGCTGAAGAGCAACTTTTTATTTGGAGCACTGACTGACTGATAGAGTCTGGACAGTGTTCAAACTTTTGCTGTCAATAAAAAAATAAAAGGTTATTGATATTTAATGCCCAAGCCAAGTGGCCATACCTCTGTAGACTTGGTGGCCGATCGACCATCAGATTCGATAACTATGAAATCTGATGAAAATCGGTGCCGGCTGGAGCATGCCCAAACAAGACTTCGACCAATCTTATCACATGTATCGATTGGGCGTGCTGGAAAATCACAGGCCGTCATGCTCAATCAGATATGCAGAGGTAACAGTGTGTGATAATCGCAAAATACAAATGTGACGGAAATCACTGAGCCGTTGTCCCCTCTAATGTTTTATGTCTCGTATAGCCCCCCCCCCCCCATGTCGTTAAACTGTACCTGTCCGCCGTCCGCACTGAGTGTTCATTTCCACATTCAGGCCCCACGTGACTGCCTGTATAAAGCTTGTGTGTTACATCAGACACGCCCCATGTGTTAAACGGCAGCAAATGCGGAAGTAAAATGGAGGACAGTGCAGAGGGCAGAGAGGTAAAGTATAGCTGCACAGGCATGGGGGGCATAAAACATTAGGGGGGACAGCAGCAGGGGGTGGTGAGGCGACATCACTATTCCGGTTCCCAAAAGATTTCATGCGGAAATTAATCGGCCTGCAGTGTATGGGCAGCCAACAGATCTCTCTCCAATAAGATTCGATCAGAGAGAGATCAGCCACCAAAACAGCTAGATGTATGGCCACCGTTAGGCAGCATTCACACTTGTCTGTTTTGCATGTTTTCTGCACAGGAAAATTAAGAACCAATGTTAATCAACGGGCTAGTGCACACTTGAATGTGTTTTTCTCATGCAGAAAAAAACCTGACAGCCATGAAGCACTGTGTGCATTTTCCCTATCAATTACATCAGCTTCTGTGGAAAAAACACACGTTTTACTGCATACAAACAAACATGAGCCTTGATTTATTAAGCTGCGCTGCTTTAGATACGGTAAAAGGGAGCGCTCGTTAAAATTAAGGAGCGGCCGCTATGCACGCCTTACATAGCACCGCTCGTTGCTATGTAAGGAGCGTGCCTTCCTTAGTTATGCGAGTTGCTATGTAAGCAAGATGCGTAACTACGGAAGGCACGCTCCTTACATAGCAACAAGCGCTGCTATGTAAGGCATGCATTGCAGACGCTCCTTCACATGAATCAAGCCCCTGGTGTGCAGAAAATACATGCAGAAAACTAACAGATGTGTGAATGCTGCCTAAGTCCAAAAATACAAGTCACTGTCATTGTCTAACATTCTGCAGTGACTCATAAGTAGCTTGAAATTCTGTGCATTCAATGTTTGGAGCAGGAGTGTGACTATACTACGGCAGGTGAGGTAAGTACCATGGGCACCATACTATGTTCAGAGGCTGCTTGCTGAGCCCCGCACTGTGTCTTCCTCTCGCTACTCACACAGATCTGCAGAGATGTGAGAATGATACAGTGACCGCACAGCACACTTCAAGGCCTCACGGCAAACTTCATTCGTTGTTTGCTGCCCCTGCACACCGCTCACCTCTCTCCCCACTCATCTGTGTCTATGCGTGTGTGGGCAGGCAGTGCAGCACAGTGGGGAGGCTTAGTGGGTAGTGGGTAGCACTCTTGCCTTGCAGCGCTGGGTTCCCAATTTCAATGCCAGCCAGGGCACTATCTGCAAGGAGTTTGTATGTTCTCCCCGTGTCTGTGTGGGTGTCCTCCGGGAACTCTCAGATAAGTGAATTGGCTTTCCCCGAAAATAAGACGTCAGCGCTATATAAATACTATAATAATAAATAAATATAAATACTAAATAATAATAAATAAGATATCTCCATTCACACAAATGCAGTGAAAGGTTGGGGGGGGTCTTATGTGATAAGGAACTCATTTTGGTGGGGGGTCCAAGTGTGGGTGTGTAGGTGGGGGGGTCTGAGTGTGTGTGTTTGTGTTCTGGTACAGAGGGGTGTGATCTGATTGTTTGCGTGTGTGTGTGTGTGTGTGCGTGTGTGTGTGTGTGGCGTAGAAGTGTTCTGGTTGTGGAGATAGGTGTAATTCATAATTTCTGTATTTGGTATAGTGCTATTTTCCCTAGATATGCCGCTGGTTTGGCATTGCTAAAGATTGACAGACATAAACACATTAGGAGCAGTGGGAACATTCTAAGAGCAGGCTTTTTAAGCAGGGGTCAAAACGCTCTGCAGTTAGTTTACTATCAGTATAGGCACATAACAGTGGCTTATACTATATATGCTTAAGATGTCTTAAAATGGGAGTAAAATCCGTAATGCTAGTACACTGCATTATTGACCAGGGTCACATTTTAAGCACAATGACTAACATTTTAAGGCACGGCCAGACTTTCAGGATCAGTTATGTCCTCCAGTTATTCCCTAACCTGGATCAGGCCCAATATTAAGCAGGGCTCTCTGTAGATGTGTGTGCTGTTGAGTTGTATTTATCTTTGAATAAAAGGTCCTACAAATAACATTCTGCTGAAGTTTCAGTGACCATTGTTCCTCTGGTGGTTGACGAGGTTGGCCTTCTGTGCAAAGGTTTTGCCGCAGGTGGTGCAAGGATATGGTTTGATGTCCCTGTGGATCCTCTGATGGATGGTGAGATCTGAGCGGTGCTTGAAGCATTTGCCGCACTCTGGGCAAGGGTAAGGCCTGAGTCCCGAGTGGATCCGCAGATGCCTAACCAAGTCTGACTTGAAGCGGAAACACTTGCCACATTCCGTGCAGGCGAAAGGCTTCTCACCCGTGTGGATCTTGCGGTGCTCGGCCAGGTGGGACTTGTGGCGAAAGTACTTCCCGCACTCCGGACATGGGAACGGCTTCTCCTGAGAGTGGAAGCGTTGGTGCGCCACCAGGATGGACTTGCGTGAGAAGCACTTGCCACACTCGTGGCAGGGGAAGGGCCTCTCGCCTGTGTGAGTCCTCAGGTGTTTTGTCAGGATGGACTTCTGGCTGAAACACTTGCCGCAGTAGTCGCATGAGAAGGGCCGCTCGCCGTTGTGGACTCTGTGGTGCTGGTTGAGGACCGACTTCTGTGCAAAACACTTCCCGCACTCCGTACAAATGAACGGCCGCTCCCCCGTGTGGGTGCGCCGGTGGCGGACAAGATCGGACTTGTGGGAGAAGCTCCTCCAGCACTCTGAGCAGGGAAAGGGTCGCTCGATGGTGTGCATCTTCTGGTGCTCTTCCAGGTCTGGCTTCTGAGCAAAACGCTTACCGCACTCTGGACATGAGAAAGGGCGCTCGAGTACCGTGATCTGCTGTGTATGAATCACACTTTTATCAGAGTCCAAACATGGAGGTGCTTTGTCCCCTAGCTTATTAACAGCAGGGGTCTTTGGATTAGAAGCGTCAAGTGACCTATCTGCACCTTGAAGTCCTGCACAGATATTTGGGGTAACAGTACAATGTTTATTAGAAGGATTCTCAATATCGGGAGGACCAGGAAAACTGTCCATGTTATGAGGTCCTGAAGGAATATTTGGGGTAACCGAGGCTTGTATTGAAGAATTAGGAGCCTGATCTTCCATTTTACAGTCTGAAGATAAGAAAAGATGTTCCTCTGGGGTGTGCCCAAAATGGAGTTCATCTGCTAGAAAGACAACAATCAGGTGTCAGGTTTTTTTGCATCAATTCTGCACAATGTCAGCAGTGATGTCTTTCACCAAAACCTTTTAGTACAGAAATATAGAAGCTGCCATTGATGAACTCTGAAATTGTCTGCTGCCATGTCCATCTTCTAGACCAGGGGTGTCAAACTCAAATACAAAGTGGGCCGAAATTGTACACTGGGGCCTACTTGCGGGCCAACGGTAATGTCTATTGGCCAACTCCATCCCTTATAAAGTTCCCAGGTGTCTAATGCCCCCCCCCCCCCAACCCCAATACAGTTCGCTGGTGTCTAGTGGTCCACCCTCCCCTATACAGTTCCCTGGTGTCTAGAGGCCCCCACTCTCCCCTATACAGTTCCCTAGTGTTTAGTGCTTTCCCCCTCCTCCCTCATATGGCTTCCCTGGTGATCTAGGGCTTTACCTCCTATATAGCTTCCCTGGTGGTCTAGAGTGGGCCAAACATAATGCAAAGTGAGGAAACCACTTGGGGGCCAAATTGAATGGCTCTGAGGGCCAGATTTGGCCCGCGGGTCAGAGTTTTACATGTATGTTCTAGACAGAATGCTTTTGCTAAGTTACTCGTGAAATAAGTGTGCAAATAACTAATTCTGATTCCCTCTGTATTTCCCAGTTAGTGCATTGGTGTGGGTTGGTGACTCAAAGTACAGTATTACCATCAGAGGATCAGCATGACAAAGGGACAAATCAACTCACCTCCACAGAGGCTGATCGCTACCTCATTATGCACAGACACGGGGGAGCAGAAAGGACATACTGCACATGCACATGCAGTATGTCTGGTTAACAAAACAGTAGAGCTGTCTTACTTGCGGAGAAGACGCGGGAAAAATTACAGGAGAACGGTGTCTGACTGAGGGGAATGGAAGGAGCGGTAAGCATTAGCTCATACTCCCATACCCACTGAATATTCATTTCTGAAAAAAGCTGTTGACATCTGGTATCCTTTTATGTAACTGAATGGGAGCATTTTTTAAAAAGCTCTCAGAAAGCTCTGATGGCTAGAAAGTGCTCAGAAAAGCACTTATAGTGTGTCTGAGCCCTAAGGAAGGGATCTCTATCAGGATGGCAGCCGGCCTTCCTATTCACTTGCATGATATTTTGGCAGTTAGACTGAGCAACGGATGTCCTTGTATCACATTGCGTTCCGTTCTCGTTAGCGGTTGGCTTTTGATGCATTTTTTTTTTTATTCCCGGCGCTTGGATGGGCTTTGCGGTTTTGTGAAAAGTGCTTTTTTTTAAAGCGCATTCGACCCTTGATGAGTTTGTGACCTATCTACATCAACAATGTGATGCTATCAAATTTACTGTCCATTGTGACAGTGCCAAGATTAATTTTGTGGATACTATGGTTTCCCTTTGCAATGGGAAATTATGTACAGATTCATATGTCAAACCGACAGACCGTAATGCTGTCTTAACTTATGATAGCTTCCATCCTATTACTACTAGGAAAGCAATTCCTAAAAGTCAATTTCTACGCATTGGTAGGATAGTGGGAGATGAGGCTGTAAGAGAAACTAGATTTACTGACATGGCCAACAAATTTCTTGCTAGACAATACCCTGTTCAGTTGATTGAAGATGTACGCAGAGAGGCATGTGAACAGTCTCCACACTCGCGGGGGAGAAGAGTCAGTGACAATCGTGTGCCATTTGTGTCACAATATAATGTATGGTCAGACCATATAGGTAAAAGTATTAAAAAAAACATTGGCATATACTGTCTGACTCTTTTCCATCTGTGGGTGTATTTCAGAGGCCACCCCTTCTTTCGTACAAACGAGCGCCCACTCTGCGTGACAGATTGGTACACGCAGAGATGAGGGCCCTAGTAAGACCTCCAGATCGTTCAGGCAGGAGAGGCATGTTTCCATGCCTCAACTGCATGCATTGTCACTCTGTCATTAGAAGTCCAACTTTTGTTCACCCTTATACAGGTAAAACATACCCAATACGTGGCTGCTATAATTGTAATTCTTCATTTGTAGTGTATTTATTAAAATGTCCATGTGGACTGATTTACATTGGTCAGACTACCACTAAATTTAAGGTCAGGTTGTCTGCGCACAAGTCTGTGATCCGCAATTGGTCAATTGACCAATCTGTGGCAGCATATTTTGTCCAATGTGGACACCAGGTCAGTCAGCTGCGTTGTCAAATCATTGAAGGTATCCCACCTATGAAAAGAGGTGGGAGCAGATTAAAAAAGCTTCTTTACAGGGAAGCATTCTGGATCAAAACTCTTGACTGTTTGGAACCCAGGGGTCTAAACAGAGAGTACGATTTGATGCTGCTGCTATGAGCTGTTGCTCCATATGTTTCTGTATTATTATGTGTAACAGATGGTTTTGTAAATTATGTGACTTGGTCTCTTGTTCTTTTGTGGATTGCAGACTAGTGATGGATAACTACTCCTTTTTAGTAGCCACTTTATGTATTGTCTATACTTTGTAACTTTTTTCCCCTCTGACTTTGGCTCGCGGGTACAGCGCGTCAGTGTGTTTACATTTGGGCTTCAGGGGGAGGGCTCCGTCTCCCTGCGCTTGTCGTTGCCATGGTAACACCTCGGCGGGCAGGGTCTGGGCGGGGGAGGTGGACGTTGGAGCGTGTGATGAGCGCTGTTACATCTGCGCTCCACACTGGCTCGCGCGTCCTGCCCCTTCCTGTGTTGTGGTCACGTCCGATGGCCACATGGAGCTGCCCAGTGGACCAAAGCGCTCGCCTCTTTCCCCTTAGGGGGCAGGCTCAGATGACAACGACTTGCGTGGTGGACGGTTGGCTCCCTCATGGGTCTGATTGTATACACAGGTGGGAGTCCCTCTACCTCATTGGCTCCTCCACATATGTAACTGTTCCCCATCAGGTCCGTTTAGTGTCCTGGTACACCTGATTGGCTGTCACATTGTTTGCAGCCCAGGATTGGTCATTTTGAATGGGGGTGGGGGTATATATTGTGTATTCTGTTGAGTTCAATTTAGGCTGTCACCAACTTGAGAAAAGGACTGCGCCCTAAAATGTCAGTTTTTGTGACTGCTATGAATCTTAAATAAAAGAGCATGATACAATTTGGATGGTGCCGGCTTCACGTTTCTACATTTGATGATTCGCTTGGTGACCGGATAAGCCGTGGCACATCGCACTGTTTCTATTAGACGGAGTGCTGCCTCTCATCTGCATTACTTTAATTTACTCCCTGATGCAAGTCAGGAAGTGAACTCTTTGACCCGGAAAATAATAATTACAATGTATTTATTCATAAAAACGCAAATGCAATCGCTGCACAAAGTGATTTTTTGAGCGTTTTGTGTTTTTCCTATACCTTCCATTGAGGCAGAATCGCCTCAAAAATGGTACATGCAGCGCTTTCCTGAGTGGATCGGAAACGAACCGCTCAGATGTGAACTCATAGAGAATCATTCATTGTACAAATGCTTTCAGGGCGATTTTGAAAATCGCTAGCTCTTAAAAAAAAAATCAAAAAGCGCCTCTAGTGTGAACGAGCCTTGTGTGCTTTCGAAAATAAAGAAGACCGTGACAATCACCCATGAGGATTTGGACTAGTCCTAATTATGTCAGATCAGTCCAATTTTTTACTGCCTATTGTACGTGATAGCGATATACGGAAAAATTATATTTTATACATATGCATACACAATCATTTTACATTTCTGATTTCTTTCATGATAGTGGTCCTTTGACGTATGTTAATGTATCTCATCTTTTTATTCATCTCTTTACTTTATTGATCTCTGCACTCCATGTTGCTCACCTCTGCTGGCGTCTGCAGGTGTCTCTTCCGTCTTGCATGGTGGATAGGCCAGGGAACACGCCCCCTCCTCCTCTTCTTCCTCTATATCTTCCACTTTAATGTTCAGAAGAAGCTCATTCTAAAATGACAAATCAATGAACGCCCGAGTCAGCCAATCTTGAAACGCTGATGGACTCCCTCACAGCTGAGTGGCTCAACTCCACCTACCTGATAATTGAGGGGAGAGGAGGGATCTTCCTGTGGACAATCCCGGAAATAAAGAGGAACTGTACATCTCTCTGGAGAGTTTGTGTTAATGGATCCATCTGTAGGAAACACAGACACAGACTGATTACATTGGACCTGATTTACGAAGGCATCCGCAAAGGCCTCTAAGCCCTCTAAGCATCTCCAGTGATGCAGCACTGGTGCTAAAAGATTGCAGCCTTTGTCTGGGTCATATCGGAATATGGTGGGGGTTGTTGAAAGGTTAGTAAATTTACAGTTGTGTGACTGCAGTTTTGCCACACACACAGTAAAAATTCTTTCAAAAATAAACTCACACTGTGCTGGATTAATTAGTTACTTATTGGAAAAATAAAAAACCTCTTGCTGTGAATGCTGCCACTAATTCACACATCTCTCAGCAACCCTCAGTATGATCTGATATGACCCAGGCCGCCTTCCAGCTGCAGCAACTGCCATCACACAGCCACTTCATCACCCATTTCTCAGCAACCCTCACTAAGATCTGATATAACCCAGGGTGCCATCCAGATGCAGCAACTGTAATCACATAGCCACTTATTCTCACAATTCTTAGCAACCCTCACTAAGATCTGATATAACCCAGGGTGCCCTCTAGCTGAAGCAACTGCAATCACACAGCCACTTATTCACATCAACCCTCACTAAGGGCCCTTTTCCACTAGCAGTCGCTAGCGTTCACGCTGAACGCTAGCGACTGCTGAATCGCAAAAGGTAAAAAATTACCGGCGATTTCCCGACGTTTGTGGCATTTTGCTATGCTATGCACTGCATAGCAAAATCGCGGCAAATATCGCTCCGCGCCGCGATCGCGTTTCAGGCAAAAACGAATCGCGGTAGTGGAAATACCCTACCGCGATTCCTATGTTATTTAGCAAACCCTACCGATTGTAAAATCGCTAGCGGTTTGCGATTTTGCGCTAGTGGAAAAGGGCCCTAAGATCTGATATAACCTAGGGTGCCCTGTAGCTGCAGTAACTGCAATCACATAGCCACTTATGCACACATTTCACATCAACCCTCACTATGATGTGATATAGCCCAGGATGCCCTCCAGTCGCAGCAATGTTACTTATTGTAAGGAATTAGACCATGCTTCCATGTATTAAAGTGGACCTGAACTCTTGCACAGGGCAGAAGGAAAACATAGAGAAATGCACCCTGTATGTAGACAGTTTAGCCTGTCTAATTCCCCCTCATTTGTGTCGAATCACAAGTTGTAATTTGATCTCTTCCTGTGTCACATGACTGCCATGGCAGAGATAGCAGATAAGCTCATTTGAAAGCACAGGCTGTAAAAAAACATGTTTCCTTCCATGAATCAGGAAGTAGAAACAGTGCACATTTATTTTAGGATTTGTATCAGTTGTAAAAAAGAAACATTTTTTGTTTGAAGGTCATTATGCTGTTGTGTATCTTTTAGAGCAGAGAGGAGTTCTGGGTTCAGGTCCGCTGTAATCAGCTGATGGGAGGTATCTGGTTGGACCTCTAGCACCTCCTCTGGTTACCTTGAGAAGTGACAGTACGGTGGCTGTCTGCCTTCACATCCCTGTAGAGATCCTTTCCATCGTCTAGATACCCCCAGCCCTATAGAAAGACACAGAGAGAGACATCCTGACACCGTATAGGAACCTGACACACACAATGCTGCGGTCACCATCCAGACACGACCCCTGCTGTTACTGGATAATGTCCCATAATTCCCAGCACCGCTCACCTCCCCTGTCAGGAGCTCTATGATCTGGCTGGTCAGTTGCAGGATCTTCTCTTTATTCTTCTCTGGTGTCAGGCAGTGTGACTGCGACAGCTTGGCAGAGGACTCGTTCTTGCACTGTCCTCCTGACAGACGTTTCACACTAGTGATGCAATCGCCTGACTTTTTCATGATTATATAATCCTAAGGGTGAGAAAGAGAGGGTGTGGATTAAAGAACAAGTGACACCCATGCTAACCTAGAAATAAAAAACACATATATAAGTAGATAAATACTACTTCTACCTCAAACAGATGTACCACCTATAACAGATGTATGGTGCTATCCACGTAATGAATTCTGTGAATTTTACAAAGAAAAAGCAGAAAATCCTATTCTAGGCAGTGGCCATCTTGCCAAGCTCATGCTGACATCATATCCTCCCTGACTCTTGTTTTCCCGTCTCCCTTCTCTTGCTCATTGTGTATTCATTAGCTGCCCTCCTCCCAGAGTCTTCAGACACTCCCACTGAGGTGTATACTAGGAACTGCTCTGTCTTATCCTCCAATCACTGAATCACCTCAGCCTTGCTTGTAAACACAAGTAATCAGATGGTGGTTCTGATAAGCAGCCAGGCAGGGAGATAAATGGAAGAGGAGGAATATATTATAGATAAAAAGGACTCCCAGCATTCAACTCTTTGGCACTGTTTGGCACTAGGGTCAGTGCTCCTAAAGTATGTGATAACTCCAAACCATAACAGCAGAAAAAGTTTTGCAAGTTTTGAATGCAGGATTAGCATCTTTATCACTTAATACACTCAGACCAGTTGCTGTTGAAATTAGATTTTTATGGTGACAATACCGCTTTAAAGAGGAACTGTAACATCCTATAGTTAAATTATTCAGGACACCCACCTTTATTATACATATCCTGGTTTCAGCATCAGAAACACTTTCTTTTTCTATATATTAGGCCTGAATAATAAATCGAATTTCAACCGAAATCGCAATCACCAAGATCACAATTTCGGAATCGTCAAAGCAGCAATTATCGCGATCACGTCATTTCCACATGGGGGAAGTGTGAAGAAGTGGCTTCAAACTTCCCCAAAGTTCCGGGCGGTGCGGCCCGCAGCGTTGGACATACCTTCCGCACGAGTCCAACGCTGTCCGTTCTCTATCGCGGTCTGCCGATTCTTGTGCTTGGCAAAACTCTGGGTTGCTGTATGTCACATGACATACAGGAAGTATTCCGTGCATTAGAGCCTGCAGGAAGTGAAGTGAATAGACAGGCATCGCTGGACTCGTGCTGGAAGCTATGTCCAGAACTGATGCAGCTTGAGGGACAGAGGAGGCACAGAGAGACACAGAGCGGGCACAGAGAGAGACACAGAAAGAAACGGAGCGGGTACAGAACAAAAAAAGGGGGCAAGAGAGAGACCCAGAGGAGGCATAAAGAGGCAAGGGGGGACAGAGGGGGAACAAAGCTTGATTTGAAGGACATCGTGAATTGAATCGAAATCGCAATTTCAGACAGAAATCGCTGAATTACATTTTTTCCTAAAATTGTTCAGGCCTACTATATATTTCTGTATACTAGTACATAGGCCTGCCCTCCCCCTAAGGCTTAGCCTAGGGCTGTTAATTATGCGGAATTCTCCCCACCAGCTCTTTCTGGGAGACCAGAGATCTTTTCTAATGGCTTAAACACTATCACTAAACAAACGTTCCTCAGGGATCACCTGCCAGTACTAAAGATGTTGCCGCCTGTGATAAATTTCAGAATTTAAATTACGGATACTTACCTATGAAGAAGGACGCCCTTGGATCCTCCAGAAGCTTTTCACATCCTCCTGGAGACCAAAGGCGATGTAAATGGACCCCGAAACATATATGACAAGAGCTTGTTACATATGTCATTGTGGCCACGTTCCCCGCTGTGTGTGAGTGCAGCTATTCTGCGTGCGGGCGAGTATGGACATGCCTGCACAGTAAGCGTTAAAGCCGCTCGTCCATGGGCAACTCCTTGCTACTGCGCATTCACAGTCTAGGCTCTGAATACCTAAAGGATTTGTTGCAACTGCGTCACTCCTCCTACAGCCCCAGATCAAAAGGATCCAATAATTTGACCATCCCCAGAGTCTAACTAAAAACCTTTGGAGACAGAGCTTTCTGTCATGCTGCCCCTACCATGTGGAATGCCTTGCCAAACGTAAGCAACACAACTCCAATCCTGGACACATTTAAATCAAAGCTGAAAAGCTATCTGTTTAGTCCAGCATTTATGATCACATAACATTTCACCCTGTACACGCCACTATGTACTGATCTGAGACAAGCTTATGCTCTTTGGGTCTTACAGGAGAAAAGCACTTTACAAATGTTTCATTATTGTTGTTGTAGTCTATGTTGCCAGCCAAATTTCTCATTAGTATTTAACATTTATTGAACAGTCTCAAAGTAAGTGGTGCAATTATAGCGACCGTGGGGGGGCGCCTATGATCTCTCTGACAGCCATACACCCTATTCTGCATACCTCTGGCTCCTGAGGCATGTCACGTGATCAGGAGAAGGAGGAATGGAAGCACAGAGCGTGTGACTGCCAGAAAGAACAGAAGAGACACAATGGGATTGATCCACTATAACAAATAGCGTGCCTAATCAGAGTTAACATGCTTTATCAGAGTAACACATGCCTTATCAGAGTAACACGTGCCTTATCAGAGTTAATGTGCCTTATCTGAGTTAGTGTGCCTTATCAGAGTTAGTGTGCCTTATCAGAGCAGCGTAGCAAGTAGGTATGATCACAGATATGCAAAGAGTTGATGCAAATGTTATGCAAATGTAAGCAGCTTGTAAATGGACCAATCAATTTAAACCTGGGTTTAAAATGATTGGTCCGTTTTCAAACTGCTTACATTTGCATAAAAATTTGCATTATTTCGGAAAAATCTACATCGCATTGATCATCCCTAATTGGCAATGACGAAAGCTCGACTCGTCCTGCCCTGAGCCCCTGCGGGTGCAATCACTTTAAAGGACATTATCACCGCACTTTGATTGGCCCAATAGGCTGCCGGTCAAGTTTCCTGGCGAAGGAATGAAGCATTGTGGAGGACCGGCGAGGGCACAGGACGGGGCTGGCAGAAGCCCCAGGTAAGTGAAACAATTTGGCTTTTTTTAATATTCAGTTCTGTGAATAGAAAAGCCACAAAAACATCCCAAAGGGTAAAGGTGCCCATACACTCGTCAGATTGGCAGCAGATAGATAAGAAATGCATCTGATGATCTATCTGATGCGTTTTTAGAACATTTTTTACCAGGATAGAATTCAAATAGATTTCAGTTTGAAATCTATTGAAATTCGATCTGATGGCATTTTTTTGCCATCAGATTTCCATTAAGGCCAATGCAAACTGATAAGCAATCTCATCAGATCGACCTAAATTTTCCACCCTGCCAGTTCGATGGAAATCCAAATCGATTGAAATCGGCCATCGATCGGTCGATTGGCCAACCGATTTGCAATCGATCGATCGGTCGGCCAGAAAATCGGCTGAGTGTATGGGCCCCTTAGGTCAAGCCTGTGGTCTACAGTATTAGCAGAGATAAGTGACATTGTGAGACCCTCCCAGAATCCTCCTCACCTCTCCGGACAGCAGGAAGATAATCTCCAGGGTGAGGTTTAATATCCTCTCAGTCACGTGACTTCGGGTGTTGTCCATCTTCAAGACTTGGATTGTGGCATCCCCAGAGGATGGGGGTGTTGGGACCTGGAGGCTCCTGTAAGTACAAAGAGAAATACTAAAAATCTTGAAACAATATTTAGGTCCTGCTCATGTTTATTATTATCAGGAGATATAAAAAGCCAGGTGCCCTGTGATAAAAAAATCCTTTCAGCAGACAGTGATTTGTTCTGTAGGACATTTGTCACCATACCTCCTGTGATGCATGTCAGCTATTGCTCATGGACCGATGTGATGCCTGGCTGGGGGTGGGAATTTTCCAGAGGCCAGTGTCACAGACATGTGATGTTGACACCACTACACAGGACAGACCAGCCTCTAACACTCTCTGACATCTTATGAATCGTTCTTTTTCTGTGCTGGAGAGTCACTGTGGATGATCTTGGTACAAGAACCATGTCGGTTTTCATCACTTTTAGTTAGCTGTTTGTTGTCATTGTTGATCGTGTTGGGTTAGGGTCTGGGTCTATTCGTATATATCAGGGGTAGAGAGTGGGAAGGCTTGTGAAAGGTGCAGTGTTGGTATTCAGTTGGAGATTGGGGTTGGTATTGGGTGAGGATGAGGTTTAAATTAAGGTTTGGGTGAAGATGGGGTGGCAGTTGGACCCTGGGTGAGGTTGGTGTTAGATGTTTGCTTCAGAATTAAGTTGTTAATAGATTTTGGATGAGATGAAAGTAAGGCTAGTTTAGAGCATGGTGGAGGAAGAGGTTTAGGTGAAGTTTTAAGTTTAGATAAGATAGAGACTAAGTATTGGATGAAGATGGATTAGTAATTGGACACTGGGTGAGGATGACATTGTTGCCAGGCAAGGATGAGGATGGTGATGGTTAAGGAAAAGATTAGCTTTGTGTTAGGCACTGGGCAAGGAAGAGATTGGTGTTTGCTCTGGGAAGGCAATTATGCATTTGGTATTAGGCACTGGGTGAGGATGAGTTTGGTGTTAACTGCTGGGTGAGGAGAATTTAGTGTTGGGCACTAGGCAATGGTGAAGTTAGTCTTAGGCACTGGGTAAAAATGAGGTCAGTGTTAGGCACTGGGTAAGGATGGGGTTAGTGTCAGGCACTGGATAAGAATGGGGTTAGTGTTAGGCACTGGGTAAGCATGAGGTCAGTGTTAGGCACTGGGTAAGGATGAGGTTAGTGTTAGGCACTGGGTAAGGATGAGGTTAGTGTTAGGCACTGGGTAAGAATGAGGTCAGTGTTAGGCACTGGGTAAGAATGGGGTTAGTGTTAGGCACTGGGTAAGGATGAGGTCAGTGTTAGGCACTGGGTAAGGATGAGGTCAGTGTTAGTTACTGGGTAAGTATGAGGTCAGTGTTAGTTACTGGGTAAGGATGAGGTCAGTGTTAGGCACTAAGTAAGGATGAGGTTAGTGTTAAGCACTGGATAAGAATGGGGTTAGTGTTAGGCACTGGGTAAGGATGAGGTTAGTGTTAGGCACTGGGTAAGGGTGAGGTTAGTGTTAGGCACTGGGTAAGAATGAGGTCAGTGTTAGGCACTGGGTAAGGATGAGGTTAGTGTCAGGCACTGGATAAGAATGGGGTTAGTGTTAGGCACTGGGTAAGGATGAGGTCAGTGTTAGGCACTGGGTAAGGATGAGGTCAGTGTTAGTTACTGGGTAAGGATGAGGTCAGTGTTAGTTACTGGGTAAGTATGAGGTCAGTGTTAGTTACTGGGTAAGGATGAGGTCAGTGTTAGTTACTGGGTAAGGATGAGGTCAGTGTTAGTTACTGGGTAAGGATGAGGTCAGTGTTAGTTGCTGGGTAAGGATGAGGTCAATTTTAAGCACTGGGTAAGGATGAGGCCAGTGTTAGTTACTGGGTAAGGATGAGGCCAGTGTTAGTTACTGGTTAAGGATGAGGTCAGTGTTAGTTGCTGGGTAAGAATGAGGTCAGTTTTAAGCACTGGGTAATGATGAAGTTAGTGTTAGGCACTGGGTCAGGATGAGGTCAGTATTAGGCACTGGGTGAGGATGATGTATTAGCTGCTGCTGGTTCAGGAAGAGGATGGGAATAGGCACTGGGTAAGGATGAATTTGGTGCCAAGAGCCAGTAGTACTGGACTATGCATGTTACAGCTGGGGGGGGGCACGATCCTGTCCTTGTGTGTCACTTCATGCTGTACCAGCGATGAGAATGGACACACTATCTAGGTGGCTGGTTTTGCCTGTTGTCCTCAGTTTGGCACCAATGAACGATAGAATGAAAATTCTATGGCAATAAATGACAGGTTGTCATTTTTTACAGGTATCAAGATATTTGTTTATAGGGTATTTAAAAAAGCAGACCTCTGGTTTGGTGGGTACAGAATGTTGCCCACCATAGTGGTGATGGAATGGGATGGATCAGCATTGCAGAAGGAATGGGGTGACATGACAGCTGGATCATGGGACATGGGGCCCACAGTATATGGCGAGGCAGGCATATACACTGAGTGTATGTAGGGAACAGATCTCATGCCTCTCAGCTACATACCTCACCCTCCGTGCTTCAGGCTTTGTTTGATGACACACTGACATTAGCAGGGAGTGTGGGAGGGGACAGCGAGGCATTCTGGGTACTGTAGTTTGAGCAGAATGGGAAGAGGGAGCAGTTTTGTGCAGAGGCAAATTACAGTGTCTTCATTCATTTCATGCACATCACTAAAGAACTTACAGCCTGTGTGCTTATTTCACTATTTCATTTATGCCTTAGCACTCTAGAGGAAGTTGTTTATTAGTAATTCCTGTGTTATGTAGAGAAAAACAAAAATTTGCTTTCCTAAAACAGAAAGAATTTGCGATAATTCAGGTTGGAGTGAGCTCGAGATGTCTCCCAGAGCACCACTGCTGAATATATGCAAATTAACCATTGTACCCTTAGAAGCTAAACACACCTCCAGAATTGCTGGAATGCAATGATGTGTCAGCTTGTTAAATTGTACAGAGCCATAATAATCCAACATGCATACAGACTGTTTCAGATTGTTTGATCCTCATCAGTGCATGGCATGGATTAATCTGGCTCTATGGAGTAGGGCTTGTAAACCGAGAGGTACAGACTAACCAGCAAGCTCATGGTGACCCAGAACTCATTGGAGTGTGTAAGGGACTACAATGGTCCTAAAAGCCCCCTTACTAAGATGTTAAGAAAAACAAAAATGTTATGTAGCACTGACCTATTAATTATGCAACCAGAATACTAGTCACACATACCTAGTCTGTCACACAAAAATGGTAAAAATAATTGTGCCTATACATTGTACAATAAAAACGTTGGATTTTCCCGTTTATGCGACCAAATCAAATGAAAGATGGAAAATAATCTTTTTTTTTCGATCAAGAAAAATGAACGATTATCCCATTCTTTCAATAAAAATCCGATCGGACATGTTGGAAAAATCGTTATATTCGGTCTAATGGAATAATCGAATGAAATTAATGGGAAAAAAAATGAAAAAAAATTGTACCATGTATGGGCACCATAGTAATAATGAAAAACCCTGCTAATAATTATAAACCCTTTGTTTATTTGGTTGCACTTATATTTCTGTTTATTTGGTGAACTAAGCATACACCACATCTGCTCAGGATGGTTTTACACTTGTTTACTGTGTTGCCAGGGCCGAATTTACCATAAGGCACTGTAGGCACATGCCTAAAAGCGCCTGATGATGGAAAGGTGGTTCACTCCCCTCCCTGAGCCCCTCCCTCCCTCCTTCCCTATGCAGAGTCCTGAGCAGAGTGTAAATGAGAGGTTACTCCCCCAGCTCTCAGCGTTCCAGTGATCACATATCCCTTCAGTCAGGGGCACCTCTAGCTACTTAATACTGAGTTTCCTCTAGGTACCTAATACTTGGGGGCTCCTCTAGCTACTTAATATTGAGGGTACCTCTGTCCACCTAATACTAAGGGGCACCTGTAGCTACCAATGACGTTAAGCAAAGTGACCCTAAAGGTAATTAGATGTCCCCCCCCCCAAAAAAAAAAAAAACCACACACAAGTCAGCATTTCCCCCACAAAAACACACACACAACAATGCTGCGTTTCCCTCACGATGGGACAGTCTCACATCACGGATGCGCAGATCATAAATCTGCAGAAACTACATGATGCTATCATGTTAATATGACCAAAATCTGAGGAATGCGTTGAAGAATGGAGGCAGTTCTGAAAGCAAAAAGGGGCCCAACTCAGTATTAGCAAGACATAACTAACGAACACTATGGGCTCGATTCACAGAGCGGTGCTAACCCAGTTAGAGACTTTAGGCGTGATAACCATTGCACCACGCTGGTGTAAAGACAGTTTAGGCGTGATAAGTTTAGATAGCGCGCAAAGTCCCGCACGCAAAGCAGCGCCATTAAACTCTATGTGACGTGCACCAGACTTTGCTAGCGCAAAACTTTTGATCAGCTGTGCACTGCGGTGCTAACACAGTTGGTGCTTAAACTTATCACGTCTAAACTTATCATGCCTAAACTTATCACACCTAAACTTATCACGCCTAAACTGAGTTTAGGCGTGATAAAGGGCCTTTCACAAGCGTGCTAACTGTTAGCGCCGCTTTGTGAATCAAGCCCTATGCCACATATAAAATGCAGAAACCATTACCCCAGATGTCAAATGAAGAAACCATCCAAATGTCAAATGCAGAAACCATTAAGCCACATGTCAAATGCAGAAACGATTACCCCAAGGCCTCAATTCACTAAAGGGTGCCAACCTAGTTAGCACGCCTAAAAGCTTTGGATGGAGGGTGTAGTAGTTTGCACGTCTAAAGCTGTTAGGCTGCATTTCCACTTGTGCGGTGGGAATCGTTGCAGGAAAAATGCTCGCATGGATGTCGATGTATGCGAATTTAACCATGGCAGTGCTGGTGTGATGTTCCATTGTTTCTATGCGAATTTGCATGAAAATTCGCATACCCAAACCGCATGCGAATTTCCTATTAACCGGTTCAGCACCGCAGTGCCGAAAATCTCATGCATCCGAGCAACGTTCACCTCCCATTCATTCGCCTATAACTTTATTGCTACTTAGTTATCACAATGGATTGATCTATATCTTGTTTTTTCCGCCACCAATTAGGCTTTCTTTGGGGGGTACATTTTGCTAAGAGCCACTTTACTGTAAATGCATTTTAACAGGAAGAATAAGAAAAAAACGGAAAAAATTCATAATTTCTCAGTTTTGGGCCATTATAGTTTGAAATTAATATACGCTACCGTAATTAAAACACATGTATTTTATTTGCCCATTTGTCCCGGTTATTACACCGTTTAAACGATGTCCCAATCACAATTTATGGTGCCGATATTTCATTTAGAAATAAAGGTGCATTTTTTCAATTTGCATCCATCACTATTTATAAGCTTATAATTTTAAATAATATAATAACATATTCTCTTGACATGCATATTTAAAATGTTCAGACCCTTGGGTAACTATTTATGTTGTTTTTGTTTTTTTTTAATTGTATTTATTTTTTTTTTTAATAAAAAAAAAGTGTATGTGGGTAATTTTTGGTGTGGAAGGGAAACTGCTAATTTTAAATGTAAAATAATATTTTTTTTTATTAAAAATGTATGTGGGTGCAGTTTACTATTTGGCCACAAGATGGCCACAGTAAAAAAAAGTCCTGGATGAGAACGATCTCGCATCCAGGAACTAAAATGCTGGGGAGAAGTTTCCTGGGGGCAGAAATACCACGCTCTCTGGAGAGAAAGCGTCGGTATTTCTGAGGGGAAGTTAGATCGGTGAATGGGAATTATATTCCCATTCACTGATCGGGGGGCTAGCGGCGGGCAGCGGGTGCACGCGCGGGGGCGCGCCCGATCGCGCGCACGAGCCGGCGGCAGCAGCAGTGCCTATCTGGACGAGGAAGCTCGTCCAGATAGGCCGAACTGGTTAAATACATTGTATGCGATTCGCATAGCGGTATGCAAATTCTGATGGCTCTGCCATGCAAATTTTTTCTGCACAGAAAAACGCAAAGGAATCCTGACAAGTGGAAACAGTCCCATTCACTTGTATTGCTATGCGAATTCACATGCGAAAAACGCATGCAAATTCCTGATAGTGGAAATGGGCCCTTACTTATCGCGCGCAAAGTTTAGCGGTGCGTGTGAAACATTGCACCAGTGCATGCGAAACATCGCACCGTTCGCGTGTTAAATAGCTTATCAGGCTTTGCACGTGCTAAGGGGCTTTTAACTGGCGTGCTAACACTTAGCACTCTTTAGTGATTCAAGCCCCAAATGTCCAATGCTGAAATGTTCACCCCAAATGTCAAATGCAGAAACCATTACCACACATGTGAACTGCAGAAACGTTTACCCCAAATGTCGAATGCAAAAACTATTACTACACATGTGAAATGTAGAAACTGTTATGCCCCATACTGGAAATGCAGAAACTGTTATCACAGATATGAGATGCTGAAACCTGTAAACTTCAGACGTGAAATGCAGAAAACATTTCGCTACATATATGAAATGCAGAAAACATTACTCTATATATATATATATGAAATGCAGAAAACATTACGCCAAATATATGACATACAGAAAATATTACCATGGATAGGAAATACAGACACCGTTAGCACAAATGTGAAATGCAGAAAACGTTACCTCCAATACATGTGAAATGCACATATTACTCCACGTATATAAAATACAACAAATTATCTCAGACAAAACAAATGCATGTTCCCCCCGCTGGGTGTTGGTGGGGTAGGATGGATAAAAGCTGGGTGCAGGTGGGGTGAGAGGGAGGATGTTAGTGGGGTGGGTGGGTGGGAGGAAGGAATAAACAATGGGTGCTGGTGGGGTGGAAGAAATGCTGGTAGGGGTGGTAAACATTCGTGGGATGGGTGGGAAACACCGTTGCGGTGGGTGGGAAACACTAGTGGCTGGTGGGGTAGGAAACACTGCTGGTGTGGGAGGCTGAGAAACACTGGTGGGGTGGAAGGGTGGGCTAAACTCATTGCTAGTGGTTGGTAGGGTGGGAGGGTGTTTGGGCTACACATGCTGGTGGCTGCTGATGGGTTGGGAAGGTTTTGACTCAAAATCAAAAATAGAGCTGACATTTTGGGGGAATGTATTTAGTAAGGAGTCATTGGGCAAGACTCCCTAACACTGCAGAGTGGCCTACTGAGTGCGCCCCTAGTGGATGCAGGTCTCTAGAGCTTTGAGGCTAGTGGCACATTAGGCTGAGTCTAATAGTAGTCTAATAATAATAATAATAGTAGTCTAGCATTGCAGAAAACGCTGTTTTGCCCATAATGAAAGTCTTTGGGCCACATGTAAAAACGTATATATATGTGCGTTTTACAATGGGCATTTTTCAAAACACACAACTTACTGCATAATTCTCAAAAATGCATGTAAAACGCACATAATGTATTGCAATAGAGACATAGAGGACAGCGTTTTTAGACAGCATTTTTACATGTGTTTTGATGTGTTAAAAATTTTTAATTATTATTTATTAGATTTATATAGCGCCAACATATTACGCAGCGCTGTACAATAAATAGGGTTACAGACAATGATAACAGAGGTGACAGAACAATACAGGTAATAGACAATAGATACAACAATACAGGTAATAGCAAAAAGATACACAACACCATGCAGACAGTAGTCCAATGCCAGATCATAAACTAGAGTGGTAGTGGTATAAACTGGAGTGGTAGTGGTATATGGCGTATTTTACTCCACGGATAATGGGAAAATATTGAGAACCGCAAAACGCATCAAATTTTTTTTTTAAAAAGGAGCATGGTTTTCCGCATGTGCGCCCAGCCTGGAGAAAAGCGATATACAAATGTTTTGGAACTTAAGGTGGAAATGCATCTGTTCCGGACGTGAACCATGTGCGTTCTGCCAGGTGTGTTTCTGTGATTTTCTCTGCTTTTTATTTTATGTGACAATCCTGCTGCGCTCTCTCTAGATTCCTAATTTCCTATAATAGATTCCTATAATGAATGAAAACAAACTCTCATAGTGTAATGCTGTTCCATTCGTTTCCAACTGTGCGCATTAATTACAGTGTAATTCATGCGCGCAGTTGGAAGCAAAGTTTTTAAGGTGCTACGCTGTGGTTTTTATGTTTTATGTTTTTTTATGGATTAAAACTGATTTGGATATATGGAAGACTGTGATCTGGTTGGCTCATATATATACAGCAGTGAGGGATTTCAAAAAGCGCCTGATCCACCTGTAGACTGAGGTGGTTTGGATCTGGTGAGCTGCTGGTGGAAGGGGGTGTGCCTGATCCACCTGTAGACTGAGGTGGTTTGGATCTGGTGAGCTGCTGGTGGAAGGGGGTGTGCCTGATCCACCTGTAGACTGAGGTGGTTTGGATCTGGTGAGCTGCTGGTGGAAGGGGGTGTGCCTGATCCACCTGTAGACTGAGGTGGTTTGGATCTGGTGAGCTGCTGGTGGAAGGGGGTGTGTAGTGGACCCAGAAAGTGATGAGCACTGTGTGATTCACAACCACTGGGAGATGCATTGGAATTAAAGTGAACCTCCGGACTAAAAATCGACGCCGCAGCACTGAAAAGGCTTGGTGTTTCTTTAACAGATTCACGGCATCAGAACTTTGTTTCTCTTATACAAGCCTCATTTTTAGCTGCACAGAAGAAAACTGCCCGGGCAGTTTTCCCCTTATGCTGTGCAAAGCATGATGGGATTTCTGATGTTGTGGTTCTCGTTCTGCTGTTTTGGTGCAATTTTTTTTTTTTACATTTTGAATTTGACATTTAAAGCCTAGTGTGTGCAGCTGGGAGTGGTTATTAGGACACAGGACAGTTGGAACTGTGTCTTATGCTCCCTGTTACCTTCTTTCAACCAAAAAGATGGCTGCCATCATGACAAAGATGGCAGCCCCCATGAATGACAAACATTTGCCTGTTCTTTTAAAACAGGGTGGGTAAGAGATTATATTACCTATCTATTCTAATTAACATAACTAATGTAACTTGATGACAGTATGTTTGTTTAGGCTGAAGTTCCCCTTTAAGAAAGCTTGATTACCTGTACAGCAGGGGTGTCAAACTCAAATACTAAGTGGGTTAAAAGTGTACACTGAGACCGAGTCGTGGGCCAACCTCAATGTCTACTGGCCACCACCTCCCTTACAAAGTTCCCACGTGTCTAATGGCCCCCTCCCTCCCCTATACAGTTCCCTGGTGTCTAGTGGTCCCCCATTCCACCCCTATGCTGTTTCCTGGTGTCTAGTGGCCGCCTCCTTCACCTATACTAGTGATAGCTAACCTTGGCACTCCAGCTGTGACAAAACTACAAATCCCATCATTCCTCTGCCTCCCAGGTTATGCTTAGAGCAGTCTGAGTATTGCAATGCCTCATGGAACTTGTAGTTCCACCATAGCTGTAGTGCCAAGGTTAGCCATCACTGATCTATACAGTTCCCTAGTGTTTAGTGCTTTCCCCCTTCCTCCCCCATATGGCTTCCTTGGTTTCACGTCCAATATATCTTCCCTGGTGGTCTAGAGTGGGCCAAACATAATGCAAAGTGGAGAAACCACTTGAGGGTCAAATTTAATGGCTGTGAGGGCCAGATTTGGCCCGGGGGCCGGAGTTGGACATGTATGCTGTACAGGATTACGCTCTGAGAGTTTGTTTTCATTTATGATAAGAATCTAAGGAGAGTGCAGCAGGATTTTCACATAAAATTGAATTACAACTGGAAACTACCTGCACTGAACTCAGTTTGTACTGTGTATATTGTTGAACATTGCTTTATTGGGGCGGACATTCTCATTTTACAATCTCTGCTTTTGTGCTTTTCATGCGTTTGCGTTTTTAATAAGCTGCCCTTTTGCAGAGAACAAATACAGCAGGCAGGTGTCACACTTGCAGGATTGTAATCGCATACGTTTTTATGCTACTTTGTTTTCTAATGCATTCGCGTTTTTTCAATGTTTGATTTTGATGCGTTCTGTCCCATTGATTATGCATAATGCGTGAATGGCATGCGATTCGCAAGTGGAAAAGTAGCGCATGTTTTTATTTTTTACCGCATTCAAAACACAAAACAGAATCAAAGAGGGAAACAGAAATCGCAGTAGGCCCATAGGAAACCATTATGTGCGTTTCCGCTTATGATTTTGCAGTGCAACAAAACGCATGCCATTTTTATAGGTGTGAACCCTGCCTCAGACCTATTTTTGTAAAATGTATGTGAAATGCATACGTTTTTGCGGCTTAGTAGGAAAGCATTGTATGCAGTTTGCATACAGTATGCATGAATAAGCAACATGCTGTGCGATTTTAAAATGTTCATTGCGAATTTCAGAGATATGCGACTTACTATGCAGGCCATGGACTTTCCTTGAGGCAGGGGTCACACTTGATGAACTCGCAGATGCAATGCGAAATTGCATGCTAAAATGCAACGAATGCCTCCTATGGGGTCACTGGGTTTTCAGGGGCCATATGCGATTCTCTAGAGCGTTACAATACAGATACAACCTGCGCTAACTTTTCCTATAGACTTTCATTGAGGCAGGGGTCACACTTGATAAAATCGCAGGTGTCTTGCCACAATGTGAGATCGCCTTCATTGAAATGCAGACAAATGCACATATTGACTGCTTGCGAGGAATCATCTAAGTATTCCGTAAACATAAGTGTTATCCCTCCATAGGCAAACGCAGGGGGATATTACAGCTGACCAGAATCCCCCCTCAGACCAGGGCCAGTGCAGTGTCTGTGGACAAGCAAATGTTGAGACACCACAATATCTGCAGGCATCCTGCAGCTCACAGCACTGCCCCTTTTCTTTTCCCGCTACAGTTGACTTTGGATGGAGCAGCAGTGAGTGTACAGAGCATGGAGCAGCAGTGTGTGTGTACAGAGCATGGAGCAGCAGTGTGTGTACAGAGCATGGAGCAGCTCTGGCGAACTTAACAGAGCCAGGTATGAGCACAGCCCTGTGCCCTGCTGTGTGAATGCTTCACTTTCACCCTCATTACCAATGTCTGCTGTCCTCATTATTATCTGTATCCAAACTGCTCCTGATTGATCCAGTTGTCAATTGAGAGCAGATCGGACATTTCGGAAATAATTGTCAGATCCTGTCATTCGGACGGGAAATTGCTATGTGTACCTGTACCCAGCATGATTTCATACCATATTATTATACTGTATTGCTTGTGGCTGAGGGAGACCATCCAAGAATCTCCCCCCCCCCCCCTTTAAAAAAATCCTGGGTTTGCCCCTGCCCTCCATAAATATGATTTTGTATGTGTTTTCGGCTATGTAGCAAAATGCATGTGATTCAAGCGTGTGCTCTCTGCCTTATGAGCAATCCACAGATTTATGGATGGATGGCAACCCTGATCCCTGAAGGATGTTTGCTACTAAGGGCTCTATTCATAAAACTTTTTCCGCCAGTTTAGCACTCAAAACAGCTGATTTTCCCGTCCATTTAGCAAAGTGGGCATTCATAAAAGCTGTATCCGCATGATAAGCTACAATTCCCCAGCAGAGCAAGAAATTTTCGCCTTGTGTAACAAAGGGCTCTCTCTATTCATAAAAAAGTTGTGGCGAAAAAAGTCCTGGAGGGAAAATACCGCAGCGGTATTTTACACTTCTGGGTGGTCATTCAAAAAAATCTTGAAAGCTGCGATGCAAGAGCGGAGATCTCCCGCTGAAAGCTGGCGGTAAGCTGTCGGAAGACATGCGGAAACACTTCAGCCGGCAGAGTCCCTCCGTGCACTGCTCTCTCTGGGAGGTCTGTCCCATACACTTGTATGTAATCCGCAAAATCAGAGGAAGCGGTATTTCCCGTCCACATACCGCTTCCTCTAATCTTTATGAATGGCCATTTTGTTACTTTTTTCTAGATAAATCTAGAAAAACACTGGAGAAGGCGGAAATTTCTCGCTCTGCTGGGGGATTGTAGATTTTCATGCGGGAATAGCTTTTATGAATGCCCACTTTGCTAAATAGACGGGAAAATCCGCTGTTTTCAGCGGAAAACTTGCGGTAAGGTTTTATGAATAGAGCCCAAAATGTCCATTCATAAAGATTAGAGGAAGCGGTATGAGGACGGGAAATACCGCTTCCTCTGATGTAGCGAGAAGAGTTCGGATTACATGAAAGTGAATGGGACAGACCTCCCAGGGAGAGCAGCGCACGGAGGGACTCTGCCGGCTTAAGTGTTTCTGCATGCCTTCTGACAGCTTACCGCCGGCCTTCAGCGGGAGATCTCCGCTCTGCTATCGCAGCTGCCAACATTTTTATGAATGACCACCCAGAAGTCTAAAATACCGATGCGGTATTTTCCCTCCACAAGTTTTTTCACCACAAATTTTTTTATGAATAGAGCCCAAAGAAATGCATTCACAGTCGCAGTCATTAGGGATGCTTACTCCGATTCCATGGAATGACGATTTTTAGTGCAGTAGGTGGAAATTTCCGCGAATGCTGTTGGAATAAGGCCTTTTTCCACTACCCTGCGATTTGCAATTTGATTCTGATCGCAAATCGCATTAAACTAATGGAAACTGCAGAAGCAATTTCCATTAGTGCGATCCGATTGCGATTTTGGTCAAAACGCGATCGTGGTCATGCCGTGTTTTGGATGTGATTGAGCTTTACTATACCGAGTATAGAAGCTCAATCGCAATTGCATGGTGGAATTTGAAACGCGATTGCGATCGCATTTCATAGTGGAAAAGAGCTCTCAAGCGGTAGTGGAAATCAGCATTTGTGGAATTTCCACAGAATCGGAAATTTCCATTTCCAACCATCCCTAGCAGTCATATTTCTTCCATCTTCAACTACAGCGATCTCACCGTAAACAGTGGGCATACGGTGCAATTGTGATACGTTTGCGATTTCTCCAAGGGGGAAAAAATTAACGGCCAGGAAAATATTTTCAATCGCGGAATAGCCCCTGAACAAGCATGCAGCAGATCAGGTGTTTCAGACTTTAAAGTCAGATCTGACAAGACTAGCTGCATGCTTGTTTCTGGTGTTATTCAGATACTACTGCAGAGAAATAGACCAGCAGGGCTGCCAGGCAACTGGACTGGTATTGATTAAAAGGAAATAAATATAGCAGCCTCCATTCACCTCTTACTTCAGTTCCCTGTGGATCACAAAACACAAGTGGAAAATAGCCCAAAATGACTAGGAAGGAACAATATCCACACTCCGTACGATTTCTATAGCCTTGGACAGACACTGATGGGAAACCAGCTTCCTGGTAGTGCATCCTGGGAATTGTAGTCTGGTGACAGTCCCTTTAAGTGAAGCCCCGCCCCCAGTATCCGGTGACATGACAGTGAGGCTTGGAAGGCAGAGACAGGAAGTGGTACTGGTGGTGGTGGGATAAACTTGGATTTGGAGAGTCTGGCTACTGGTGGATCCAGAGAAGGTAAGAGGGCTTTATGTTGTGCCGGTGCAGATCTGTTAGTCATACAGTCGCCCTTTCATGGGAAAGGAGTTTCATTACAACAAAAAATGCCAATCAGCATTAAGATGATGCCCATTAGATTAATTGCTGGAAATATGATATGGCACTCACTCACATGTGTCTCCAAACTACACAGATAGAAACTGATTGCCTTCTAAATGTGCCAGGATGGACTAAAAACACTGAATAACTCCTCCCTCTGGAAAAAAATATTCATCTGTGTGGGGGAACTAGGGTCTGTAGAAAAATGTCACTTTACCTTTGACTTGCCAGTTTTTGAGAACTGCAACAACCAAAATTAAAGGAAACCCGAAGTGAGAGGGATATGGAGGCTGACATATTGATTTCCTTTTAAACATTGCACATGGCCTGGCTGTCCTGCTGATCTTTTGCCTCTAAGGCCAGGGGCACACTGAAAATCGGAAAGCGCAATCGCTAGAGCTTTGTGTAAGTATTTTTTTGGTGATTAGTGCTGCATTTTCCAGCAATTAAGTTAACTCATATACTATGTATTGGATCTCAAATGTTCACAAAATGCTGCATGTCCTGCGTTTTGCGATTTTTCAAAAACGCAAGCGCCCTAGTGGACTCAACACCATTGACTTACACCAGCAAAGCGTTTTTGAAAAAGTGCCGACAAGTGTGTGATCACTGATGCAGCCAAAGAGAGCAGCAGGCGTGCCAGGCAACTGGTATTGTTTAAAAGCAAATAAATATGGCAGCCTTCATATCCCTCTCCCTTTAGCAGGACCAAATCCGAACTTTGCATGGGGCTAATTAGATGTAGTTGCTAATGTTTTTGTTGAAGCCAAAGGAGAGGCTAGGTAACACTCTTGTCCTAGTGTTTTTGTGTCTGATATCAGTCTTTTCTGGCACTCTGCGATTGCGATTTTCCAGATTGTGGTAAGATACACTGTAGTTGAAACAGCGCAAGTATTGCAAATGAATGAAGAAGGTTTTCTGGTTTTTAAACTTCGGAAGAAAATGCGCAAATGGGAGCAAATGAACACAAACATTTCGTGAGTACTGGGTGGGCACATTTTCATGCATGTGGCAAAGGTACTGCTGAAAGTAATCCTGATACGAGAATAAAGAAAGATTTGATACTTACCCGGAGCTTCCTCTAGCCCCATAAGCTCCGCTGAGTCCCTCGCTGTCGTCCCGATTCCTCCATTCTCCAGCTCAGTCGTGCGCATGCGCAGAAGGCTGATGCAGCCGAGCCACATTTGGAGACATTGGGCTGGAGGAGTATCCTGGAACACATGCATGTCTAAACATCCAAGCAGTGAGCGAGCCGATTTAGGCACAGGTACCTGTTAGCCGCGGGACGCCGCAGCGGTTTACACGAGTCTTTATCAAGACAAAGGTAACTGACTCTTATGATGCCTGCAGTAGCGGAAGTTACAAGATAAGCATACGAAGTGTTGTTTGATACAAGTCAGCTCATAAGAGGGAGCACGTTGAATAAGCCGCAGGCCACGGGAGATATAACTGCACCTGCAACGCAGGGACTGTTGTCTACACTTGATGGAATCAGCAGGTTGCTACCGATAAATGGTGAAAGTCCTGCAGAAACTAGTGAAACTGCACTTTAGGTGCGTTCTCGGAAGCTTGCTACACACACACACAGTGTGAGGATCGTCCGTTCTGGATCTGAGTGTGAATGTGAGCAGAGTGTTGGTATGCTTGTTTCCAGGAGTACTCCTTGGTAATTGATGCCCGTGTCTTGTTTTTAGGGGTTCAAGTTTTAAGGGGATGGAGGTCACATTCTTTTTCTACTAATAAAATATTTTTGGCATATAGTTCAATGAATGAGTGAGCCAGAATTATTTCCACCTCATTGACCATCTCTAAAACAGAGTATGCATCGTGGTATCATGAGAAAATTAGTTAATAGTAGTCTATCCAAACATTTCAAGCACAATTACAGTCTGGCATAACATAAAATCAAGATCTGCCTCCCAACTCCAATTGCCTGTATAGTTATCCTACCCGCTCTTGTCCCAAAGCAATGAATCGAAATTCCCCCCCCCCCCCTTTTCAGTGACGTAAACCTAGTGCTGGAAGCAGCTATCTTGCATAATAATGTAGATCCAATTCAATCACAAAGGTGTGCTACTTACAATCAGTGTAACTTCCATGCAGAAGCTTCCTGCAATAAGTAGTAATGGCAAACTCTATACCTGTGTTTAAGGGGAGCTTAGATGCTTTCTTTGCATTGAAGGACATCTAAATACCGTAATTCCTGCCGGTATTGATCCAGGGATTTTATTTGACTGCCATCTGGAGTTGGAAATAATTTTTTTACCTTTAGGCTGCTTCCATACAGGGACGTTACAGGCGCACGCTAGTGCAGCCTGTAACGCTCCCCCAACGCACAGCAATGTAACACAAGTGGGCTGTTCACACTGCCCACGTTGCGTTACATGTAACGCTGCACGTTGTAGTGAAAGTGCAGCATGCTGTGCGTTCTAGACTGCTCAATGGGGGGGCGGAGAGGAGGCGGGGAGATGCCGCTACAGTAGCCGCGCACATGGCTACTTAATATGCACTGCACTGGCGGCCACTGATTGGCCGGCGGGACCACGTGATGCGGAGCGAGACACTCCGCATCACGTGGTCCCGCCGGCCAATCAGCGCCACCCTGGGAGACCCTATGCGGATAGAGCCGCCTAACTCTGCTCACTCTACCGTCCTCTCCCGCACCACCATGCGTTGCTTTAGGGGGACGTTATGGTCGCATAACGTGCCGCTAACGCAACGCCTGGTGGTGCTGGATGTGGACGTCAGACTGAGCCGTGTTGTGCAGCTCACTCTGGCGTCCGTGATGCGTACTCTTGGACGCATGCGGCATCACGTGGTCCTGCCAACCAATCGCCGCACAGAGCAGCCGCTCCAGGAAGTAAACACTGAACGTCACACCATGCAGTGAATATTAATTAGCCATGTGCCTGGCCGCTCTCCCCTCCTCCCCAACATTACTGAGCATGTGCAAGCAGTCTAACGTGGCTTAGCCGCGTATAAAGTACTGCATGTAGTACGTTATCTTGAGGTGCAGCGTTACAATGTAACGCAACGTGGGCACTGTGAACAGCCCATTGATTTTTCATTACTGTGCGGTGGGGTGAGTTACAGACTGCTCTAACGTGCGCCTGTAACGGCCCACTGTGAAACCAGCCTTAGGGCTAACTGGACCATGTCTTGTAAGGGATTTTCACCGTCCTCTGGATCAACAGGGATATGTGAGGGCGCAGGCTAGTGTAGTCATTTTCTGGTTGGACTTAATGGACATATGTCCTTTTTTTTAACACATATAACCATGTAACTACATTAGTGATATTACAAAATGGACTTTAATTTATATATACATGTTTAAAAATGCTTTAGAAAACCTTGCTTGGATCCAAATTGCAAAGCCGGGGGTTCTAAACTTCTTCCACCTAAGAGCAGACTTTTATAAATTATTAAAACACCACTTCCCTTGGGCAGGGTCACATATGTTTTTTCTAACATTTTCTACTGTATTTCATCTCTGTCTCAAAAGAACCTTAGTGAATTAGATGCTTTGTCTTCTGTTCCATCACCAGGTCCAAACAGATTTTCTTCCAATCCACATCACACAACTGAGGCAACGCTGGGGTGACAGACTGGAGATGGATGAAAAGAGGAGCGGGGTGACCAAGAGGATCCTGGACCTCACACTGGAGATCATCTACCTACTCACTGGAGAGGTGAGTGGAATTGTGGGAGGTCACATTACATCACTCTTATCTCCATATCTAAAACACACATCCAGGTGGAAATGTGAGGGCAGTGGTGTTTCTAGTGGGGTGCAAGCGCCACAGCTCTGCCTCTGTGCTGCACCGCCATGTCTGCCCCTGTGCTTTGCTGCCATGCCTGCCCCTGTGCTTTGCTGCCAAGCCTGCCCCTGTGCCTCCCCATCACTCAGACCTCAGATCAGAGTATTTCTGTTATCTGGCGAACATGGCTACTTAATTTATTTATATAGGGTGCACTTGGCTGTTTGATTATTTTGTCTTGATGAACCTGGCTATTTAATTTGTTTATCGCAAGGCACCTGGCTACTTGATTGATTTATCTGGAGGTGCATGACTTCTTAAATCCATTTCATCTGTATGCTTGTGACTATTTTTATTGGGGGGGGGGGGGGGGGGCGTTATGTGACTACTTAATGCAGGGGTGTCAAACTCAAATACAAAGTGGGCCGAAATTGAACACTGGGACCTAGTTCCGGTCCAACCTCAATGTCTAGTGGCCAGCTCCCTCACTTATATGGTTCCCTGCTGTCTAATGGCTCCCCTCCAACCCCTATACAGTTTCCCAATGTCTAATGGTCCTCCTCCCTCCCCTATACAGTTCCCTGGTATCTAGTGGGCCCCACCCTCCCCGATACAGTTCCCTAATGTTTAGTGCTTTCCCCCTATCTCCCCGAAATGGCATCCCTGGAGTTCTTGGGCTTCACCTCCAGTGTAGCTTCCCTGGTGGTGTAGAGTGGGCCAAACATAATGCAAAGTGAAGAAACCACTTGGGGGCCAAATTTAATGGCTCTGAGGGCCAGATTTGGCCCGCGGGCTGGAGTTTGACATATATAACTTAATGGATTATCTGGAGGAATATGACTACTTGTTTCTTTTATCTGGAGGCATGGAAATATGTGATTATTTTATCTGCAATCATGTGACTACTATTCTATTATCTGGAATCGTGTGACTAATTTATATAAATAGGATGCACATGGCTACTTAATTCCACGGCTTCTCAATGTATGTATCAGGGGACGCATCAAACTCTGATATTTTGGTAGCCCAGCTGCTTAGTTCTGGTGTCTTCTAGGGCGTAGGGACAACACAGTTATTTGTCTAGCAACAGCAGCGCAGCCTACAGAAAACAATAAAACATTAAAAATTGATTTAAAAATGAAATAAAACTGTGGGATACCTTTTTTTTAAAGTAATTTTAAGGAGGATATATAGAAACTTTTTTTTCGCGTCATGTTTCCTTTAACACCTTTTCAACCAGTGCGCAGTGTCATTGTTTGCCATAGGCACTATATATATCTAGACACGCCCCTGGGTGAGGGCATCAGATATCAGTTCAGCATGCTGGATCTTTCTGCCTCCCTTATGCTTGCATGCAAACGGTGGTTTGGAATTTGGCACCCGAAATATCGGCTAGTAGAATATCTGTAAATTTACAAATATTTTACTATTATGAAGTGCAAATTACGATAGTAAAATATTGGTAAATAATACCAATATTTTCTACTGTACAGGTAAACGTAACCCCTTTCTCCCACAGGACCTTCCTTCTACCTGTACCTAACCCTAACCAACCTCCTGCAGATGTTTAACCATGCCCCACCGCCAACATCGCCCAAAACGAATACAGTTTAATCCCGAGTCTGTATGTAGTTTAACAGTCAAAGGAGGGATCCGCACACAGTCTTCAAGGAACAACGTGCCTTTATTATTCTAATGCACACACACATATAATACATGTTTCGGGGCCAATCCAGTCCCCTTTATCAAGGCATAAGCAGACAAAATATGTTGTCTGCTTATGCCTTGATAAAGGGGACCGGATTGGCCCGAAACAATTGTCGGCTGAGACAATTTGGTGTGTATTATATGTGTGCATTGGAACAATAAAAGCACGTTGTTCCTTGAAGACTGTGTGCGGATCCCTCCTTTGACCGTTGGATTATCTCTGCTACGGGTTCCAGCACCAGCACTGCTCTACTATAGGTGTGCGATTCTTTCTATTGAATGTATGTAGTTTAAGACGTCACAGAACATCACTCTTGCCTCTATGAAACAACAACAAAGGAGTGAGGGCATAGTTTTCTAGGAGGGTCATTTGACATCACCTTAAAAGGGAATCTAAAGTGGAAAAAAATCACTTAAGTTTCAATGTATTCCTATGTAGAGGATAGGGTCTGGATACCATAGAGCCTTCCTGGTTTTCACTCTGCCCAGTCGTTCCTGCGTCGTCTCTGATGGAAGCTATTCGACCAGCTCAGTCAAATAGCCCTTTAGAACTCATTGTGCAGCCTTCTCTGCATACTCTCTTCTCTGAATAGTTCTGAAGACTAGCGAAACCTTACTGTGTGTTAGCGAGTCTGAGCTCACCATGCGCAGTATGGATACGCTCCTTTTCAGATCTACTCAGAGATGCAAGCAGTTCTGAAGGCTGTATGAGGAGTTCCAAAGACCTAGAATATTGAGTACCTTCCACAGGAGTTGGTGCAGGAATGACTAGACGAGGACCAGGAAGGCTCTATGGTATCTACAGGGAGTGCAGAATTATTAGGCAAGTTGTATTTTTGAGGAATAATTTTATTATTGAACAACAACCATGTTCTCAATGAACCCAAAAAACTCATTAATATCAAAGCTGAATATTTTTGAAAGTAGTTTTTAGTTTGTTTTTAGTTTTAGCTATTTTAGGAGGATATCTGTGTGTGCAGGTGACTATTACTGTGCATAATTATTAGGCAACTTAACAAAAAACAAATATATACCCATTTCAATTATTTATTTTTTACCAGTGAAACCAATATAACATCTCAACATTCACAAATATACATTTCTGACATTCAAAAACAAAACAAAAACAAATCAGTGACCAATATAGCCACCTTTATTTGCAAGAACACTCAAAAGCCTGCAATCCATGGATTCTGTCAGTGTTTTGATCTGTTCACCATCAACATTGCGTGCAACAGCAACCACAGCCTCCCAGACACTGTTCAGAGAGGTGTACTGTTTTCCCTCCTTGTAAATCTCACATTTTATGATGGACCACAGGTTCTCAATGTGGTTCAGATCTGGTGAACAAGGAGGCCATGTCATTAGTTTTTCTTCTTTTATACCCTTTCTTGCCAGCCACGCTGTGGAGTACTTGGATGCGTGTGATGGAGCATTGTCCTGCATGAAAATCATGTTTTTCTTGAAGGATGCAGACTTTTTTCTGTACCACTGCTTGAAGAAGGTGTCTTCCAGAAACTGGCAGTAGGACTGGGAGTTGAGCTTGACTCCATTCCCAATCCGAAAAGGCCCCACAAGCTCATCTTTGATGATACAAGCCCAAACCAGTACTCCACCTCCACCTTGCTGGCGTCTGAGTCGGACTGGAGCTCTCTGCCCTTTACCAATCCAGCCACGGGCCCATCCATCTGGCCCATCAAGACTCGCTCTCATTTCATCAGTCCATAAAACCTTAGAAAAATCTTGAGTCTTGAGATATTTCTTGACCCAATCTTGACGTTTCAGCTTGTGTGTCTTGTTCAGTGGTGGTCGTCTTTCAGCCTTTCTTACCTTGGCCATGTCTCTCAGTATTGCACTCCAGTGATGTTGCAGCTCTGAAATATGGCCAAACTGTTGGCAAGTGGCATCTTGGCAGCTGCACGCTTGACTTTTCTCAGTTCATGGGCAGTTATTTTGCGCCTTGGTTTTTCCACACGCTTCTTGCGACCCAGTTGACTATTTTGAATGAAACGCTTGATTGTTCGATGATAACGCTTCAGAAGCTTTGCAATTTTAAGAGTGCTGCCTCCCTCTGCAAGATGTCTCACTATTTTTGACATTTCTGAGCCTGTCAAGTCCTTCTTTTGACCCATTTTGCCAAAGGAAAGGAAGTTGCCTAATAATTATGCACACCTGATATAGGGTGTTGATGTCATTAGACCACACCCCTTCTCATTACAGAGATGCACATCACCTAATATGCTTAATTGGTAGTAGGCTTTCGAGCCTATACAGCTTAGAGTAAGACAACATGCATAAAGAGGATGATGTGGTCAAAATACTCATTTGCCTAATAATTCTGCACTCCCTATAGTGCCTTCCATCTACATAGGTATCTAACCTAAAGGGATTTTGTTTTCATTTTAGATTTGCTTTTAATAATAAACTGATCTGAATGATAAGGCAGGATGATTCCTGAACTGTTCATTTTTTTTTTTTTTTTTTAAATACAGAGTTTTCCTCCTGTGAAGTCTGGTGACCATGTAACCATCAAAGTTCCTCCATGTCAGTCCCTGGTACCCAAGAGAGACAGTGAACAGAAAATTCTAGAGGTCACCAACAAAATCGTCGAGCTGCTGACAGGAGAGGTGAGCGGTGCTGGGAATTATGAGAGATTGTCCAGTAACAACAAGGGGAGTGTCTGGTTGGTGACTGTATCATTGTGTGTGTCAGGTTCCTATACGGTGTCAGGATGTCACAGTCTATTTCTCCATGGAGGAGTGGCAGTATATAGAAGGACACAAGGACCTCTACAAGGACACCATGAAGGAGATTCATCCGCAATTCGCATCAGATGCCATAAAGGAGAATCCGCCAACCCTCACATCAGATGCTGTAAAGGAGAAGTGGCCACCCCTCGCATCACCAGGTAAAAGGAAAAATAATGCTTTCTGTCAAAGCATAAATTGTAACTCTGTAAATCTAACCATAGCGTTTTTTTTCAGCAGCTTCGCCTAAAGGGGATCCCGTACAACTTCAACTTATTAAGGAAGAATCTGAAGAACATCTGCTACATCTTAACAACACTAAACGTTCAGAACATGCACAACCTCCATCTTCTCCTATCAACGAGGAACCCAAGACGTTTGAGGAGGAACATCTCCAAACGCCTGAAATCTCCACACATCATGCTCCATATCCATTTTTACACATTAAGGTGGAACCTCTCTCTGATGAAGAAGAAAGTTTATCACATGCTGAGATTTATGAGCATCTCCACATTAAGGAGGAACCTGTCTCCTGGGAAGACCTGAACACCTCATCAACAGACATTTATACTCCTTTGGACTTTGAACAGTATATTGCACCTCAAATTAAAGATGAAACGCTCTCCAGAACAATGATGGATGCTGTTCCTGCAGAGGACCAATACCCTCCTTCTTATCAGACATACCTTGCAACTAGGCCGTACTATTGCTTCTTCTGCCGGGAGAACTTTGGCAGTGCTCCAGAACTTCTCCGACATCAAGCTGGCCACCAGGACCTGCGTTCTTTTGTGTGTTCTCAATGTGGAGAGTCTTTTCCGACGAACTCTCTCCTCACCGTCCATCGTAGACTCCATAAAGGGATGCGGGTTTTCCCGTGTAGTGAGTGTGGGAAGTGTTTCGGCTGCAGTGCTCACCTCACTCTCCATCAGAGGGTGCACACAGGAGAGCGCCCATTCTCTTGCCCAGAGTGTGGTAAGCGCTTCAACAGAAATGCTCACCTCACCGTACACCGCCGCATCCACACAGGAGAAAGGCCTTACTCTTGTCCCTTCTGCGCCAAGACCTTCAACTGCAGCGCCAGCCTCATTGTCCATCGGCGGATTCACACAGGAGAGAAGCCATATCCGTGCACTGAGTGTGGCAAGCCCTTCTACACCAATTCCGACCGCATGAAGCACCAGAGAACACATGGTGGCACCAGGCCCTACTCTTGCTCAGACTGCAGCCAGAGCTTCACCTGCAGGATAGATCTCCTCAAGCATGAGAAGGTCCACTCTGCCGAGAAGCCATACTGCTGCTCAGTGTGTGGGAAACGCTTTGCCCAAAAGGCCTTGTTGACCCTTCACCACAGGACTCATACGGATTAACTTGCTTAGCACCTGGTGGGATTTGCTATTAATAAATCATTGTTTAAAAAAATCTATATTCCTTTTAAGTCACTTTTATATTACAGCATATCTCCAGTCCAACAAATAAGAATGTACAGACTGTAGAGTTGACGTGTTCAGAATATTTGAATTCGAGAACCTCATTCTGAATTATTCTGATCAGAACCTAAATCTTCACACATGCGCACCATGGCAGGGGGTGTTAACAAACCCTTGTTGTCGCCTCTGTGTGCAGCCTTTCTTGTTGTGTTCCAACTCTCACATACTTCCTCCTTCACAAGGAAGGATATCTAGCTCTCACATACTTCCTCCTTCACAAGGAAGGATATCCAGCTCTCACATACTTCCTCCTTCACAAGGAAGGATATCGATATCCAGCTCTCACATACTTCCTCCTTCACAAGGAAGGATATCCAGCTCTCACATACTTCCTCCTTCACAAGGAAGGATATCCAGCTCTCACATACTTCCTCCTTTACAAGGAAGGATATACAGCTCTCACATACTTCCCCCTTCACAAGGAAGGATATCCAGCTCTCACATACTTCCTCCTTCACAAGGAAGGATATCCAGCTCTCACACACTTCCTCCTTCACAAGGAAGGATATCCAGCTCTCACATACTTCCTCCTTCACAAGGAAGGATAACCAGCTCTCACACTCTTCCTCCTTCACAAGGAAGGATATCCAGCTCTCACATACTTCCTCCTTCACAAGGAAGGATATCCAGCTCTCACATACTTCCTCCTTCACAAGGAAGGATATACAGCTCTCACATACTTCCCCCTTCACAAGGAAGGATATCCAGCTCTCACATACTTCCTCCTTCACAAGAAAGGATATACAGCTCTCACATACTTCCCCCTTCACAAGGAAGGATATCCAGCTCTCACATACTTCCTCCTTCACAAGGAAGGATATCCAACTCTCACATACTTCCTCCTTCACAAGGAAGGATATCCAGCTCTCACATACTTCCTCCTTCACAAGGAAGGATATCCAGCTCTCACATACTTCCTCCTTCACAAGGAAGGATATCCAGCTCTCAAATACTTCATCCTTCACAAGGAAGGATATCCAGCTCTCACATACTTCCTCCTTCACAAGGAAGGATATCCAGCTCTCACATACTTCCTCCTTCACAAGGAAGGATATCCAGCTCTTACATACTTCCTCCTTCACAAGGAAGGATATCCAGCTCTCACATATTTCCTCCTTCACAAGGAAGGATACCCAGCTCTCACATATTTCCTCCTTCACAAGGAAGGATATCCAGCTCTCACATACTTCCTCCTTCACACGGAAGGATATCCAGCTCTCACATACTTCCTCCTTCACAAGGAAGGATATCCAGCTCTCACATACTTCCCCCTTCACAAGGAAGGATATCCAGCTCTCACATACTTCCCCCTTCACAAGGAAGGATATCCAGCTCTCACATACTTCCCCCTTCACAAGGAAGGATATCCAGCTCTCACATATTTCCTTCTTTACAAGGAAGGATATCCAGCTCTCACATACTTCCTCCTTCACAAGGAAGGATATCCAGCTCTCACATACTTCCTCCTTCACAAGGAAGGATATCCAGCTCTCACATACTTCCTCCTTCACAAGGAAGGATATCCAGCTCTCACATACTTCCTCCTTCACAAGGAAGGATAACCAGCTCTCACACTCTTCCTCCTTCACAAGGAAGGATATCCAGCTCTCACATACTTCCTCCTTCACAAGGAAGGATATCCAGCTCTCACATACTTCCTCCTTCACAAGGAAGGATATCCAGCTCTCACATACTTCCTCCTTCACAAGGAAGGATATCCAGCTCTCACATACTCCCTCCTTCACAAGGAAGGATATCCAGCTCTCAAATACTTCCTCCTTCACAAGGAAGGATATCCAGCTCTCACATACTTCCTCCTTCACAAGGAAGGATTTCGATATTCAGCTCTCACATACTTCCTCCTTCACAAGGAAGGATATCCAGCTCTCACATACTTCATCCTTCACAAGGAAGGATATCCAGCTCTCACATACTTCCTCCTTCACAAGGAAGGATATCGATATCCAGCTCTCACATACTTCCTCCTTCACAAGGAAGGATATCCAGCTCTCACATACTTCCTCCTTCACAAGGAAGGATATCCAGCTCTCACATACTTCCTCCTTTACAAGGAAGGATATCCAGCTCTCCCATACTTCCCCCTTCACAAGGAAGGATATCCAGCTCTCACATACTTCCTCCTTCACAAGGAAGGATATCGATATCCAGCTCTCACATACTTCCTCCTTCACAAGGAAGGATATCCAGCTCTCACATACTTCCTCCTTCACAAGGAAGGATATCCAGCTCTCACATACTTCCTCCTTTACAAGGAAGGATATCCAGCTCTCCCATACTTCCCCCTTCACAAGGAAGGATATCCAGCTCTCACATACTTCCTCCTTCACAAGGAAAGATATCCAGCTGTCACATACTTCCTCCTTCACAAGGAAAGATATCCAGCTGTCACATACTTCCTCCTTCACAAGGAAGGATATCCAGCTCTCACATACTTCTTCCTTCACAAGGAAGGATATCCAGCTCTCACATACTTCCTCCTTCACAAGGAATGATATCCGGCTCTCACATACTTCCTCCTTCACAAGGAAGGATATCCAGCTCTCACATACTTCCTCCTTCACAAGGAAGGATATCCGGCTCTCACATACTCCCCCCTTCACAAGGAAGGATATCCAGCTCTCACATACTTCCTCCTTCACAAGGAAGGATATCCAGCTCTCACATACTTCCTCCTTCACAAGGAAGGATATACAGCTCTCACATACTCCCCCCTTCACAAGGAAGGATATCCAGCTCTCACATACTTCCCCCTTCACAAGGAAGGATATTCAGCTCTCACATACTTCCCCCTTCACAAGGAATGATATACAGCTCTCACATACTTCCTCCTTCACAAGGAAGGATATCCAGCTCTCACATACTTCCCCCTTCACAAAGAAAGCCATCCAGCTCTCACATACTTCCTCCTTCACAAGGAAGGATATCCAGCTCTCACATACTTCCCCCTTCACAAGGAAGGATATCCAGCTCTCACATACTTCCTCCTTTACAAGGAAGGATATCCAGCACTCACATACTTCCTCCTTTACAAGGAAGGATATCCAGCACTCACATACTTCCTCCTTTACAAGGAAGGATATCCAGCACTCACATACTTCCTCCTTCACAAGGAAGGATATCCAGCTCTCACATACTTCTTCCTTCACAAGGAAGGATATCCAGCTCTCACATACTTCCTCCTTCACAAGGAATGATATCCGGCTCTCACATACTTCCTCCTTCACAAGGAAGGATATCCAGCTCTCACATACTTCCCCCTTCACAAGGAAGGATATCCAGCTCTCACATACTTCCCCCTTCACAAAGAAAGCCATCCAGCTCTCACATACTTCCACCTTCACAAGGAAGGATATCCAGCTCTCACATACTTCCCCCTTCACAAGGAAGGATATCCAGCTCTCACATACTTCCTCCTTTACAAGGAAGGATATCCAGCACTCACATACTTCCTCCTTTACAAGGAAGGATATCCAGCACTCACATACTTCCTCCTTTACAAGGAAGGATATCCAGCACTCACATACTTCCTCCTTCACAAGGAAGGATATCCAGCTCTCACATATTTCATCCTTCACAAAGAAGTATATAAGAGCTGGAGTGTAATGTTGAGCGCAGCGGCCAGAGGTGGCGACAAGGAAGCTATAACACCCTGCTGCGGTGCGCATGTATGAAGATTCCGGTTCTAATCAGCTGATTTCAGAATGAGGTTCCAAATGTGAATATTTTGAACACGTCTACACTAACAAATAAAGCAAAAGAGGATGCCACTCACAGCTGTTGCTGTCACCAGCATGCTGTACAATATAAGTGTGAACCAAGCTTGTTCGCCTCTTCTTTATGTTCAAAACTAGTTAATATCATAACTAGTTGATATCAAAGAGGATGGCACTCATAGCTACCACTAATAAAAATAATGTACAGTCATATGATAAGTAGAATCTTCAATCACAGCACGATTCCTCAAAATTTGCAAACAAATCAGTTCATATAGTTCTGCTTCCTCATGGATCCATATACTGTCAGATAGGGAAACCTCCACCTCACCCTTTGTAAGCGACTCACCGATTGATGTGTCCCTCAGTTAGGTCTTGCAGTACATTGCGCCCGTTCCCGGGCCGTCCCCCACCTCACAATCTGTAAATATGGTGTCTTTATCCTTAGTTCAATCCTTGCAATTATTTCTGCCAATGTGGGCTATTTGTGTGATTGGTGGGGCAGCATAACCTTTTGGGAAACTCTCTGTACACAAATATAGCCTAACAGAATATTCATAACCCAGCACTGGGGAGGTGGGAGGTTTCCCTGCGGTGCTGGAGGTGACAACGAGAAACCAACAGCATTGCCATTCCAGTTCCTGATGCCCACACACATTAAGTGTCGGGACCCTCCCCATGCATGTATGAAATGGATGTGTGCACCTGAGATAGCTGCTAACCGATCCGTTTAAAAAAAAAAAAAAAAAAAATGCCTGACTCTCTGACCCAACCCAATCGATGCCTAACACTAACCGATACCACCTCCCCCACCCCCCACCACCACTAACTTGATTTCTATCCTTAACTGCGCCCCCCCCCCCCCCCAAATAAAAAAAATACATAAGCCTAAATGACCCAACTCAATTGGTTCCTAACTCTAATTGACCCCCCCCCCCCCCAAAAAAAAAGAATGCCTGACCCCCCCCCCCAACTGATATCTAACCTTTGCTGATATGCCCCAACCAATCCCTGAATTCCCCCCCCCCCCCCCCCACGCACACACAAACACCTGCCTAATCTACCTACGGATACAAATAGCATAGTGGGCTGCTGGAGAAGTTTGGGGGCTGCTGTAGACGCCCATGTTAATAGCTGTGATTAGCGGCTATAAGTGGAAATTAAGGCGCTATGGCTGCCAGCTATACAAACAGAAGTGGGAAGGGGAAGCACAGGGTCCGCCTGTTGTGAAATGCTAATTGTTGCTGCAGTTTGTATAATGGGTTGCCCTGGAGCCCGCTAATCACAGCTACTACCATGGCCATCTGGGTTGTGGAGTTGGCACAAAAATTGCCCAACTCTGACTCCTCAGTCTATGAAACCACCGACTTCAGGTACCCAATATTGCTCCGCCTCCTCGGACTCCAAAGCCCTGCTGGCTATTACCAACAAACTTCTCCAGTGCCTAAATTTCCTGCTTCCCCACCCCCTCCACAGAGCAGTCTAGCAGAAATGATGCTGCATATTCCTAGTTCTGATCTAATCACCAGTGATATGGTGAGCAGAAGTGACCACACAGTACTGTTCATGTTTCACATTCTCCACGTGTGTCTGGCTGTTAAAGCAGTCCTTCTTTATTATGCTAGGTACACACTATACCATTTTCTGTTAGATTTACCTGCCAGATAGATAATTTCCAACATGTTGGAAATTATCTATCTAACCATCTATCTACCTAACAATTAGGCATTGTTCTACTCAGCAGGAGATAACCAGAAGACAATGCACCAGAGATAATGACCAGTCTCTACCAGTACTTTACAGAAAATAATCTAACAGAAAATCTAACAGAAAAATCTTAACAGAAAATTGTATGGCGTGTACTAGGCATTAGTACACATTGTGTACTAGGCTTTTTTTTTTTCATTTCATTAGATTACAAGACGTTTAGAATCAGGGTGATACTATGTGTTGGCAGTCAGACAGAGGCTTCATAGCCAAAAGCTTAATGCTTTTCTTCTAAGTCAGCCAATAAATGGTATCATCCTGACTCGAAACTTCTTGCTTTTACTGATGGCTAACATGGTACAACAGTTTACTGCTTCTACTCTGCTATTAGATAACAAGTTAGATTCACTACAAACCCAGAATCTAACGAAAAGCTATAACATGAAGGTTCTTTTGCTCTATGGTCAATTGTGCTGCTGATCAAATATTGATATGGTTAGGGGCCAATTTCCCCTCACATCAAATAGACTGGGAGCATGGGGGGGGGGGGGGGGGGGAGTACACAAGTGACGGCTGTATTCCTACATGGAGCAGCCCCCAAACTAGCGACAGAGTGGACGATCTCTAAAGGCCATACATCAGGCGACTTGGTGGCCATTCGACCATCCGTTTATTATCTAATTGGATTAAAATCGGTGCTGATAAGTGCAGGCCGAATCGATGATGCAACCAATTTTGGGGTGAAATTTGTCATATAAATCAGTCGAACATGCTGCAAGATGTCTGGTGCGCATCGGTAACAGTGAGTGATATCAGGATGAGCGACAAAACTCCCAGCGCTGTTCCCCTAATGTATAAATGTTTATGTATGAGCATTTATACATTACCTGTCCAATTTCTACAGTAGGGGAACAGCGGTGAGATCGACCGATTCCCAAGAGATTTCATGCTGAAATTGATCAGGAATCAGCCTGCGATGTATGGGCAGGAAACAGATCTCTCTCCAATCAGATTCGATCAGAGAGAGATTTGTCTCTTGGTGGAATCTGCCCATCATCGCTAGATGTATGGCTATCTAAGGGCCTGTACACACTGCTGCACTTGTGCTGTGTTTTTAAAATCGCAAGCCTTCATAAAGATAGGAAAATCGCATGGCACCAGTGTGTACAGGTCTTTAAGATTTTCATGATTTTTCAAAAGACCTTGCGATTAAAAAACCTGTGTGATTTTAAAAGCGCAAGCGCAGCGTTGTGTACAGGCCTTTAATGCTGTCATGGACCTCCAGAGGGGGTACAGCAGATACTACCACTGGGTTGGGTCTGGCATAGCATGAGCTGGTGGTCACTAGAGGTGGACAGTGATATGCAAATAATTCCAGTTTGCATTCAGATTACAATTGGGCCAATCAAATTCACTCCCTGATGCAGTTCAGATGTTTATGACAAAACTCTGACAAGATTAGCTGCATGCTTGTTTCAGGTGTGATTCAGACACTGCTGATACCCGACAACTAGTATTGTTTAAAGTGGACCTGAACTCTTGCACAGGATAGAAGGAAAACAGAGAGAATGCACCCTGTATGGATTTAGAGAGTTTAGCCTTTCTAATTCCCCCTCATTTATGTCTAATCACAACTTGTGATCTGATCTCTCCCGTGTCACCTGACTGGCATGGCAGATAAGCCCATTTGAAAGCACAGGATGTTAACAATTTGTCTGTTTCCATGAATCAGTAATTGCAGATTTATTTATTTATTATTTATTTTTTGTTTAAAAGTTATTATGCTGTTGTGTTATCTTTTAGGGTAGAGAGGATGTTCTGAATTCAGGTTCACTTTAAAAGGAAAAAAAAATATGGCAGCCTCCATATGCCTCTCGCTTCAGGTTTCCTTAAAGGAAACCTGATCTGAATCAATAGAACGTATTTATACTTACCTGGGGCTTCCTCCAGCCCCCTTCAGACCATGAATTCCCTTGCTATTCCTCCTGCAGAGCAGCAGCTGGTTACCTGTATTCCTTCTTGCATGGACTCTACCCGAATGCTAAAGTGTACCTGAGAAGAATCCATATAAAGGATTTATACTTACCTGGGTCTTCCGCAGGCTGCCTCGCCATCTCCCCGGGCCGCTCCGATCCACCTCTGTCCATCTTGGTAGATTTCTTCTGTTGCGCATGCCCGGGAACATGCATGTTCTGCGCATGCGCAACTGAAGAAATATACCGAGACAGCTAGCGATGGATTGGAGCAGCCCGAGGAGATGGCGAGACAGCCTGCGGAAGACCCAGGTAAGTATAAATCCTTTATATTGATACTTCTCAGGTACACTTTAGCATTCGGGTAGAGTCCATGCAAGAAGGAATGCAGGTGACCAGCTGCTGCTCTGCAGGAGGAATAGAGTTGTTGGGTTCTATTTCAGCACCTGCATGTGTTGTGCACGATGATGGATAATTTTACTACCCTACATTTGAGCAGCGAGTTCCTCAGTGGTCTAAAACAAGTGTATTCCTCTCACTTCTCTCTCTGCTGTAATTAGCAAAGGACTCATTGTTAAGTTATTGAAAGGCAGTGAAACAATCTGATGATGAAAAAGCATAGGCACGCACAATGACTATCACCCACAGGAATAGGGATTCAATTGCTCACGTGACAGTTTGGGGCGGAGTGCTGTAGAGACGCATTGCTAGGCTACAACTGAGTGACATGTTCTGTTGCTGTAGATTGGAAGAAAATGATGGAATGGCACACAACTGAACAGCATCCCATGGGCGGAGGTAAGGAGGGGAACAATGTTTTTACCTGAGATGATCTGGCACATATATAGGCTGCTTTTTTTTTATTATGCCTCCATGAAATTAACTTTGAAGTATAACTGAAGTGAAAATATGGAGGATGCCATATTTATTTCCTTTTAAAGGGGAACTGAAGAGAGAGGTATATGGAGGCTGTCATGTTTATTTCCTTTTAATCAATACCAGTTGCCTGGCAGCCCTGCTGGTCTATTTCTCTGCAGTAGTATCTGATTAAAACCAGAAACAAGCATGCAGCTAGTCTTGTCAGATCAGACTTATAAGTCTGAACCACTGAAACACCTGATCTGCTGCATGCTTGTTCAGGGGCTATGGCTAATAGTATTAGAGGCAGAGGATCAGCAGGGCTGCCAGGCAACTGGTATTGTCTAAAAGGAAATAAACATGATAGCCTCCATATACCTCTCTCTTCAGTTCCCCTTTAAACAATACCAGTTGCCTGGCAGCCCTGCTAATATATTTGGCTGCAGTAGTGTCAGAAACAAGCATGCAGCTAATCTTGCCAGATCTGACAATAATGTCAGAAACACCTTATCTGCTGCATGCTTGTTCAGGTTCTATGGCTTAAAGTATTAGAGGCAGAGGATTAGCAGGATAGCCAGGCAACTGGGTATTGGCTATAAAGAAAAACATATGGCAGCCTTCAAATACCTCTCGCTTCAGTTGTCGTTTAAATAAGGTGACTTGTGTATTGTACTGTAAAGTGCAGGAAATACAAATGCACATTGAAGCTAATGGGAATTTAAAAAATGAACCAGATACTTACCTATAGAATCTTCCCGCTCCTTTCTCGTCCCCTCGTTGCAGCGCTGTCTCCTCCATTTGAAACCCCCTGCAGGCTCTTCGGAAGTCTTTGGGAGCAGAGTCCTCCCGAAGAGACAGGCGGCTCCATGCTGTGCACGTGCGCAAGAGAGAGCACTCGGGCTCCGAAACACTTCCCAAGCCTCCTTCAGCAGAAGAAAGCACTATTTGACATGTTGTCGAATAGTGCTACCGGGGGAGCCAGCACTGGAACAAAGGACCTGTGAGTGGGGTGGTAACGGTTAGGCTCTATAGGACCCAGAGCCTTCCCTCTGCTTAGGTAAGTATTTGGTTAATTTTTTTTTTTTTTTTTTTTTTTGTGGTTCCCATATCCCATTCACTTTAATACAAGGTAGGCACCATCCAATCTCACTTTTTGTTGTTTTGTCCATTGCCTCTGTTTACAAATGAAAAGAAAAAAAGTAAATGACGTTATTGTATATATAATACTAAATAATGATTAGTATTAGCTATCTTCATAATTTAATTTAGTGAATACTATTATTTCGTATTTTCATCGCTTCAGTGATTGCTTGTTGTCAGTATTGAAGCACATTACAATCTGCAGCAATGCAATAGAGCATGGAAGGGAAAAAATATAATACAAATATGATTCAGCAGCGTATCATCAGAGCTGTACAGTTATCTTACTATGTCTTCCCTCAATATAATTAAGAAGAACATGCTGCAGTCCCCTACTTGGAGCCCCGCAGTCATGGAACGCATGAGCAGCAGGTTTTGGACCGCAAAACCCGGAAGTTGATTGGAGCGCACAGCCGTGACATTAGATGGTACGCAAAATCCAGGAACTATACCGGAAGTATCGTTAAATAGACGGAAGTGGTCTTTTTCTCCTTTGTAGAGGGAGTTTTGTGTAATTTCTATGTGATTGAGAGAAGGGAGATCTGGAAGAAGCTGTAGAGCTGCTCAGTGCAGGTGACTGTGTGTTTTATCCTCTATCTGATCTGTATTATTGCTCTTCTTCATGTGTCATTCATCTGTGTAGTTGGGAACTTTTCATACAAGTCACCTCTGCCATATGGCAAGGGGCAGGGGGGCTATTATAAGTATCATTAGAGCTGGAAATACCTAGAAAGCATTATAACAGAAAGTTATTATAGTGCAGTGCATGTTAGGAGGAGATGTTTTATCAGCACACACCTGACTTCCTGTCTAGTCATCCTATATAGAGAATAGAGCAAGGTGGCCATCAGCCCAACATGGCAGCTCATGGGGAATGACAGGATGCTCAGCAGAGTTGTGTTCAAGCCAGCTCTTTTATTTTTTTGACAGTTATGGAAACTTGCTTAGATCCATAATGTTTAATTGGCTTCTGTATACAGTATGGTGGAAGGCACTCTGGCACTAGTCTACTTTAAGAGACCCAGCAGGAAACCTCATTGGCTGGACAGCAACTGCTAGGTTTCAGATAAGAGGTAGTAAACTGCCACGCTATACAACCAATCACAACACTTTGTGCTGTAAGAGGGTACTGCAATTGGAGTACTGTTCCTTATGAGGTTTCCTGCTGGGTCCCCTAAACTAGACAAGACACAGAACATTTATTTCACCCTTTTCTTGTGGCTGACTCAAAGCGCCACTAGGGCGCGCTCTATAGGCAGTAGCAGTGTTAGGGAGTCTTGCCCAAGGTCTCCATACTGAGTAGGTGCTGGCTTACTTAAGAAGAGCGGAGGTTCCCACCATGGTTGTCTGTGTCAGTGGCAGAGCCCTTAACCAATACTTTATCCAGTAAAGTAGACTAGCGCCTGCACTTTCACCTTGCATCGCTAGGGTACCAGGTTCCAATCCGGGCCAGTATACCATCTGAACCTTTGTATTTTCCTCCCATATTTGCATGAGTTTCCTCATACATCCTAAAAACATACAATCAGTTAATTGGTTCTCACAAAAAAAAAACTAAGACAGGGACACTACAGTAGGGAATAGAATGTGAGCACCTCTGAGGGACAGTCAGTGACATGACTATGTAGGATTGTAAGGTCTATATAAGCACACAATAATAGTAAAGTAACTGTATTTCTACTAGCTATAACAGACTTCAATCAATGTGTTTTAGTTTTGGACGGTGTAGAAATTAGTTAAGATGGGATTTGGGCTTTTATTGCTGTCTATGTGCCCAAATGGGAAATACTGTCCCATTAGCTCAGTGTAGTAATGCCATAGCTTGGCACTCCTAAGTATAGGAGATAAGCAACAACTAAAAATCTATTTTTTAATGATTTTATTTACACATTAGCCCTCCTGTCAACACTGTAAAAGATAATTAAGGCAGAAAAAGGGAAGAGAGATGGTACTTTTGAGATTTGGGGTTTGAAACTAAAGCCTAGTGAGGTCCAAGAATTATATTTTATATGCGTGTTTACACAGTACATATATAGTTTCACAATCTAAGTCTAGGTACCTTCCTATGACGTCCTTTCCTAGTGGGCTTTTCCAGTTTGTGGTCACCTTTAGGTTTAACATATGCCAAAAATGTGCCCCGATGAACATAAACAGGGGTTGGACAAAATAATGGAAACACCTTGAAAATCAACAAGTATATATTTTAATATGGTGTAGGTCAACCTTTTGCGGCAATTACAGCCTCAGTTCTCCGAGGTATTGATTCATACAAATTGTGATCTGTTTCCAGGAATTTTAGCCCATTCTTCAGTTAAAACACCCTCCAGTTGTTTTAGAGACGATGGCCTCGGAAATCGACTTCTTACTGGAATCTCTAAAAACGACCATAAATGCTCAATAATGTTGAGTTCTGGGGATTGTGATGGCCAGATGAGATGCTCAACTTCATTAAAATGTTCCTCGTGACATTCTTTAACAATTCTAGCTGTATGGATTTGGGCATTATCATCTTGAAAGATGGCATTCCCCTCCGGAAACAGTTCTTGAACCATAGGATGAACTTGTTCGCCCAAAATTCCTAAATAGTCTCGGCTGTTAATTCTTTCATGAAGGGAAATCATTGGCCCGTCGGATTTCCAAAAAATAGTACCCCAGATCATTACAGAACCCCCGCTATGTTGGGAGAAGGCAGTGGATGAAATGCTTCTTTCGGCTGTCTCCAAACGTACACTCGGCCGGAGGTTGGAAATAAGGTAAACGATGATTCGTCAGAGAAAATAAAATTTTTCCATTGCTCGAGGGACTAATTCTGGTGGTTTCTACACCACTCTAAATGCTTTGAAACATTTGTCCTTGAGAGCAGAGGTTTTCTAATTGCAGTTCTTCCGTGGAATCCAGATTTGTGCAGCTCCCGACGAACAGTTTTTGTGGAAACTGGGTTTTGTAGGTGTTCATTCAGCTTTGCAGTGATTTTAGGAACCGCGGTCTTGCGAGCATTTCTAACAATTCGATTTAGAGTCCGACGACGGTCTCTCTCAGACAACTTCGACTTTAGACCACAACTGTGCTTTGCTGAGGACGTTTTTCCTTCTCTTTCAAAGGCATTCATTACTTTTGAGACAGTACTTCTTGAAATGCCAAGAATTCGGGCAGTTTCTGTTACAGTAGCGCCTGCCATAGGAGCACCAACAATTTGGCCTCTTTGAAAGTCTGAGAGATCTGCCATTTTTATAAATTATAACCAACGTTTCTTTAAATATCTGTAAAAAAACCTATTATTTTAATTAAACATATCAAATAACAAAAATAATAAAAAAAATGTAACATATGTCAAGTTTTGATTCCTTAAAACATGTTCAAAGATTATGATGCCAAAATGTTAGGTGTTTCCATTATTTTGTCCAACCCCTGTATGTGGTCAGACTAGAAAATATATACACAGAGTGACCAGGGAGGATGGAATGGGTAACATACTAATAAAAAAAAGTGTGAGTGCAATTACCTCCTGAAATGGGGCGTCCAGTATCGGGAATAGATAAGTTTATTGGCATAATCAATGCATTTCGTGGGTCAAGTCCAATTCATCAGGCTACAGTACTGGCTGAACCAATAGAGTCACAGAGGTGCTTGTACATTATTGGTTCGGCAGTGTGTGGGAGGCAAGAACTGTGTATGCAGGGGTTAATTTGTCTAAGCCACTCCTCCCAATGCGGTCTGTGCTGCATTCCATCTCTGCCTTGTAAGTGAAAGTTTTGAGTTGGAAGGCGGAAGTGTAAGAAGATGTCCCATAGAACACATCGGAAGGGAGGTGGTGGCTTAGGCAAGTTAACCCCTGCACACCTCACTCCCGCTTCCTACACACTGCAGGACGATCTCACTTTTCACGAGAATGTTCTCGCTCATCCCTAGTCCCAGGGCAAGATCTACCAACTAAATGAGAACTGGGAAATACTGCACATGTGTATAGGAGAAATGTTTTTCCCCACTGGGTTATTATTACTGCATTTGTGGCTACCGTCGTTTAACACCCCCCCACCCCCCCACCCCCCCACCCCTTTTTGACGTTCTACAACCAAGTTGTGCAATATGTTTCTCCCTAGGTCTGTTAGGTTATTGTAATGTATGCCTATTGTACTCTTATGATGTGTGCAATTCCTCTCATTCTTTTTGCTTCAGAGGAGGTTTCTGAAAGAACATGTTCCAGGATAGTGGTGTCAGGATGGAGGCAGATGAGAGGCCAGTGATGGAAAGCATCATAAACCTCACCTTGGAGATCGCTTTCCTACTGACTGGCGAGGTGAGGTGGTCTTTCATGACTCTTCTGGTCCTACTCATGTTCAGTATTGTCTACTCCTCCCCATCCTGTTCAAATTTGCTTTCTGGTCATAGTCTATGGATGTATGCGTCAGAAGTAGTTACTCAATAGCTATTGGCACGGCACTGAACCTGCCTCAAATGACCTTCTGGTACAGTATCTGTTTTTTCGTTTTTCAAAGTTTTCTATTAACGTTTTTGAATTCTTAAAAACATTAATATAACCGTTTGCCAGAATACTGCAATTGCAGCATACATCTAACATTACCATATAGACTTAAATGTCAACTATGTCTCTCGCTTAGACTAGTGAGGGATTTAAAGTGTACCTGTAGGGGTAAAAAAGTGCCCTTACAGGGTACTCGCCTCGGGAGGGGGAAGCCTCCGTAATTCTCCACTGGTTAGTTTCAGCACTGGATCCCCCAAGTGCGGCTGCGCTTCTGGGTCTCATTGCTGGATCGGAGGAAGACAGGGGAAGCTTCTATAGGATCCAGGGGCTTCACCCTTCCAAGGTAAATATCCAAAATAGGAAATACAGACATGCTAAACATATAATATTACCTGTGACCCAGAGGACTTTGCCAACTATCTGGGTCATGCTGTTAGTGGAAGACAGTTCCTGTAATCCCAGGTACAGGGCCAGGACTACAGCTGCTTATCTTACTCATCACCCCAGCAGTGTGCAGATCTCAGTAATTTGATTTCTGCATTAGGAAGATAATGAGGGAAGGTAGGTTTAAAAGAGGAGGAGAGGATAGAGAGCACCGCTATAGTCTGGATAATATGGTTTAATCAATGGAAGGATGTTCAAGCTTAATTCAAGGATCTAAAATCTTCAGGAGTTTATGCTGGGTATCCTTTAAAATGCTAGTTATATTATCGTTTATCAGCAAATAATTAATTATATTTTTGACCTCCATGAAGTCAGCGGAAGGATTTTTCCAGTTCTTGGCAATGGTCACAGTTGCCACCAGGAGCACCAGGAATTAACCAACTCGGTTAATGCTTCAATTGAGCCTTAAATGATCCTTCATGGATTTATGTTTTTTGAGCGGTCAATACATCTCCTGCATCAATCATTGAGCACAACCCACTGTTTGTTCTCCCGAAGAGGGATGTTGCCATGTACTTGGGTGGAAACCACAGTGAACTTAGAAAAGCCTGAAAATGTATTTGATCGGGGCTACAGCTGAAGAGGAGACCTCTCTTTGGTCGGATAAAGTGGCGCATGGACAGAAAGCATAGAGTTGTGGTCAATGGATAATATTCAAAATGGGCGACTGTTAGCAGTGGGGTCCCACAGGTATCAGTACTGGATCTTTGCTCTTCAATTTATATATTAATGACCTAGTAGATGAGAAGTAGAAAGCAATGTTACTGTTTTTGCAGAGGATACAAAATTGTGCAGAATCATCAACTTTCAGGAAGATAGTTACATATTGCGAAAGGATCTGGATAGGAAGGATACATACTGTATATGGGCACTGAAATGGCAGATGAAATTCAATGAAAAATGTAAAGCCATGCATTTTGGTTGTACCACCAATCTACTATTGAATAAATAATAATACAAAATAAATGGAATACACATGAGGACATCAAACTTGGAGAAGGATTTAAGAGTACTTGTCAACAAGTGACGTAATCGTATTCATTGCCAAGCAGCTACAGCTAAAGGAAATAACATTTTGGGATGCATTCAAAGGGAAATAAAAACTCAGGATGCTAGCATAATATTGCAGCGTTTAACTCTAATAAGGCCACATCTGGAATATGTAATTCAGTCCTGGGCACCACATTACAGGAAAGATATTGCAGTTTTAGAGCAGGTGCAGGGACAAGGGACAAAATTGACTAGAGGGATGGAAGGTCTCACTTACCAGGAAAGGTTAGATAAACTGAGTATATTTATCCTGGAGAAAAGTCGCCTTAGAGGAGATCTAATTAACATGTATAAATACATCGGAGGGCAATATAGAAGCTTGGCAAATTAGCTTTTTGTCCCTAGGCTTTTGCAAAGTACTAGGGGACATGATCTGCACATGGAGGAAAAACGTTTTAGCCATTTATTTAGGAAAGGATTCTTCACAGTAAGAGTGATTATGATTACAATGTGTAATGTATTGCCACAGGAAGTAGTTATGGAAAAGTCAATATCTATCTGCATTTAAGGGAGGACTTAGATGCTTTCCTTGCATTAAAAGACATCCATGGCTATAATTACTAGGTAATTCCCGGTGGTGTTCCAGGGATTTTATCTGATTGCCATCTGGAGTCGGGAAGACTTTTTTTTCCCATTTGGGGCTAATTAGACCATGCCTTGTAAGGTTTTTTCGCCTTCCTCTGGATCAACAGGGATATGTGAGGGTGCAGGCTGATGTCGTACTTTATTTTCTGGTTGAACTCGATGGACGTATACTTTTTTTTTTTCAACCCAATTAACTACCGTATGTAAATAGTTTTGAAGAGAGGTTTAGCTGGCCTATAACTATTAGAAACTGGTGGTGAAGTCCTACAATGTTTGTATCAAAATATAGTCTTTTTGCTGTCCTTCCCAGAATTCCATGTTTTTAGAGCCTTTGCACTTTGTAAATTTGGGTGTAACTTTTCTCTCTCTCTCTCTCTGTAAATTATAAGTTTTGGGCAACTTTTCCCTCACATATATTTTATTTTCACTGTTAATGTTTAGGACTATGAGGTGGTCGGGAAAATTGATGAAGGTGTTGCTAAAAGTACTTTTGGATGCAAAGAGCTGAACAGCAGAAAGAGACCGATGGTGCCGCAAAGCTCTCATTTAGCAACAGGGACTGTGGGCGGCGACAAGAAGGTTTTAGAAGTGAGCAACAAGATTATTCACCTGCTGACCGGTGAGGTGAGGCCGCATTCTATGATCGGGATGTTGTCTAGGTGATTATCTTATTATAGTAGCCAACACTATCTGTTTCTCCAAGCAGGTGTGGAAGTTTTTGCGACATGCGGCCCTGTTTGGTGATGATATCCAAACCATTGTTTCATTGGGTAAGGAGTGTATATGTTCCCTTATTTGTGTTTGTGAAAGAGTAAAGGTGGCCACACACTTCTCAATCTCCCACCATCAGATCGATCATCAGATAAATCCCTCTCTGACCCAATCCTATCACAGAGGGATCTATTGCCTGCCCACACAGTGCAGACAGATTTCCAATAGATTTCTGAAATCACCCTAGCGTCGGTGCTGCCGCTTGAATGACCCCCCCCCCCATGTAATGAGCAGACACACACACAGACACACACACACACACTACACAAACACACACTACACAAACACACACTACACAAACACACACTACACAAACACACACACTACACAAACACACACACTACACAAACACACACACTACACACACTACACACACTACACACACTACACACACACACTACACACACACACACTACACACACACTACACACACACTACACACTACACACACACACTACACACACACACACACAGAGTCTGTGGTGAGTGTTGCAGGCTCAGCTGTCACGCCAGCACAAATCCTTGCTTCTTCCTTTGTCCGGCCTCTTTTTAAATTGCCACTGGGGGCGCCCGTGATATCGCAACATTTAGTGACGTCAGTACATGCAGTGTTATGTGGTTTAGGCATTGGCCAGCAAAGGAGAAAGATGGAGGCAAGGAGTCGCACCAGTGGACAGTTGAATGGTCCATAGTGCATCGCTAGTGGCATTAGATTTTGCAACGACTGACGCAGCAGAGCTTACGCTAACCTCCCGTGTCTTCTATCCACTATCAGGGCTTCTTTCAGTCTCTTCTCTCCTGGAGAGCTGTGTGCCACGTGACAAATTACTAGAGGCCAAATACCAGAAGCCTCTAGTGTTCACGGAAGGTACATGCCACAGTGCCTCTAGTGTTTGGCCTCTAGCGTTTAGCTAATAGGTACAGGCTCTCTGTGAGTGAATAGACAGAGCGGAGCGCCTAGCGGTGGCTAGACACCATAGAAAGCCCTGGCAGACAGGAGAGCGTAGCTCCGCTGCCCCTACACTCTGAACAGTCGGGGGGGGGGGGGGGGTGGAGGGGGCATAGATGGGGAGACCCAGGATGCAGTGTGCACAGTTTTTCAATCGATTTTGTGCTGAAATCTATTGGAAATCTGTGTACAGTGTGTGGAGAGATTTGATTAGATAGATCCCTCTTCGATCAGATAATGGTCTTATGGTGGCCATACATGGTACAATTTTTACAATCTTACCATTTCTATGTAATATAAGGGAACTGCATACATTATCCTTTCAGTATATTTAGCACTAACTTACCTGATAGCGAGCGACATGCCCCAGCTGATCTGAGCTGATCAAAGTCTTGGGCTGTACGGACAGGTGTGTCTTGGTACTGCTTATGTTTACTACATGTCCCACCTCTGCATACTTGTTCTTTGTACAAAGTATGCCGTACACTTGTGTACTATGAGCCATGCCCCTATGGTGGCAGAATATTTAGTTGGTGCTTTGCCACGGAAGAAGTTGGTGCTTTATAAGTCATAATATAACATTCATTCTAACATTGTTACATTAACCTTCCTGGCGGTAAGCCCGAGCTGAGCTCGGGCTATGCCGCCGGAAGGCACCGCTCAGGCCCCGCTGGGCCGATTTGCATAATTTTTTTTTTTTTGCTGCACGCAGCTAGCACTTTTCTAGCTGCGTGCAGTGCCCGATCGCCGCCGCTACCCGCCGATCCGTCGCGCCGCAGCCGCCCCCCCCCCCCAGACCCCGTGCGCTGCCTGGCCAATCAGTGCCAGGCAGCTCTAAGGGGTGGATCGGAATCCCCTTTGACGTCGATGACGTCGGTGACGTCATCCCGCCCCGTCGCCATGGCGACGGGGGAAGCCCTCCGGGAGATCCCGTTCTTCGGGGGGATGCCCGTTCTTCGGGGGGATGCCGCTGAGCAGCGGCTATCATGTAGCGAGACTTTGTCTCGCTACATGAAATAAAAAAAAAAAGATTTGCTGCCCCCTGGCGATTTTTTTAGCAAACCGCCAGGAGGGTTAAGCTAATCAAGGCAGTGGCAAGGCTCAGTGAATCCAGTCAGCAGTAGAAATGTAGATCATTGCCCCTCCCACCACAGTCAGCTGTGCAAGTGTAGGCCATTGCCCCTCCCACCACAGTCTCTGTGTATTACACGCAGTCATTGTCCTCATAGTAATGTACCTCCCGCCATCCCGCTGTTAACTTTGCTTCACATAGATGATCAGCGCAGCATCTGCCTGCAGCAGTGACCAGTATACGGCAGGGAGCACACTTGTCCTAGTGCTTCATGAGCCATTTGTGGTTTCAAATGAAACATAGTGTGCTCACTGCCTGGAACAGCGCAAGTTATATCCCCTTCTGTGTGCTAATAAACTAGCGCGACCTAATGACACAGCTGGGCACGCTAGGCACACTAGTGGCAGCGCAGCATGCATACCTAAGCAATGGCTGATGCTTTCCTTGTCTGCGCGGTAGTGACATATTGCTACCGCGATACATCACTCGTGCGGCCGCTACTGTGTTAATGTAGTAGCGGCCGCGCTAGAGAAGTATCGCGGTAGCGATACATCACTATCGCACGGCTAATGAAAGCATTGGCCATTGCTTAGGTACGCACGCTACGCTGTACGCTGCCACTAGCCTGTGTAGTGTACCCAGCACTGTCACTAAGTCACCCTATCTTATTAGCACACAGAAGGGGATATAACTCGCACTGTTCCAGCAGGTTCTGAATAGTGAATCAGTCTCAATGAGACTCTTATGGCAGCTACTAATGATCCAATCTTTTTCAACCAATCTTACCATTTCTATCTAATATAAGGGAACTGCCTATAGTATCCAATTAATCTATTCTATCAGTTTACTCTTCTACTACATAGATTTGGTAAGATTGGATAAAAAAGATTGGATCATTAGTGGCCACCATTAGGCTGGGGACACACTTGTCTTTCAGCTTTCTGTGCATTTTTCTGCATGCGTTTTCTGCACACTAAGTGTGTTTGTATGCAGAAAAACGCACATGTTTTTTTCACAGCAGCTAATGTAAATAATAGAGAAAACTGACAAAATGTGCAGAATTATCCTGCAAAATGTCAGCTTTTTTTCTGCGCGCAAAAAAACGCTTTAAGTGTGAACTAGCCCATTGCTTAACATGAGTTCTCTGTATTTCTGTGCAGCAAATGTGCACGAAAACAGTCAAGAGTGTTCCCTGCTGTGAGTAGGAACATGTTATTATATTTTCACAATAAATGAAGAGATGTCTACTTGCAATGCTACTAGTCTTTGTGTGAAAGCAAGTAAATTTACTCTTCTGTACTTTAGATCCTTCAGAAGTCAACTACAATAGAACGGCTGGTGAGGTTAAGCAGGAGCCCATCTTATGTGAGGATGGAGATCCTCCACAATCTCGATTCATCGGAAAGAAGGACCTCACATCTTGTGGCCAAAGGCCGCCGAATGATAAACACAGAAATGCACGGAAGTGCAGTATGTCTGAGTGGAAGAAGGAGTTGGAGGTTCCTGAAGCAGAAGAAGACGATGACGTGGTCGCAAGGGATGATTATACTCCTCCAGTTGAGTCACGCTTTTATAAGCGCATTTTGAAAGAATCTGCATCTTGCGACAAAGAATCTGATCTCTTTGTCTCCCAAGCTGAAGGATCGGTTTCTTATGAAGGAAGAGCCATGGATGCCGAAGATTATGCTCAGGCAGATTATAGCATGCCAGACATTGAAGAGGACAGCGGAGAGGAAAGTGAGTCACGTGAGCTGGGAGAAGACCCATCCATCACGGTCGTCGAATATGATAAAGATTTATATGGTCACCAGTATTCTCCATCCTCGGCTGTCCCTGGAGATGAGATGCACAACAGCTTGGAAAGCCCCACGAACTCCAGCCTGACAAAGAGTCCTCGGCAGCTGCACTCCCTCATCACCATTGACTGCGGGAACTGTTCCGCCAAAAACTCCATGCTCATCAAGAACGAGAGGTACCACGGAGGAGAGAGGCCGTTCTCCTGTCCGGATTGTGGGAAGTCCTTCACCGCCATTTCCCACCTCATTCGCCACCAGCGAATCCACACGGGGGAGAAGCCCTTCGCTTGTGCTGACTGTGGGAAGAGCTTCAACCAGAAGGCCACGTTGATCAAACACCGTAGGACTCACACAGGAGAGAAGCCGTTCATCTGCTCTGACTGTGGAAAGTGCTTCACCAGCAGTGCAAATCTTACGCAGCACCAGAGGGTCCACACTGGGGAGAAGCCATACTCTTGTGCAGTGTGTGGGAAGACCTTCCGCAGCAGCCCCAACCTCATATCCCACCAGAGGATCCACACAGGTGAAAAGCCATATGCCTGTTCTGTATGTGGCAAGCTCTTCACCAACAGTTCTGTCCTCATCCGGCACACAAAGACGCACACGGGAGAGAAGCCCTTCTCTTGTGGAAAGTGCGGCAAGAGCTTCATCCAGAGCTGTCAGCTCAGCAAACACCGGCTGACTCACGGACATTGACCTCTACCTTGAAGACCAAATCCTTGTATCCTAGATAGCACCTAAACTGTCCATGTTGCCTAATTCCAGCGTGGACAAAAAGAGTCACAGGCCAAGCACTATGATCCAGGATCCAGATGAGTGGCCAGAAAAAAACCTGTTAAGGTTAACCTCAACCAAAAGTCATTACTGCTATGGATGGGTATTTGTAGACTGATTTTTTTTTGTCATCTTTTTGATGCCTATTGGAGACTTAAGTGATTCCATCCCACAATAGTGAGGTTTCTATCTCTGCCCCTCCCACATTGGTGAGATTTTTACACAGTAGTTGTCTCAGTCCCCCTACAATGGTTACATTCCCCCTCCAGTGGCGTAGCAATAGGGGGTGCAGAGGTAGCGAGTAGTTTGTGCCTTTGCCTCTCCCACAATAGTAGTTATGCCCTGCAGTGGTCTGTGTTTTGGCTCCTGCCTCCTTGTGTCTTTGCCCCTCCCATTGTTCCATTGGTAGATTGTGTCGCTGCCCCTCCTATAACCTCCATGTTTGTAGTTTGTGTTTTACCCTTCCAGAAAAGTGAAATTTTCCTGTAGTGTGTGTTTGCAGCCCTCCCTCAATAATGATTCCATGAAGTATTTATTGCTACCTCCCAGAATAGTAAGGTGTCCTCACGGTATTGTGTGCCTCAGCCCCTCCCACAATGGTGTGATTTCCCTGCAGTAGTTTGTATGCCCTATCCACCAAAGAATATGATACAGCAATTACCCTCAATATTGAATTTATCGGGGGATATATAACAGTATGTGGACTTGGTAAAGGGAACTAATCACCCTTTTGTTCTTGTAATTTCTCCTGGTTTCTAAGAGCTCTAGGAGCTGCCATGTCTCCCCCCTCCACTTCTAACTACACTTATCTATTGAGAGGGAAGGTGTGAAGATAGCATCTGTGACTTCTGTAAACTATTTGAAGAAGTTGTCCTAATTACCCCCCCTGTAGATGAAAGGTATTGTTTTACTCTCTGCTGATGTGTGCAATAAAATTACATTAGTCCTTAGCTGCCTGAAATTTCTGTGGTTGGGAAGGCCAGGGAAGTAGGCTAATCAAACCTCTGCTAAACTTTAAAAAAAGGGAAAATTGATTTTTTTTAATAATGAGACACATTGTTGGCATGCATTTTTAATGTGCTATCGAGATGCCCGGGGTGCTAAACATGGTGCCTGGTTCACTTTAACGCTGATGTGAAGTAGTGACACCTCTACTAATACTTTGTGGAATGAGGAGGCGGAGTCACATAATCTCACTACTGAAGTCTCCAATAGGTACAAGAAGCTGGGAGGTGATTCTCATTAAAGGACAACTGAAGCGATAGAGATATGGAGGCTGCTATATTTATTTCCTTTTAAGCAATACCAGTTACCTGGCTGTCCTGCTGACCCTCTTTTAGCCATAGACACTGAACAAGCATGCAGCAGATCAGATATTTCTGACATTATTGTCAGATCTGACAAGATTAGCTGCGTGCTTGTTTTTGGTGTTATTCAAACACTACTGCAACCAAATCGACCAGCAGGGCTGCCAGGCAACTGGTACTGTTTAAAAGGAAATAAAAATGGCATCCTCTAAATTCTTCTCACTTCAGTTGTCCTTTAAAGTGACTATTCAGTATAAAATAAACATTCTACGGATCCTCTTCTCGCAGAAAGTTATAATTACATCCCAGGCCTGTTTCCTCCAACTCGGTCCCCCAGCCCCATGTGCTCCACCTTTCATCATGTAGACCTGCCCCTTGGCGGCAAAACGCCATGGCATTCCCTCTACTCGAGAGAGAGTGCCCTGGAGGCGCCACAGCATTTCTCTGCGAGGGGGGGCGGGGCTACGTGCCAGAAGCTGGCGGACACGGGGCTCAGGGAGTGAGTTGGAGGAAAAAGACCCGCAAGATAATTCTAGGTTTATCTGAGAAGAGTATCAATAGAATACTCTTTAAAGAGAACCTGTAGTGAAAAGTGCTCTGAACGAGTACTTACCTTGGTAGAGGGAAGCCTCTAGATAATCCAGAGGCTTCTTCCGTCTTTTCTTCGTTCCAGCGCTGGTACCCCTGTAAGCCCGTCAACAAGGGCTTGTCGACAGTCCTTGGCTGCACTGCGCAGTGCAGTCATCTCTTGCCTGCACAGAGATGAACAGGCTAGGCTTATTCCGCTGAGCCCCAGTAGCGGCTCCGTACTACTGCACGGTGCGGCCACGCTTAAATGGGAGTGCAAGCTTTGGGGGCTCCATCGCTGAAATGGCAATGTGGAGGGTTACAGGGAAGCCTTTGGAGGTTCCAGAGGCTTCCCTCAACCGAGGTGAGTATCTAAATATCTCTCTTTTTATCGTACAGGTTCTCTTTATGCTGGAATTTGAGATCAGTGTTGATCTGGTATCATCCATTGGCAGCACAATGTTACTTTTCTTCGTTTTTTGGAACTGTAATTGCATGCTGAATAAATGCTTTAAAAAGGGAAAAAAAACTTGTGTGGGTGTGGTCACTGAATGTGTTGTTAATGGGTCTTCTCCCCTTCACCCTCCTCTCACTGTTAATGTTTCCATTACAGATGGCTGAATGACCCACGGGTGTATTTAACCTCCCTTTTGGTAGTTCTGAGTCAGACTCTGGGTGCAATAAAGAAGCCAGGAGCGGTAATCCCGAGCCTGACTCTGGGTAGCCGCTGGGAGGTCTGTGCAGAGCCTTGAACGGACCCTGAGCAGAGTCAAAAAAATGAAATCTGGATTTACCGGGGCCTTCCTCCAGCCCTCCCCCTTCCTGTAGCCCGCAAGGTCCCTCGGTATCCTCTTGATCCCCTCCGTGGTCCCGCTGGCGGCTCCAGTAGGTGAGCGACTTCTGCCAAAGTCGTGCATGTGCCGTCCAGGCACCCGGCGCATCATCACGCCCATCGCCATAAGGATCCTGTGCATGTGTGGTAGTTGAAAGACTGAACCACATGTGCTCAGGACCCTTACTGTGATGGGTGCAATGACGCATTGGGTGCCTGGACGGGCCACACATGCGCGACTTCAGCTGAAGTCACTAGGTTTATAGACTACGGAGAGGACCCAGAGGGCATGAGGGACCTCACAGCTACGGGGGCTGGAGGTACTCCCCCAGGATCCAGACGCTGGCAGCCATTCTCCTTCCTGTCCTCAAAGGCTCTGCATCCCTCTGGTGGATTTGTTGTCATGACAACAGATGGCAATCTCACTACAGGGTTACAGTGCAACCCGGAGTACGGAGGTTGAATTGCAGCTCTGTATCCCAGGGAGGCGAGTAAATGTAGGGCTGCTGAAGATCTCTCTGCGGTGTGATTTTTTTTTTTTCTTTTCTGGTTTTAGAAAAAAAATAAAAAATTGCACTGCTTTTTGGCACTAAAATCCAGAAAAAATCATACCACCAGGGAGGTTAAAGGGGAACTGTACTGAAAACAGCATCTTGAATAAAATTGTCTATTTTTTACATTAATACTTAATGAGGAAAGATTTTACATTTTGAAATTTATCAGAGGTAGCACCATTTTTGGTGCATCTGTGGAATGTTTACTGAGACTTCTTGAAGAAATGGAAAATAACACCTGGGCCTGATTATATGCAACTTTTTCACATGAGTGATATCCTAGGAGATAATTTTCATCTTCTCTTTAAACTAACTTTTCAGCATTTTACAATTGAAAAAGTACCCAAAAGTTGGGGGAAAATTTTGATCAAACTTATTCTGAGTATGTTCTTGCTTGCTGGTGGCTTAACCACTTAAAGTGAACCTTAACCCAGTTAAAAAAAATGAGTTTTACTGACCTGGGGCTTCCCTCAGCCCCCTGCAGCCGATCGGTGCCCTCGCCGTGTCTCTCTGATCCTCCCGCCCCCGCCGGCGACCATTTCCAGTTTCGCCGTCAGGACCCGACGCTGCTATCGCCCCCTATGCTGCTATTGCGGCCTCCTGGCAACAGCACATTGGAGTGGATTCACTAATGTTAGCGCTGCGTAACAGCGAGAGTTATCAGCTGTAAGAGCGCTATAAAAGTAAGCGTGCCTTAATTAGTGTCATAGCACGCTATGAGCCCTATTGGCATCATAGCGTGCATAATGGGGGAGTGGGCAGTCAGTGCTGCTGAATTGCAGCATAGCGAACACTGCCAACATAACGCAGCTCCACTCCTCCTGGCATCATCACCAGCGGGTCCAGTCATATTAACCACTTGAGGACTGCGGTCTTAAACCCCCCTAGTGACCAGGCCATTTTTTACCAAATAGGCCACTGCAGCTTTAAGGGCTCACTGCAGGGCCATACAACTCAGCACACCAGTGATTTCCCCCCGCTTTCTGCCCACCAACAAAGCTCTCTGTTGGTGGGCAAGGATCACTCCCAGGATGTTTATTTTTTTTATTGTAAATGTTTATTTATTTTTAAAAAATATGCCTATTTTTTTTTAATCCCTCCCTCCCCCAGCCAATCAGCGTGATCGGCTGTCATAGGATTCAGCCTATGACAACGGATCACTTTTTTGCCTCCCAGGGGGACAGCCGTGTCACACGGCTGTCCCCAGTACAGCGCTGCTGTAGATCGCAGCGCTGTACAATGTTAATAGACAGCGGTTTCGTCGTCTAACAGTCTCCTAGAGGTGATCACCGCTGGGAGGCTGATGGTAGAGCGGAGCTCCGTCATTCATGCGGAGATGCGCCGCAGCCATTGGAGCGGTCCAGGGGCTGCCGCGTTGCTCATGCCAAACGGCGCGGAGCAGTCGCTAAGTAGTTAAAGGACCTGATTCCCGCACTCTGATTGTCCCAATAGGCTGTCTGTCAAGTGATGTCACGTGACAGACAGCCTGACAGACAGAAGAAACCACCCGTGGCAAAGCTATGGAGGTGCTGTTTCTTTTAAAGTGAAACTGAGGTTAATCTTCAGTCAAATAATACTTACTGATTTCCTTTAGAGACTTCCCGTGCCCTCCTCAACCCTGCTGCAACTCACCGGGACTCGCTGGAAGATACGGGCTATGCTCTTCCTGTAAAAGCTCAGCCACGCTTGTGTGAGCGGCTTTAGCTTACTGCTCTGGCGTGGCTGCACTCGCGCAGGGGCAATACGACGGTGTTCGCGCATGAAGAGGAACGAGGCCCGGATCTTCAATCCAACAAGCTTTTGTCAGATTTCTTCGAGGGTCTGTGAGCAGCAATGGAGGTCCTGAATACAATGTGGGTAGCCTCTACTACAGGGGTGTCAAGCCCAGGGGCATAACTAGAAATCACTGGGCCCCCCTGTGAGACTTTGGATGAGGCCCCCTCCCTCCAACCCCCCATGCAGATACATACAGACAGAAGTAAAGCACTGCACACATTTTCTCTATCAATCACATTAGCTTCTGTGATAAATAGAGGGACCAGATTTTTGTGGGTCCAACCTGGGATGGGGGGGGGGGCGCGCAGTGCACCGCGGCGAAAAGTGGGGGGGACTGAGGAGCGCGCAGCGACGAAGAATGGGGGTGGGGGCGAAAAATGGGGGTAGCCATGACATTGTATGGGCGGAGCTAACGTAATGATGTAACAGCGAGGCATAAGAAAGCAGTGTTTATGCCTTGATGTGGTCAAACGAGACTTTGCATCATGGGTGTGCAGAAACTGTGTGATGCTAATAGTATACCGTAACCACAAAGCCATCTATGACCATTAAATAATAACCCTTCTGCAGAGTAATGCAGTGGAGCAGCGTAATACGGTACTTACCTGCTCCAGTGGTGTTTCATGCTCTCTGCTGCATACCTCTCCTAAGGCATGTCATGTGATCAGAGGCTGGAGGTGTGGAAGCACAGAGCGTGTGACTGCCAGGAAGAACAGAAGAGACTCAAGGCATCGCTGGAGCAGGTAAATACTCTGTGATGTGATGGCGTCAGGGAGGGGATCCCAGTGGATTGTTGATGTCCCGTGGATTGTTGCTGCACCCCGGCTCAAGCTGACAATGCTATAATCAGAATCACTGTCACCTGTGTGCCCCTCTGGATAGGAAGGCAGTGTGCTGTCGTTCTTTTACTGCTTACAGTGATGCACATTTGAAGCTCTTGAGGGCCACATAATGGGGAAAAGAGGCAATTGCATTTTGCATGATTGAACCAGGCCTAAAGTAGGACATACACACATCGCTTTGTTTACCGGCACACAATTCTGATTGAATCTGCTGGAAATTAATAGCGCAAGAAGCTGACAATTTTAATTTAGGTTGATTCATGGCAAAACTCGATTGAAATAATGATCAGATGGAAAATTTCAGTCAATCAGAAAGGGCGGGGGAGCAGTGGTAGATTGACGTCCCATACTGTTGCACTGTATAGACCAGTGATGGCTAACCTTAGCACTCCAGCTGTGGTGGAACTACAAGTCCCATGAGGCATTACAATGCTCTGACAGCTCTAAGCATAACTCGGGGAGGCAGAGGCATAATGGGGTTTGTAGTTTTGCCACAGCTGGAGTGCCAAGGTTAGCCATCACTGGTATAGATCATTGCCACATTGCTGTTCAATAGATTTTTCAATAGATTTCACAGTGACGTTTATTGAAAATCTGTATGCAGTGTTTAGGGGGATTCAGTCCCTCTCTGATCAGATTCATATTAGAGAGGAATGGAACTGTTTGCCACTGTGGGTGGCAATCTAAATGTGTATAGCCGCCTGCCCAGATTCGACCAAGAGATACATCCCTCTTTGGTCAAAATCTGATAAGAGATGGATCTATTATTGCCACCCTGAAAATAGATTTTTAATAGATTTCACCTAGAAATCTATTAAGAATCTATGGAACAGCCATTGTACGACTGGTAGGCCCCCTAGGTCTCCCCCATTAAAAATAGTGCTCCCCGGGCTGAGTCTTGGCCATGAGGCATGCACTCATTTGTCCGCTGGCGTGCTCTGCCCCCGGCAGGCTTGGAGAGAGGTCACAGGAGGAGCGCGCTGGCAGATAGGTGAGTGCACGCTCTGCTGCCAACACTTGGCCTGTGGAGCTCTATCTTTGATAGGAGGAGACTGGTCATGGGTCTGTCAGTTAGGCACAAGTCTACTGCTGCACACCCAACTCCCCATTTCAGGCAGGATCTTTCCATCCGGACCTACTGATTAGTATTGATCGATTTTTTTTTTTTCTGGAAATCAATCAGAATTATCATCGTGTGGCCATGTTGGGGCATCAATCTCTGTCACACTTGATCAGTGAATGAATCTGCCGAGGTAAATCGACATGTGTATTGGCACCTTTAATCCCTCCCACTCAGTTACAAACACGTTGTGGAAAATGTCACCCCTTGCTTTTGCTTAAAGTGAACCTTAACTCCAAACGTCTTATCTGCTCTAAAAGATAAGCAACAGCAAAAACATTTCTTTGTTACAGCCAATACAAATCCTGCAATACATCTGCAGTGTGTCTACTTCCTGCTTTCATGGAAGCAGACATATTAACATCCTGTGTTTACCAGTAAGCTGCTCTGCCCTGACAGAGGATATTCCCGAGCTGACAACGCGGAGAGATCAAATTACAGTGGTTATTAGTCACAGTTGAGGGGGGAATTAGACAGGCTAAATACAAACAGAGTGCATTTCTCTCTGTTTTCCTTCTGTCCTGTGCCAACAGTTCAGGTCCACTTTAAAACAGTTTACCCCCCCCCCCCCCCCCCCAAAAAAAAAAATTAACCAAGCTCCCGCTCCTCCCATGATTCAGAAAGAATGTTATCGGCATATTTTTATGCTACTTTGGAGCAGAATAAATTATGACGCATGAATGGTGGGGGGAAAAAACAGAATGGTTTTAACTGTAGAAAATAGTTGTTAGGAGCAACAGAGGCGATCTCAGAGAGAGTGACATTAGACATCTACCCATGGCCAGCGGTCCAGGAAAGGAAAGAGCGAGCAAGCTGGTTGCTATAGTGATGCAAAGATCTCGCGGCAACATTCTATAAACTCCACCCCCTCACATACAGTCCAGTAAGTTAGCTAAGATAGGGGTTGAACCTTGGAACGCAGTAACAGGATGTCAGCTGGAGAGCAAAATTCGTCTAAAACGCACAGCTGTCATTGACCGTGGAACGCAAAATCCGGAAGTGGGACCAAACTAAACCGGAAGTGGTCTTCCCCCCCCCTCCCTCGTTGTAGGTTTTTGTGTGATGTCCATGTGATTGCAGGAGGGAGCAGCAGAGCATCCAGTGCAGGTGACTGGGCGGCTGGGCCCCATATTCCTCATTATTACCTGTATTGTGCTGATTATTGCCAATGTGGGTGGTCTCAGGTCTGTGTTATTCTGACCATCTCATGCCATACAGCTGGAAATTATCATTATCACCTATCATGTATTTTTATTGTTCTGCATTTCTATGATCCTGACATCTTCTGCAGTGTATTACTGATTACACTGAATTATTATTCATGTCACATTATGTCCTTCATAGGGGCTGACCTGGTAAATGTTTCTACCATCATTGTAGTCTGATGTTTCTACTGGTGTCATAATCCTATACCCATATGGTATAGGATTGTGACGTTAGAGTATTCTCAGCTGAAGCAACTGATTGGGTTTGCATTCTCTGCTAGAATCTCTATTGTGTGTACAGCCACCCCAATGCGCAACAGTGAGATCTGGAGTGGTGAGTCATCTCTGCATTGTTTCCCTCTGGTTGATCCACTGTGTTTAATGCCATTGTTCTTCCCCCACCCCCCATGGCAACAGCATAAGGCTACAGCTGTATGGCACTGGGTCCCAAACTGTCACCTGTGGGAACAAGTCCCAGTCCCTGCCGGCAACAATCTCGGTGCCTGTGTGGACAGTACCCTGATAGGTCAAAATAAACTATGCCCACAGTATTTAGCCAATCACAACGCTCAGTGCTGTAGAGGTTGCTATGAATTGAGAACTGTTTCCTTTCAGGTTTTCTGCTGGGTCCCCTCAAGAAGACTATCTTTGTGTTTCTGTGCACCCTTAATCTAGCCATACACAGCTGTAAAGATGACAGCTTCAGCAAGTTTTCAGATAAATGTGATCAATGTACTGTTCTGCCTCACTTGATTTAAGTCATATGCCAGCATGTAAGGAGATGCAAGGATGGATTGCACTGCCCGCATCTAGGTTTGATGCTGTATAACACTAAGGTCCATATGCAATTAACTTTTTCACCTGAGTTATCTCCTAGGTGATAATTTTTATCTTCTCTAAATTTTCAGAATTTTACAATTGGAAAAGTACCCAAAAGTTGGTGAAACAATACTATCAAATGTATTGTTAGTATTTTTTTGCTTGCTTGTGGCTTAAAAGACATTTTATAACAAGTTGTGAAAATATCACCTGGGAGAAAACAGAGTAGAAAAAGTGAATTGCATATGCCCCCAAATGTCTTTCAGTTCCATACTGTGCTCCTCCCATGCCTAAAATTTTCCAGGCAAATCCAAAAACCGGATCTGACAGAAATATTGACAGTATGGACACTTTACAGAGAGTTTGCCAGTTTGTTTTATTTTTGTAAATACATGCAGCCCATCCAGTTCAACTCTGTACATTGCAAGGGTTAACATCAAACATTATTTTAGCTCTTCCTACCTTGTTTTTATGTGCCTATAAAATGCAGCCTTTCCACAGTTCAGTCCAGCGATGATTTGAAACGATGCATGAACTGCCTTTGGCAGGGTCTTCCCCCCACCCCACTTAGTATGTCCTTCTTGATCTTGCAACCCCAGCTATGACACCCTTTCCATGGACTAACTCGGATTTGAATTACTGGGTCTCTGTAAAATCATATGATCATACATTGTATACCCTGTTTGCATGTGAAACCTTGTGCTATGTTGTATAAACATGTTATATCTCTCTGTCTGTCCCCCTTTGTTTACATTGTATGTACCCCATTTATTGTCCAGCCCTGCATAACTTTATAAATACAATAAATATAATTACTAATAATTGGGATTTGCATCAAAGGAAATGGTCTGATTTAAAGAGAGTCTGAAGTGAGAATAAAATCTTGCTTTTACCTTTTATTTATGTACAGCATTATGTCCAGGGCTAAACCGCCGCACCCTCGCGGCAGGAAGAGGGTTTTATACCCCCCAAATCCCCAGGGCTGAAATCGGGAAACGCTTCCTGAAAGAGGCAGAGCTTTCTGCAGTAGCTCTGCCTCTACACGCGTCAATCCCCACTGATCTCCGCTTCTCCCCGCCCTTCTCAATGAAAGAAGACTGAGCGGGGCGGGGAGAAGCGGAGATCAGTGCTGATTGACGCGTGTAGAGGCAGAGCTGCAGCTCAAAGCTCTGCCTCCCCAGGCAGCAAAATCCACGACCAGAAAAGTCATGGATTTTTGCCCTGTGATTTGGAGGTATAAAACCATCGTCCTGCTGCGGGGAAGCGGTGTTTCAGCCCTGGACATAATGCTGCACATAAATAAAAGGTAAAAACAAGATTTTAAACTCACTTCAGAGTCTCTTTAACGAATACTTTTTGTTTTTAGAATCAGAATACATTTTTGGGCCAAGTAAGTTTGCATTTATTAGGAATTTGACTTGGCAGTTGCGTAACAGATACAAACAAACCAATACAAGGACAGACAGTATATATATTACAAGTCAAGGACAGTATGTAAATCAGTGGCAGTGAACTGGGTGAGAAGTGTTAATTTTCAGTTCTGTGCTGAATGCTTTCAAGCCCTAGGAGATATAGCATGCATGATATACAGCATTTAATACTATTCCCCGTCTAGGTCCACGTGGATAGTGGGGAATAATGTAATTCGGCCTCCAGCTATTGCTGTAAGTCGGATTACAGCGTTTTAAAAGCAACTTCAGCTACGCCTTCTGATGGCGCTGAAATTACTGACTGTGCATTGCTATAGCCGTAATATAGCCGGTCTATGGTGGCGCCGGCTGCGGCCAAATCTCATGCGCTGTTATTACAGTGCTCGGTTCCATAGTGTAGGGGCTGCTCTGGAGAAGTCCCGGAGCCTTATGAGTGAGCAAGTGATGAGAGGAGTAGACATCTGTAGAGTGTTTGAGGAGCGGAGAGAGCAGGTTGGGGAATATCTCTGGAGGAGATCAGAGATGTATGAAGGGGGAGGTATGGTGGATGGATTTGTATGCCTGTCAGAGCAGATTATATGTAATTCTGAGGGGGGCAGGGAGCCAGTGAAGGGACTTGTGAAGAAGAGCAGCTGAAAAGGAGCGGCAGGCGGAGTAAATCAGCTTGCCAACTGTGTTCATAAGTTTGCAGGGGGCGGAATCTGGTCTCAGGAGTCACAAGTCCAGACAGAAGATAGAGCATGCTTTGAGATGAAATTATTTGAATCATTGTAAGTCAGTTTAGCCTGTTCAGTGGATCGTCTTTGCCTATTGTACTGTTTTAGGTATCCATATTGTTAGTAGAACGCAATTCTAAACAATGATGTAGCCCACTCAAGTCCACCCTTATTAATACAGATTTTGAGTTAAGAACACTTATGTCTGTTATCTCATCATTTTTCTTTCTTTATCATGCATTGGCTTAGGAGAGCAGCTGGTTGTGTAAAGAGATATAGCTGCATGGACGGGTGCTGAGGATGGACGAGGTGCAGCAACCGGTTTCAGAGAATATTATCAGCCTCACCCTGGAGGTCATCCATCTGTTGACCGGCGAGGTGAGCGCAGCTACTGTTGTGAAAAATCTGCTAATCTTCAACCTTTGGCCACTTCATTTATTGCCATTGTTGTTGAATTCTCTCTAGTGTCTGTAGACTTGAACAGTTTTGTCCCTGACTTTCGTGTGTTTGTCTTGTGAGTACTAATAGAGTCACTTTTTAACGTTTAGGATTATGAAGTGGTGAAGAAGTCTACTGATCGTGATGTGGTTGATGGTCATCTCCACATGCCACATCAAGAGGTCGAGGGCCAGAGTCTGATCATGGAGCCAACCATTTTCTTAATCTCGCAGGATGTAGACAATGATAAGAAGGTTCTGGAGGTCTCCAACAAGATAATTCACTTGCTAACGGGAGAGGTGAGCATTGTTGGGAATTATGGAACATTATCCTGTAACAGCAAGGGGCTTGTCTGGATGATGAATGTATCTTTGCATGTGTCAGGTTCCTGTACACAGTGTCAGGTTGTCACTCTGTTTTTCTACACAGGTATGGAAGTTCTTGGGCCATGCAGCTCTCTACAATGACCTGATGATGGAGAAACACCAGGCCACCAACACCCTAGGTAAGAGAAGGCATTTTGTCATATGGGTGCAGGTGAAGATTTTCTGAGGCATGTTATGGAAAGCTCCAATCTTCTTTGAGATGAATATCAGATGGAACCTCTGTTTTCTTATCTACAATACTTTGCTATAGGCCTGATGTACTATGATGTGTGCGATTGTGTTTGCAGCATCTGCAGCTAGAGGGCAGCCCTATACACTGATATGTCAGCTAATAGGGCTGCTGGAAGTCTTTTTGTAAATCAGAGGCTGTTTGATTGCAGTTTCGGCATCTGGAGGTAAAGGGTAACCTTAGCTATATCAGATCATAGATCAACATTTCTGGCGTCCATGCTTGTGACCATATTTTAAAGATGCACAGATAAAGTATATTAATGCACAGTGTCCAGAGTAGATTGATGCATAGCACTTGTATTGACCTGAAGAAACGGGCTGAGACCTGTGAAACGCGCTGTCCTTTTAATTGTGCTGAATAAATAATTTAATCTTTTTACATTAAACCTGTGGTTTGGGTTCTTCCATCTTGAGTGGTAAAGACACCCTCCCTCCACCATATTTTTTGTTTAATTACATTACCTATTTGTTGGCGCCTCCACCCCCAGTACTGATCTGCAGTTACAGGGCAGACTGGATAACATCTCATAGTGATGGGTTGTGTAAATTAATTCCTTAGTCATTTTTCATTTAGTCCATCCTTCCACCTCCCCCCCCCCCCCCCCTTTTTCTTTCTTCATCTTTATTCCTTCTCCTCTTTCTCTGTTCTTTATCCTTTGTTTTCTGTTCTCTCATCTTCCTGCTGACTTATTCCATCTTCCATGAATTCTTCAATTCTTTTTTCTCCTCCTTTTTGTTGTACCGTTTTTTCTCTCTTTTTCTCAGAAAAATTTCTTCTTCTTTCTTTTTTCTCTCTCCTTCTTTCTTCTTCCTCTTCCTTTATTTCTTCCTCCTCTGTTCTTCCATCTTCCTTTGTTTTTTTCCTCTGTTCTCCTCCTGTTTCCTTCATCCCTCTTCTTACTACTTCTTCTCCATTCCATCTTCTTCAGCTTGATTCCTTCTAATTTTTCACCACTGCCTTTCTCATATTTTCTTCTCTGTAGTTAAAAAATGTTTTCAGATGCTTAAAATTATAACTTTTTTTTTTTTTTTTACAGATTCTTCAAATTGTTCTCAAAATAAAACTTTTGATGAGGTGAGAGACTTAACCCAGTGCCAGGAGAAGACTCCCCCACTACACAGTGTTAATTTGATGTCATTAGAAAACAAAACTGATACGACTGAGAAGGAAACTTTATTTTGTGATGGACAATCACTCTTCACTAGTGATGTTTGTAGTCCACCTAAATACAGAGAGACGCAAACCACATCCACTTTTAAGGAGGAACTGTCTTCACATGTGGAGCAAAATTTGAGGCTTGGTGACAGTTACTCACTCTTGGGTCAACATGTGTTTAATTGTGTTAAAGATGAATCATTCATTACAGAAGATACAAATCTTCCACAATCCAGTGTTTTAACAGTCACAGATCAATCTGAGTACTCACCTCCTCTTATTAAGGAAGAACTTCTCTCTACAGCTGAAGAGCTTTCCCCATCGACCTCTGTCCCTACAGACATGAGCACACTACCTACAACCCATATCAAGGCAGAATCCATCATGTGTGAAGATGGAGATGCCACCAGGACTGATCTCTATATACAGACAGATTATACCATGCCCAATACTGATGAGAACGGTAACCCTGAGGTCAATGCACAACAAGGAGGAGTATCCTCATTTCAAACTGTTGTTCCCCGTCATGAAAAGACATCTAGCCAACCATTTTCTCCTGAAATAACCGTCACCTTAGAGACTGCGCATCAGTGTCCACAGTGTCAGAAGTGCTTTACCAGGAACTCTGATCTGCTGAAACATCAGAAGGTCCACCAACGATCGCAATCCATTGTTTGCGCTGAATGTGGGAAAGGTTTTGCCAAGAACTCAATGTTTGTGCGGCACCAGAGAAGCCACACTGGCGAGAAACCTTTTTCTTGTTCTGACTGTGGGAAAACATTTGCTGTCAGTGCCCACCTCAACACCCACCAGCGAATCCACACGGGGGAGAAGCCTTTCGTATGCGCTGACTGTGGGAAGAGCTTCAACCAAAAGGCTTCGCTCATAAAACATCGCAGGACTCACACAGGGGAAAAGCCGTTTGTCTGCTCTGACTGTGGCAAATGTTTCACGAGTAGCACAAATCTTACTCTTCACCAGAGAGTCCACACTGGGGAGAAGCCATATTCCTGCACGGTTTGTGGGAAGAGCTTCCGGAGCAGCCCCAACCTCATATCCCACCAGAGGATCCACACTGGTGAGAAGCCATATTCCTGCTCTGTCTGTGGCAAGTTCTTCACCAATAGCTCCGTCCTCGTCCGACACCAGAGAACACACACGGGGGAAAAGCCCTTTTTATGTGCTGAGTGCGGTAAGGGCTTCACCCGAAACTCTCAGCTCATCAAACATCAGCTCATCCACCTCGGACTGAGGCCATACGCTACTACTTAAAACATCATCATTTATTTCCATGTTGGGGATTTTAAATATATCTCTGTAGGTTGTAAAACCTATACAAACCACATGGAAAAATCTAAGGAGCAAGGGTGCCAGTGAGCTACAAAAAGTTGCATCTAGTAACTCAACATTATTAGCTGTTTCGAGTCTTCTTCTCTCTGTGGCCGTACACTGAAGAGGCAAATTGTGGTCTTCTAGCCTGGAAGAAGCTCACAGAACCTGGTCATAACTGGAAAGAGACGTGGAGATGTAGGTGTCGGAATAGCTTCTGCATCTGGAGCCTTAGTCTTATATCTTAAACAATAACTTTAGCTTTAGTCTGAAATGTAGGGCAGCAACAGGCAGACAATGTGCTTGCTAATCGGTACACTGGATATTGTTTCTTATCTCTGTAGACCTGTTCTTTCCCAGTGCTGCTAAGATGAAGTTTACATCAGTCAGGAGGAGAGGAAGCAACGTTTACATTGGGCTGTATTGCAGAACAGGATCATCCACTAGGCAGGTGCCTGGGGCCTAGTGGATGTCAAGGGCCCCACCTTTATTCTCTTTGACGCTTCTATAACTCAGCTTACGAACAGGACCATAAAGGGGGCACCTTGTCTAGGGCTCACTTCACTAATCCATCTCTGCTGTCTTGAAATTATTCTAAAAACCACTTTGCAAAGAGTAAACTGGGAAACCTGAGATGAACTTTTCATCTCCAATTCATCCAAATCATAATGAAAAATGGAAACTGCTGATTATTTTTTCACACAGAGTTGCTGTTAAAGGACAACTGAAGTGAGAAGGATATGGGGACTGCCATATTTATTTCCTTTTAAGCAAAACCAGTTACTTGGCTATCCTGCTGCTCCTCTGACTCTAATACTTTTAGCCATAGACCCTGAACAAGCATATGCAGATCAGGTGTTTCTGACATGATTGTCAGATCTGACAAGATTAGCTGCATGCTTGTTTCTGGTGTGACCCAGACACTTCTTCGGCCAAATAGATCAGCAGGGCTGCCAGGAAACTGGTATTGTTTAAAAAAAAAATATTGAAGCCACCACAGTCTTCTTACTTCAGCTCTCCGTTAAACCAGATGCAACACCTACATTGAGGTAAGGCTCCTTAGTCTGTTGTAAAGTCCTTGTCTCTGCTACTGCTGAGGTTCTCATTTATTCAGATAGTGCTATATACAAAGGAAAAATAGGGTGGTTTCAACCAAGGTGTCTGGAGGAGAGTGACAAAAGGACTTCTAGAACATAAGAATTGTCCTGTTGAAGTTATATTATGTGCTGTCTTTTAGATGTTTGTGTAGTATTATTGCAGTAGTCTATTTTGTGGCCCTTCATCAAGCATTTCACATAAGAATAAGTAGGTTTTATGATGGAGCCTACAGGGAAACTAGAACCAGCCACGAAGGGTGTGCAAACAATGAATAAAAATAATATTCCACAAAGACATGGATCTTATGGGCTTAGGAGCCATCCCTATCATGTGGAGGAGGAAACGCCGCTCACCACACCACCATGCCAAAATGGAAGCAGGACCAGGCGTAGCCAGAGCAAACGACACAGGTAGAAGGAAAGTCTGCTCGAAAAAGTGGTGTAAAAGTCCAATCTTTATTGGACAGGGACAAATCAACTCACGAGTATCGGAGCACAAACTCACTCCTTAGTTATAGATTGCAGCTATGACTAAGGTGTGAGTTTCTGCTCCGATATGCGTGAGCTGATATGTCTCTGTCCAGAACGATTTGCCAATAACGATTAGACTTTTATGCTAATTGGTCGAGTGGGGTTTCCTTCTACCCTTCCCTATCATGTTGCCTCTATTGGAGTGCTTTTCTCTGAATACTTTCTATCTTCTGTTGTAAGCACTCAGAATCTCCCTGGCACGTAATGATCAGCAGAGAGCCATGTGTAATCTGTAAACACTTACTTTGTGTTCTACAGTGAATACTACCCCGACTCTGAAATTATCAAAAGGAGGAACAAGGGATGTAAGCACTGCGGATTGGTATGATGTAAACATTGTTTCTACAGAGGTTAGGAAGAGATTTAAAACCATGGTTAAAGAGCACATAATCTGTCTTATGCTGTCCCAAATGTAATATCGGAAGCACACTTAAACTTCCTGACTGTATCCTGAATGCTGCTGCTGTAGTCCCATGCCAAATACCCATATTTACATTCTCCAAGCACTTTATTAGGAAGACTATACTAATGCTTAGTAGGATCTCCCTTTAACAGAACAGCCTCCATTCTCCGTGGCATGAATTCCACAAGATGTTGGGAACCTTCCTTTGAGATTCTGCTCCATGATGACATCACACACTTCCTGTAGATTTGTCAGCTGCACCTTTATAGTATGAATCTTCCATTCTACTGCATCCCAAACCACCCCCATCCTGGACTTCTGGCACAAGGCGGATTGACTTCATGAAGTCATGATGATGTCACCAAATTCTGACCTCAGCACTTATGGCCTAAAGAAATCCATATCCATCAAACCAGTTTTGGTGATCCTGTGTCCATCGCCGTCTCAGATTTCTGCTCTTGGCCAGTAAGAGAGGAACCCCAAGTGGTGTCATGTGTTGTGCATTCCAAGGTCCTTTCCTGCTCACCACAATCCTAAAGAGTCATTATCTGAGTTACCGTAGCCTTACTGTCAGCTCAAACCTCTCAGGCCATTCTGCTGTGACCTCTCTCATCAACAAAGCTTTTGCAGCCACAGAACTACTGCTTACTGGATTTTTCTTCAAAGATATTTCTGTGAGAGAATTCCAGATCAGCAGTTACAAAAATACCCAAACCGGCCCATCTGGCATTAACAATAATGACGTGGTCATAATCATGGAGGCGACACTTTTCCCCAATCTGGCGTTTTGATGGAACCATAAACTGTGACCATGAGTAGCTGTAGAAGGAGCACCACAGAGGAAGAAGTAGCATGCCTAGACCCCAACCCCAGTGTCTCAAGGGGTACACAAGCCCACCAGTAACGAATGGGCCAGCACCACTTAATTAAAGCTCTTTTATTTCATGATGATATAGGCGGCAGTAACAGACCGCTGTTTTGGGCATAATATCTGTTTATCAAAAGCTCCTGTCCTGTCTAACTACCTGATTTTATGCATTGCTGCCATGTGATTGACTGATTCAACTATAGCATGAGTAAGCAGAAGCGTCTGTAATAAAGTGCCATTAAGTATTATAAATGTACAGGGTGAGGCTAAGTTAGGAAAATTGAAGGACATAAATAACGAGAGAGAGAGTGAGTTCATATTGCAATTTATAAATTGAATGTTACCAACAGCAACTTGTAAGGTTTTCCCAGGAGACATGATTATTTTAAATTATGCATAAAAAAATAGTTTTTTTTGTTTCAAAAAAAGGAAAACACCTTCTGCATCAATATATAGATCCTTATCTCCTCCTCAGCGTCCTTTGGCTGTCCGCACACTCACAGTAGGTCACTCCCCCTTTGGTCACATGGGCATGCAGGGTAAAAGTGATTGCTTTGTCAGCTGAAGACACACCTTCCTGCAGTTAGCTTAGCATGGTCATCAGCCTATATTGGGATGGGTGGGCATAGCTTCACCCTGATGGGGAGCTACGCAAGCAGCTAGAATTCACTGAGGAAGAGATGAAGATCTATGAATTGTTGCAGTATCTTTTTTTATTTTGCTGCAACTGCACTTTTTTTTTTGTGCAAAACTTTATGTATAAATAATTTAGAATAAATGATTACTTGTATGTTAAAATAACTTCTCCAGAATTGGGCTTTAATGTGAACCACAAGCTGCGTAAGTAAACCCTTGTTTAAAGTGGATCCGAGATAAACTTTTACTCATTGCATAATTGTGTTCCTTTCATATAGTTTTTAGGGCATTCCTCAAGCCAAATACTTTTTTTTTTGTTTTGTTTTAATACTCTAATTCCCTATAAACTAAACAAGCCTCGCCCACAGCTTTTTCAGAGAGCCTTGGCACTCAGTCCCATGTAGCAAGGGCTTATGGGAGCTCAGTTTGGGCAGGAGGAAGGGGAGGTTACTTGCCAGAAATTTCAGAGGCAGAGGGGAGGAGGGAGGAGGAGATGGGACTGAATTTGTCACAGGCTGGGGGCTGGAGATGCTATTAGCTTGCCTGTGTGTAATGTGACAAACAAAACATGGCTGCCCTCATTGTATCACAGGAATAAATATTCATACACTGTTGAAGCTGTTTGCAGCTAGATTTGCTGTGTAAACTATCTAAACTTTAAATAAGATATATAGACAAGTTACTTGTTATAGTTTTTCATCTCGGAAACGCTTTAAATCTGTATGACCAGATTCTGAGCATACAGTATTTTCCAGTGTGAATTGGAGTAGTGTCCCAGTCACCTGTTGTGAATTGGAGTTAGTTGTCCCTGTTACCTTGATGTGAATTGGAGAAGTAGTCTCAGTTATCTTATGTGAATTGGAGTGTAGTCAAATGTATTTGATCATCTTTTCTCAACTCTCTACATCAGATGATTTTTCAGATATTTGTCCCAACATATGCACAGTGGTTTTAACGCTCCCTACAGTAAATGCCAGTGGCATTATTGGTGCCAAGACATTCTGTCCTACATCCTCTACTTGGTAAATTCCCAGTTGAACAACATTTTAAATCTGACCTCATTAGGTGAGTTGTGAGTGATGATAATTAGTGGGTAGGAGGCCCCAAACACAATAAAAAAAAACGTTAAAACTGTTAAAGCAAGAGGAAATAGCTGGCTTACCTCTCTCAATGAAACAGTCAATTGTTTTATCACTTTTATTGCCCCCAAAAAGACAGTCCCACCAGTTATCCACTGTTTGCACCTTTGTTGTGAGGTTGTAATTTTAGATTTCTCCCATGGTTGGAAGTTGGCCATCTCCTTCCATTCAGGAATCTTCAGTTTTCCAGAGCGCGACCAATGAGGGCCGCATACCCCAACCCAAGTGGGGTTCTCCAATAGGCTATATAAGTGGTTAAAAAAGGTTAGCAACCAAAACATATGACTGTCCTGTAGCCTTAGAAATGAAGGTGCTAGTCGCAGTATCCACTATTGGCTCCTGTTTTTTCTTCCTTCTATCTTTTCTGGTTTCTTGGCTTGTCTGAGTGACCTATCAAGCTGATGAGCACCTTATGGTAACCTACAACAAGGATGATACTTATGTGTATTTTATAAGTAGTAAACTGTAAGGACTTCCCTTGATTTTCTCAAGGTACAACTTCGTGTATTCTAATTGTGTTATAAGCTGACCACTAGGTCAGAAGGTAATAAAAGTGGTTCTACTGTAACTGTGTTATTTTTTTTTTCTTAATGTGCCCTAGATGCTGGAGAGAGAACCCAGAACAGAGTCTGTAATTCTGCTACCTTTGCCTATAAGTCAGAGTCCATCACTTTTGCATCAATTGGTACTTTATTTTGGTCCTTGCAAAATCTAATGTTGGACTTCTTCTTCCTTGAGGCCTTTACTACAGTAGAGGCGACCAGGGACGCTGAACTTATTCTTGTCAATGACTGAACCTTATTGTGAAGAATGTGCACATTGTATACATTTCTATAATGTAAAAGTTATACGTTTATATGGCCGACCACATGCGTCAGTATATGTTCGCTAGATATGGTTGATGTCATTCCAAGGCCTCTTTTAGATGGGAGACTTAACTTATGTGCTTATTGGGCAGGTCAGAGTCCCGCCTGAGCAGACAAATGGCAGTGTTTGTAAGACCAGGCATGCCGGTGCTTGACAAGCAATGGTACTACACGGCAGAAATCCAAGAACATGTCACGTCTGAGCATGGCTGTGGCCACGCTTAGATGTGACTCCATGGGGGGGCCACCTGCAGTGCCGGTACTGAGTGCTAACAAACACCGTGCTAGTGTACGAGAGCAGCTGATAGTCAGGGAATTCAAGCTGAAGTGAGTAGCATGTCATTGACCAGCTCTACCGATAATCAACATTTTATGGCGCTCAATCATTAGCACCTTAATCATTGTTTTCCTGTTTGGTTCTTAAGATCCGAAGCCTTTGTTTAGGATGCAAGCTCCTCTTACTCTACTTTTTTATCTCATCTGAATCAGTTACCGGACACGAGTTAATAAAAACAAAGGTAAACTACTTTTGTCACACACTCAAAGGGCTTGATTCATTAGAAGTAACATGCTGTAACAGCGTGAGTAAACTCCTCTTACGCATGCTACATTGTTCTCCTCAGAATTTTTTTCCAGCCGGGTGGCATGAAAAATTAGCCGGGTGAGTCGGGATGAGAGAATGCAGGGCTGGTGCTTCTGTGTGCAACTCAGCTTTCAGCATAGAAGGAGCTGAGCCAATGACAGTCGGGTGCTCACCAAAACTAAAAAGCCTGGGGAGAACACTGATGCTAATAAATTAGCGCAACTTAATGATACGCTACGTGCGCTAGTGGCAGCATAGCGTGCGTTCCTTAGCAAAGTTACTGCGATACATCACTAGTTAATTAACATAGTAGTGGCCCGCTTGTAAAGTACCACAATCGCGCAGCAATTCAAAGGATCGGCCAATGCTAAGGAACTCATGCTATGCTGCCACTAGCACGCATAGCGTGCTGGGAATATCATTAAGTTTTGCTAATTAATGTGCGAACGTAAGAGGTATTTACTTGCCCTGTTTCAGCATGTTTCTAATAATGACTCAAGTAACTATTGTTGCATATTTCCGGCAAGCTCATGGTGAACCAGAACACCTTGGAGTGTGTAAGGCGCTACAATGGACCAAAAGCCCTCTTACTAAAAATGCTATGTGAAACAGGATTTTGCCTTCTTAAAACAGAAAATATACTGAATGCAGGTTGGATTATTGTGGCTCTGTACAATTAACAAGCTGACACATCATTGCATTCCAGCAGTGCTAGAGGTGTGCTTAGCTTTCAGGAACAGTTGGCATATTTAGCAGTGATGCATTGTGGGACACCTCAGATCTCTCTCCAACCTGATTAATAACAAAAACCTTCTGTTCTAAGGTGGCAAAATTCTGTTTTTCATAGTATCTATAGATACCTTTCCTCAATCGATTCAAGAACAGGCAAGATGTTTCGGTTTATCACTTCGCAGTATGGTGGGGGTGCGTAGCAGCAGAATTAGTAGACCAAAGTCTCCCAGGGGTCAAGTTGTTGGCATTCCAGCAATGAACTAGATACATTATTCTGAAGTGGCACGTGTCAGAAGATCTCATGGTGATTGTTACCTGTAAGTAGTTGACGTAAGTAGTTTTGTCATTTTTTTTGTGTCGCGCCGCTCATCTATCGCCCCAGTCCACTCGCTGCTCTGTGAGCCGGTCAGGAGCTGATATTTCTATGAGATTGGCTCACAGTGATCATGGGGTCAGAAGCCAATGAAATCGGCTCCTCTCCGGCTCACAGAGCTCTGCTGTCATATTGACAGCAGGGTGACTGAGCTGCGGCGAGGGTGAGAGCAGCATAGCGGCGAGAGCGTGTGGCGGCAGTGAGTAATATCTACACCCTGGCAGGAATAAGAGCTCCGAAACTGGATTTCAATTAGTGTCATCCAAAATTGTACTCGAGGCGAAGTTCAGGTACAAAATCACATACTTACCTAACAAGTGAGAAGCCTCTGGATCGTAATGAGGATTCCCACAGCATTCTCCAGCCCCCCGCTGCCGCTTGTGGATCCTCCAAAGTTTACTGACAAGGGCTTGTGGTTAATCTGTTCCAGGCTGTGCTCCTCTTCAAGCACCAGTGCCTGCGCAAGTATGGCTGCGCCTGCGCAGTAAGCTGGAGCCACATGTGCAGTAAAGGCTCCATGCTGCTGCACAGGTGTGGCCGTGCTTGCACCGCTGCAGCACAGCAACACTCATGCCAGAAGAGGAGCATGGCCCGATCAGATGGAGTGTCAGCAAGCAGCAGCGGGAGACCAGAGGATGCCATAGGAAGAAGCCTCATTAGGATCCAGAGGCACCCTTCTCTTTTGGTAAGTATGTTTCTGAACCCAAACTTCATCTCGGGTTCTCTTCAACTTCTTGCCGATCGCACCATGCCAGTTGGCGTGAACGCGGCAGCCCCAGGACCGCTCAACGCTAATTGACGTGAAGTCCTGGGGGCGGAGATTGCAGGGGATTGCGCGCGCATCCCCACTTAAATGACAGAACTCTGCTCCGTCATCAGTCTACCAGCGGCGATCGCCTCTAGGAGACTGTGAAACCGTTGTCTGTTTACATTGTACAGCACTGCGATCTACGGCAGCGGTGCCTATGACAGCCGATCGCTATCATTGGCTGGCGGGGAGAGGGAGGGGGAAAAAATAAATAAATAGGAACATTTATTAAAAAACAAAATATCAACAAATAAAAAAATACAAACATACCGGCAGCAATCAGAGCCCACCAACAGAAAGCTCTGATAGTGGGCAGAAAAGGTGGGGGGATCACTTCTGTGCTGAGTTGTACGGCCCTGCAGCGAGCCCTTAAAGCTGCAGTGGCCTAATTTGTAAAAAAATAGTCTGGTCACTAGGGGGTGTAAGCCCACGGTCCTTAAAGAGAGTCTGAAGAGAGAATAAATCTCGCTTCAGACCTCATAGATAGCAGGGGCATGTGTGCCCCTGCTAAAACGCCGCTATCCCGCGACTTAACGGGGGTCCCTGATCCCCCAAATCCCCTCCGTACAGCGGGGGAGCGCTTCCGCATTGGGGCAGGGCTAACCGCCGCAGCCCTGCCCCCACGCGCGTCTATCAGACGCGTACATCTGCCTCTCCCCCGCCCCTCTCAGTCTTCCTTCACTGAGAGGGGCGGGGGAGAGGCGGCGATGCGCATCTGATAGACGCGCTGAGAGGCAGGGCTGCAGCCGTTAGCCCTGCCTCCAAGAAGAGCAAAATTTACGACCAAGTTGGTCGTTGATTTTGCAGGGGGGGGGGGGGTGTTTGGGGGTGAAGGGACCCCCGTTTAGCCGCGGGATAGCGGCGGTTTAGCAGGGGCACACATGCCCCTGCTAACTATGAGCTCTGAAGCGAGATTTATTCTCGCTTCAGAGTCTCTTTAAGTGGTTAAAGAGAACCCAAGGTGGGTTTTAATAATCCTATTAGCACACAAAGGCTCGGTCTGCATATAATGCCCAGCCTCTGTTGCTATACTGTCTCTTCCCCCCCCCCCCCCCCCCCCCCCCGTGCTCTGCTATCCCCATAAATCAAACCGCTGTGCTAGCAAGTTGTTTACATCCACACTGTCACTCTCCGCTGCTCCCCCGCCTTCTCTATTTCGCCGCTCCCCGTCTGCGTCCCTCCCCGCTGCTTAGAGAGAAGGGACGCAGGCGGGGAGCGGCGATATAGAGGAGGCGGGGGGAGCAGCGGAAAGTGACAGTGTACATGTAAACAGCCTGCTGGCGACACTCTGCGTGTCGCTAGCACAGCGGTATGATTTATGGGGGACAGCAGCGTGCAGGGGGGGCCTGGGGGGGAGACAGTATAGCAACAGAGACTGGGCATTATATGCAGACCCAGCCTCTGTGTGCTAATAGGATTATTAATACCCACCTTGGATTCTCTTTAAAGAGAAGATGAAAAATGATCTCCTAGGCGAAAACTCTGAGGAATAAAATGTAATGAATAAGAAAAGACACAAACTCCAGATACATCCCCATCAATCATCTTTCAATGAATGGTCAATGTGTCATGACTTATGCCTTTCTTGATGGCGTTTCCTCTTCCTCAAAACGATGGATGTCCAGGAGACAGAGCAAAGATGAGAGACAGGAAGACACAGATGTTGTTGGTTCATAATACTGTAAATATTTTAATTACAATATATTTTTGGCAATGTGTGAATATAGTTTGCTTGGTGTGATTTAGCCTTTTTTGCACTGTTCTAATTGCCTGAGGTCAAAGGTGCAACTATAGGGGAGCAGCCCATGTGATAGCAAGGGGGGAGGGGGACAAAGCTGTGGGGGCCCCCCCCCCCCCCAACTTCTAACCTTCTTTTCCACCTATACTGGGGTCCATCCTGCAGATGAGGTGCTTTTGTTGATACAATTGTTATAGGTGTGAAGATCATACAATACAAAAATACAGTACAATAACATTTCTATAGCGCTTTTCTCCCATAGGACTCAAAGCGCTTAGGCTCTCTCAGATTCAGTAATTAGTAGGATGACGTATTCACGCAACAAAAGTTATGTTTCTGCAAATGCCAAACTGAACAGGTGGGTTTTCAGTCTGCATTTAAACAACACGTCTAGAGATGGAGCTGTCCTGATCTGCTGAGGTATGGAGTTCCAAAATGTAGGAGCAGCATGACAGAAGGCTATGGGACCAAAAGTTTCCCGGTGGACTCTGGGTATGACTAGATTATTAGAACCTGTGGATCTGAGAATGCGGGGATTGCTACGCAGCTGCAACATATCTTTCATGTATCCAGGGCCCAGATTATTCAGGGATTTAAATGCCAGTAGGCCGATCTTGAATAGGACCCTCCATTTATAGGTATCCATTGAAGGGAGTGCAGGACTGGCGTTATGTGGCAATGACGGGGTTGGTTGGTTAGCAGTCTGGCAGCAGTATTCTGTATCAGCTGTAAGCGGTACAACTCCTTTTTTTGGAAGGCCAGTGTAGAGAGCATTACAGTAGTCCAGTCGAGATATAATGAAGGCATGAATTAAGGATGGCAGATCACGATGGACATGCTTGTTTATGATGTCTGCATGAAGATCTCTAAGGCCCTGAAGGGTACCAAGGAAAGTCAAGGGAAGGGTTGTGAGCATTGGGGGGGGCCTCATCAATGTTTCCCTAGGGGCAGGGGTGTAACAATAGACCCTGCAAGGGATGCAGCCCAAAGGGGGGCAGAAGCCACAGGGGACCCTGTCCTTAGAGACTGACAACTAAGGGCAAGGAGAGAAAAAGCTTTCTATTCTCTGCACAATTGTTCTAATGACTGCATCTGCTCAGCCACTGATAAGGAATCATACAAAGATTTGTAGACAGTCCCTATTCAGTATGCAGTAGGCTTTTCTGTACAGTGCCCAGCCCCCAACCTCTCCACCCCTCCCCAAATGCTCTGTGCTGTAGTGATGCTGGAGAAGTCTTCAGAGACAGTTCTTCTCCATCAGAGATGGACATAGTGAGTGTAATAAGCGGAGGCTGGGAGCACAATCGTCTGTCGGTTTTCTGTATGCGTTTTCTGTACACCATGCGTGTCTGTATGTGTGAAAACATGCACGGTTTTATCACAGAAGCTAATATGATTTATAGAGAAAATGTGTGTAGTGCTTCACTGCTGTCAGTACTTAGCTGCATGGGGGGGGGGGGGGGGGGAGTTGGTGGGAGAGGGCCACATCCAATGTTTCGCAGGGGAGCCCAGTGATTTCTAGTTAAGCCCCTGCCTAGGGGGCCCATGAATTGTAGTTAAACCACTACCTGAGGTCCTTAAAGTGGACCTAAAGCCGGTTAAAAAAAATGAGATTAACTCACCTGGGGCTTCCCTCAGCCCCCTGCAGCCGATCGGTGCCCTCGCAGCTCCGGTCCGATGCCTCTGGACCCGCCGGCGAACACTTCCGGTTTTGCCGTCACCGGCCGACAGGCATGGGAATGCAAGTGATTGTTCGCGTTCCCAGCCTGTATATCGCCCCCTATGCTGCTATTGCAGCCAGGAGACTTGAGAATTCAGTGCCAATCAGCGAGCATGAATTTTCTGATGTTTCATAAAGTTTGCTTTGTGAGAGAAACATTTGCCCCACTTGGGGCAGGGGTACGGTCGCACCCCTGTGTACCGATGGTGGACCACAAGGCTGGAGCTCTGCGTGACTTTGCACACACTGAGCAGGTGAAGGGCTTCTCACCCCTGTGGCCCCTCTGATGGCTAATCAGAGAGGACTTTTGGTTAAAGCTTCTTCCACATTCTGAGCAGACACCGGTATGAATCCGTTCATGCTGCAATAGACAAGATTTCCTTGCGAAGCCTTTCCCACAGTCCGAACACAAGAAAGGGTTCTCTCCTCTATGCATTATCTGGTGGCATACCAGTGTTGTTCGATGGGAAAAGCTTTTGCCATATTTAAAACAAGGGTAAGGCTCCGCGCCGGTGTGAACTCTATGGTGAACTGTAAAATCATTTGCTACACTCCATGCATTGAAAGCGCTTTTCCTCCATAAAAGTTTTCTAAGAAGCAAGTTTCTTAGGTAAAAAAAAAATTTCGGGAGCCAAGAGATTTACTGTACCCAGCTTTAATTGAGGATTCCACAACAGACGGTTTTACGGGGTGGAGGTGGTCTATATCCACTGCTAAGTTTCACAATTGGAGTAAAAATGTGTAATGAACCCAGTGAATTTGATTAAGAATTAGAAGAGTTTGTTGATCTCTCTGTGTAGAAAAATCCTGAGTAAAGGTTTAAAATAAAAGGGCTTTCAGCAGGAGAATGATGTGAGCTGTTGTGGTCTGCTGGTTCTCCATCTGGGTAAAATGGGAGATTCTCTTCCATGGTGGTCTTCTGAGTGTTTGGTCCACCTGCAGAACAAGATGTCCTTTACTAAAGTGCAACCAAGGAAAGATCTAAATAAAATGATGCTTCAGCACAGAAAGATGGGGAACGTCTCAAAACTCATCATATAAGGACATGATATAGAAACAACACTGAAAACCTTTCTTTGAGTCAGGGGTTTATTACTCACCTGTGCAGGCCATCGATGGAGCTTCCTTCCTTGAAAAAGATTTATCTTCCATTACACGTTTCCTCTTTTTCTTGAAGGCCCTCTACTTTGACAACTACAAGGTCTTCAACCTAGATAGTCCCCAAAACCAATAAAATAATGAAAATAAAAGCATGAATAGCTTCCACTTCTCTCAAGATATTGAAATCCTTCTACCTGGTCAAGGATATTGCGGTGATCCTGGGAATAAAGAGGACCTGTACATCTCTGTGATGTGTTTGTTACTGTATCTATCTGTAGGAAACACACACACACACACACTGAATACATTGGGCGGGCCATATTCTATTAACTTTATCATATCTTATCAAAAAGTAATTTTTCAGTATTTGGCAATTGCAAAAGTACTAAAAAGTGTGTGAAAAAGGTGATATCGCACTCATTTTGATTAATTTCTTACTTGGTGGGAGCTTTAAAAGTATTTAGCCATAAGATTTGAAAATATCTACTCGGAGAAAACTCAGGAGAAAAGGTAATATTGCCCATTGTGTCTGTTTTTATTGGATGATGAGGGGTTTAGGTGGACTGTTCTCTCCTTTACCAGAAATGAATGTTTCTGTGTATCTGGTGATGTGAGGGGCGGTTGGTTCTCCATCATGGTGTCCTTGTAGAGATCCTTGTGTCCTTCTAAATACTGCCACTCCTCCATGGAGAAATAGATGGTGACATCCTGACACCTCTTAGGAACCTGACAAAAACAATGGTATCATTACCATCCAGACATATCCCTTATTTTTAGTGGATAGTGTCCCATAATTCCTGGCATTGCTCACCTCTTCTGTCAGTAGCTCGATCTTGTTGGTGACGTCTAGTATCTTCTTCTCACTGTTTCTCTCAGGTGTCAGGGAGTGAGGTGGAGGAACTGCAAAGGTTACATTATCACTCAGCTTTACAGGAGGAAAACTCTACCGAAAGAGAAAGGATGATATCCTGTTACATCGCTGAAATGTTACACAGGTCAAGCTAGTTGTTATTTAAAGGGAACCCGAGGTGAGGACTATGGGGGCTGCCATATTTATTTCATTTTAAACTGGGGTTTTACTGGATTAGCCAGTGCTTATTCCAGGGTTTTGACTCAGACACTATTTATGCCAGAATATCAACAGGGCTGAGGGCTGCCAGGCAACTGGCATTGTTTACAATGAAATAAATATGGCAGCCTCCATATCACTCTCACCTCGGGTTCCATTTAACAGATCATGCTACCATAAGTGTTGTGTCAGTGTTGGATAGTTGCTCTACAGTTAATGGAATACCAAGCTGGGGTGGGAAAGGCGTACGTATTGTTGTGCCGCTGGTGAGTTGGGCGCAGGGTGATCCGAATTGACGGCTCTCGCTGCTGCTGCAAAACTCCCTGGCGGCGTTAAATACTATTCCTCCTCCGAGTTGTAGCAACAATAATTCTGGGTACAACCTCCATTGTACTTTGCAAAATAAATAATTCTGACCTATGCTCCCCATTGTTGTATGTTTTGCTCATATCTGTACAGCTCGTGTCTGTACAGTGTACCCCCAGCCCCCCCCCCCCTCCCCCCCCTGCGCTCTGCTGTCCCCCATAAAAAAAACGCCATGCAGCTTGTCGCTAGCTGGCTGCTTACCTGAATGCTGTCACTCAGCGGCGTGCGCCGTTGCCCCGCTTCCTCTATATCGCGGCTCCCTGCCTGCGTCCCTTCTCTCCCCACCTCCGTAGGCTGATTGAAGGAAGCTTACGGAGGCGGGGAGGGAAGGGACGCAGGTGGGGGAGCCACGCTATAGAGGCAGAGGAGTAGCGCTGAGTGACAGTATTCAGGTAAACAGCCAGCTAGCAACAAGCTGCATGGCGTTTTTTTTTATGGGGGACAGCAGAGCGCAGGGGGGACCTGGGGGGACACTGTACAGACACAGAGGCTGGTGATAGTATGCAGAACCAGCCTCTGTGTCCTAATAGCATTCTTCAAACCCACCTCGGGTTCTCTTTAAGTAACTTTTCAGCACTTTGCAATTAAAAAAGTACCAACAAGTAGGTGAAAAAGTACTGCCAAAATTATTTTCTTGCTTGCTGGTGGCTTAAAAGGCATTTTATTGACAAGTTATGAAAATATCACCTAGGAGGAAATGTTAATTGCACATGGGCCATTATCTGTATGGGGCCATCATAAACATAGGTAACTGTACAGGTGCAGTGAAATGCTAGTTTTTCACATTAGCAGTCCAAGCATCCCCATCCCTCCCCTCCTCCACGTCCTCCAACTATGGAACTCCCCTTACCCCTTTTATTATCTTCTTCTAAATAGATCTTTCTGAAAAGTCGTTTCCTCTCAATTGAGCAAATATAATTTGTCCTTCAGTAACAGATTTAGTTTCAATGGTCCTAGTGCCCCCCTCAATTTCTCTATGTACAATGCTGTGTACTTGAAGGGGTACATGAGCTTCTGTAGCTCGGATGCTGGCAGTTATTTTATTATTGAAGGAAACGTGAGGTGAAAATAAACTGATGAGATAAACAATTGTATCTATATTCCTCCTAAAAATTACATTTTTAAATTATCCCAGTTTTATTTTATTTTTTAAATCTACTTTTTTACATTTTTACTATTTCATTGTCTGCTCAGTGACACATGCATTGAAGTATGCCAGAACTTAAAGCTATGATTTTTTTTACCCTCTCTTTTCTGCTCTCAGAAGCCATTTTCTGTCAGGAAAGTCTCTTATGGCTGTAATTCCTTATCAGTGAGGGTTACGCTAGTCCGACCCGGTCCCGACATGGACAGAAACTGTCACTTGCATACCTTTAGTTTAACTCTTTCAGGCAGAGAAAAAAAAAAAAAGGAACCCAGCATAGTTATGTGTGTGCTTGGCACTGTACATACACATATCTCTCTCATCATGTCACATTGGTATCCTTTAACCACTTCCCCTCCCCCGGGATGAGTAACTTCGTCCATGCCATGACTCTGTGTAGGGATGCAGCTACTACGTCCCTCACAACCCCCCCCCCCCCCCCCCCGCGCTCATTACCGCCGTCAATCGTTAGCCGCTAGATCAACGAATGGGAACACCGTTCCCATTCATTAATCTAAGTCCCCGTGTGAATGGAAACAGCCGTCTATGAGACAGGACCGTCTATGCATCACTTCCTCTTTGCATAGTAATACTACGCATAAGAAAGGTAGCAGCGAGAACAACTTGTGGCCAAATAATAAACTTACATCTACATTTTTTTTTTTTAATAAAGGACCTATGCGTACCTTACATTTACATTTTAAATTAACCCCTGACCTCCCACACTCCCCAGTAGTTACCCAAAAAATGTTGGAGGAAAAAAAATTACAAATGCAAGGAGGAATTATTTGCATCCCATTGATCCTTAGTCATGGAACTTTCCTAGAATCCTCCTCACCTCTGTATTCAGGTGTGTGTTTTAGTAAGGGTGACATTATGTGGCCATCCACAATCTTCCTCACATCCCGGGCAGTCAGGTGTGAGTTACAGTTATGCTGGCCACTAATGATCCAATCTTTTTCATCCAATCTTACCATTTCTATATAATATAAGGTAACTGCCTGAAGCATCCATTCAATATATTCACTCACTTTACCCTTATACTACATAGATGTGGTAAGATTGGATGAAAAAGATTGGATCATTAGTGGCCAGCTTAATGGAGATAAAACTGATGTCATGTGACCTCCCAGAATCCTCCTCACCTCTCCTGTCAGCAGGCAGATGACCTCCAGGGTGAGGTCTAATATTCTCTCAGTCATATTTGGCTTCATGTTGTTTTTCTTGAAGATAAAGTCCCTTAGCCCTCCATATACAGGCTACATTGTGTAGTGCTCCCAGCAGGAGACTCACTGCACAGATCAAATAGGACTTACCAAGTATTCATGTCGACCATTTTGTTGTAGAAATCTCTGGAGGGTTGATTATGGCATCCAAACTGAACACAGAATAAAATAATATGATTTAGACTAACACAAGATTAATTTGTTAGTAAGCTCTGGCTGTTTTTTTTTTTATTTATTGAATTTTAAAATCATTTATACATAAAGTTGTTTTCAATGTCCCTTACTATAGAGTCAGACTCCAGCAAAATGGCCACCAACAGGAAATAACCCTTATGTGAGCCAGGAGCAGGAAAAGGGGTGAAAACTACATCTCCCAGCATGCAGTGCTCAGCTTAGTTACGTTCCCAGGCAGCTGCTAGCCAGGATAGTGAAGACAGGTCAGTTGATGGTGTGCTTGGGGGAAATGGGGCTGTCATGCCTGTCCTGGGGGCATTGTGTGCCATGTGCTGGGTGCTTTCAATCTGCAGTTTCCTAGGTAGCAGAAATGGAAGTGACACTGCAGGGGGCTTCCTGTACAGGTCATCCCACACAGGACATACATGATAGTCTTCACTTCTTCAGCAGTCCTAAAAAATACACATACTTCCCTATATGTGAGCTAATTTTACTTATTTTTTTAGATTGATTATTATTTGATTATTTTTATTACCTGGTATTCCGTGTTTTTATTGTTGATCTCAACTACTATGTTGTTATTATTGCTATTATTACCCATAATCATGTTTTGCTTTTTTTATTGTGGCTTTTTTTTTTTGTTCATGTTGACTATTCTTATTTTTTCTTTTTATATTATTACTTTTTATATTTTATGCTTTTTTTTTATATTTTTTGCTGCATTATATATCTGCTGATATTAATTGCTTGAATTATAATTTTTGCTACTACTGCTACTATTACGTTATACTGGTATACAGTGAAAAGTATTTCTATTATTATTTGTTTCAACTGTGATATTTGTTTCTGCTTATGTTGACTTGTATCATTATTACTGCAGTTATTATTTTTATATTATTATTATTATTATTACTCTTTACTGTGCTGTCTATTTCATCTAGTGCTATTATTATGCTTGTAAATTGAGATAACAGTATCGGAGTTACGTAAATATTTAATACTTAAAGATTAATATTGATAGAAATTATAATTGTGTTAGCACAATATAAATGAATTATTATTATCAGTTGTGATAGTGTGATATGTATAGTGCTGACACAGCTATTATTATTTTTGTTATTATTTTTTAAAGCCTGTGTGATGGATTAACATAATTATTATTATTCATAATAATTATTATTATTGTTTTTTTAAGCACCACCAAAAGAGTTATTATTATTATTATTATTATTTTAATGTTTACCCCTGCTAAAGGACACTTAATAAAAAAAAAAAAATAATGCCCCATTAAGGGACAGTTATTATTATTATTTTAAGTCCTGCAGAGGGGCACTTATTATTATTATTATTATTATTATTATTATTATTATTATTATCCCTGAAGGGGGGGGGGGGGGGCAGTTATTTTTATCACTATTAGCCTTGCAGATGGATGGGTAATATTGTTATTATTTGTATTTTAAGCCATGCTAAGGGACAGTTATTATTATGAATTTTATTTTGAAGGACCATTGGTGAAAAAATAAGTCTGTGCAAGAGCTTGCAATGGGGGCTAGTTTAAGGGGCATGGGGGCCCTAGGGCAAAAGTAACTTAGGGGCCACCTGCCCTCTGAGCAAAGTAAGCCCCCAGGATCCCAATCCGGCTACTTAGGCCGTAGCTGCCGAGCTGAGGGCGGGACATATGAGACAGGTGGGGGTGGCCACAGCTTTGGAGAACTTTAGGAAAAACCCCACGGAAGCTTTGCTGAGGAAAGGGGCGGAGTTCATGACATGGGGGTGGAGCTCCTGACATTAATGAATTGGGGCGAGTGGGTGAGTGGTTAACCCTGCCACCCGCCGATTTGTGCAGCAGTAATAGAGAGCCTTACATTGCAGGCTCTTTCTTTTTCACCAATGGCCTTTTTAAGCCCTGCAGAGGGGCAGTTATTATTATTATATTTTAAGCCACACTGAGGGACAGTTATTATCATTATAAATATTGTTTTAAGCCTTGCAGAGGGACAGTTGTCATTATTATTTTTATTTTACGCTGCAAATGTATTATCATTATTAGTGAAACTATGGTAATTCTTCAGGGCTCTTTCACACTGGGACGGTGCAGTATTTTTTTTCATGCAGGGCAATGAAAGTCTATGGGTCAAATCACATTGCCTGCAGTGTGTTGCACCGGAAGTACCCTATCTAACACAAGCGCATACCTACATTACCATGTGGCTCCTGTGGCAACATGTGGCAGACAGGAAGGCATTTAAGTCTATGGCGATGCATGTGCACAGTTTTACACGTGATGTGTGCGCAGAAGCGTAATTTTGCAATACTCTTCCGCGCACGTCATCAATTAGCCAGCTGCCAGACGGGGATTACTATGTTCTAATGTTGTAATCCCTGAAGGCCTATTTTTGGCTGGGCAGCCCCCAGCCCGTAACGAACCATACTGTGAAAACAAAATTTCTAAAAGAGGAATGCGCTTAAAGCTATCTTTATATTATATCCTAAAAAGACCAATTGCACTCTCCGCTTAGACAGCAATAGCCAGTGTGAACCAGTCCTCTCAATTCCACTTGCACCACTATTCCAACAAAACAGCAATCTTTCCTTTACTTTAGGTATTTCAATGGTCACTTCCCTTCTATGTGAACTGGCCACCACATCCTTTTGTGGTTCACTCCCCGAAATTTCTGATCCAATCTAGGGGTCTGAAGCGCCTTGGGACCATTCCTGGGCCGTCCTTCACCACTCAGGCAGTCTCTAGGTCCCTCTTCTTATTCTAATACTTGTCACTGGTCCACTTTATGATGATCAACCTCAATAAAAAATTAGCGCACTTAGCGTGATACTGCTAAAAAGTTTTATTACAATAAAATCGTTTTGCACTCACATGTCCCAAATCGTATATAAGGCATAGAGTTTTACAGAATGGGCTCTCCCAGGTCTATGTTGGCCGGCTGGCAGGCTTTCATATCCAGGCTCAGTCACGTCACCTCCGCTGCGCGCTCGGTCGGCGCGCATGCTCTTTTAGTAATGTTGTCGCCGCTGCCCGGATCCAGTCTGCTTACACGCTAAACTCGCTTTCACATCAAGCTCCGCCCTATCTATTTGACATGTGACCCATCAGGGGCGTACTGTGAAACCAGCCTCAAGTGCTCTCCATTTCCATCCTCTTCCATGGTGTTGTGCAAAGTAGGGATGATCAATGAGATGCATATAATAGTAGACACAGGATTATGCAAATTTTCTAGGCAACTGTATGCAACTTGAAAATTAACTAATCAAACCCACAACAAGGTGGAATTTGATTGGTTCATTTTTAAGCTGCATACATTTGCCTACAAAATCTGCATAATCCTGCATCAACTCTGAATTATTTCCATTTTTTTTTACCAAGTGCCCTAGTGCAGAGTATAGGCCATTACACACATCTTAGTTTGAATGGCCAATTTTACCACCCCCATGTAGTATGAGAGGTTACCTACGCAATCTGTTCATAGTATTCAAAATCTGTTGGCCTTCCTACTATGTCGATTTGGTAAAATTGGTCATTCAAAATTAGATATGTGTTCTGGCGCTAAGAAACAGACCTGGGTAGGTAACGCAGGTAAAGGTGGCCATACATCAGGCGATTTGGCAGCCTATCGACCATCCAATTGAATTATTATAATCGATCAGATGATGATGATGATCATTGTCGCCAAGAGCATGCCCAATCATAATGCGACTAATTTTGTTTGCATGTATCGATCGGACACGCTGTAAGATGTTGGGACAACTTGCTCAATCAGGTGCGCATCGGTTACAACGTAGGATATTGGGACGAGCGACCAACACAACACTTTTCCCAATATTACCAATTCTTTGACCAGCCCTAGCGCAGAGTATAGGCCATTACACACATCTTAGTTTGATTGGCCAGTTTCACCACCGTGTAGTATGATAGCTTACCTACGCAATCTGATCATAGTATTCAAAATCTGTTGGCCCCCGTGCTGCATGGAATTGGTAAAATTGCCCATTCAAAATTATATTTGTGTTCTGGCCCTAAGAAACAGACCTGGGTAGGTAATGCAGGTAAAGGTGGCCATACATTTGGCAGCTGATCGACCATCCAATTTGATTATTCTAATCGGATCGGATGAAAATCGTTGCCGCCAAGAGCATGCCCAATCCATAATGCGATCAATTTTGGTTGCATGTTTTGATCGGACACGCTGTAAGATGTTGGGACAACTTTCTCAATTGGGTGCGCAGCGGTAACAGCGTAGGATATTGGGACAAGCGACACAAACACAACGGAACCCCTGGCACTGTCCCCCCTCCCCAATCTAAAATTTCCCCCTCCGGGAGTATTCTTTACCTGACTGTGTCCGCTGCTGACTCCAAGCTCAGTCTTCATTCACGTGCTCCACGTGCTTGTAGCTGTATATGTGGGCTTGTGTGTGACGTCACGCTCACGCCCATGTTACACTGGCAACCACATGGGGCCCATGTATGAAGATGGAGCCAGTTGCGGACACAAACAGGTAAAGTATACTGCACTGGGCATTCGATCAGGGAGAGATCTGTCTCTTGGACGATGGGTACCTTAATAGAAATACACAGGTGTTCCTGTAAAAAGTGCAGATCTCTATAGTAAAATCACTTCCAGAAATTACACGAGGTGGAGAGAGTCCGGTCCTCTACAGATTACATTCTGTATATCTGGAAGTGCATGAAAACATGATACCTTCCCATAAAGAATTACTGGTGTAGCTGTTTTTTGTCCTCTTGTATAATGTTATGGAAAGGAGTATAAAATCTTCAACATTTATGAAAACATTTGCAGCAGAGAGCTCATCTCACCCACTTCAGAAATGTAGATGCTCTGTGTAAGCCTCTGTTCAGGAAGGTGTCACATTCCACTCCATCCTCGGAACATAATAGACTTCTTCCTCAATGTCTGTGTGGCATGTTTTAGAGTGAGCCTAATGCAAGGTACACACTACACACAATGCAATTTCCCATCAGATCGATGGGTTTAAATTATAATTTCTGACACGTAGGATCTGTTCCTGATCGTTAACGGAATCAGTTTTCAGATCAGTACGGCACAAAATCAATCTCATTATCGATTTTGAGCAGATCAGACATTTCAGAAATTGTTTCAACCTGTTCATCTAATGGGAAAATTGCATTGCGTGTACCTAGCTAGCATTAGAAGAAAACGCGGAAAAACCGCCGCATGTGCTGAAAGCAAGGCGGCTGATTCCGCGTCCAACGCGGCGGTTTGCACGCGTAGGCACGCGTCTGGTAGTGTGGCAGAACGCGGAAAAGCCGCCGCATGTTCTAACAGCAAAGCGGCTGTTTCCGCGTCCAAGGTGGCGGTTTGTACGCAGCAGCGTGCCTTTGGAGTGCCTGGGTCTGTTAGTCCACATAGATGGATGGAGAGCTACGCGCGCGCGGGCCAGAAGTCAGGACCTTTATACCAGCAGGGGAAGTGTCAGCTGATCAGGACGGTCAGCTGATTCCTGCTGGACTCATGATTGGCTGAGTGGCTTGGGCGGGGCAGCAGAGTTCAGCTACTATATATTCTGCTTGCTTGTCAGTTGCTGGTTGTCTGCCATTGCAAACACTTTGTGGAAGCATTCAGACCATAGTTAGATCCTTACAGTGTGTTTGAACCAGGTGGACCTGGGAATTTACACTGAGCCAGATTACCTTGTATTGTTATTATTATTTGTTAGACCAGTTCCAGGGTGTTGAGATCAAGGCCCTCACACCCCAGACTAGGAATACTGTGTATCTTCTGTGTATTCTCTAGCTTAGTTCCAGGGTGTTGAGATCAAGGCCCTCACACCCAAGACTAGGGAACTGTATTGTCTTTGTGTTATATTCCAGACTAGTTCCAGGGTGTTTATGATCTCGGACCTCACACCCAAGACTAGGGAATTGTATTATCATTTATGTTATACTCCAGACTAGTTCCAGGGTGTTGATGATCACGGACCTCACACCCAAGACTAAGGAATTGTATTATCATTTATGTTATGCTCCAGACTAGTTCCAGGGTGTTGTGAATACGGACCTCACACACCAGACTAGGATTGTGCTATTACTGTATTTCGTTAGCCCAGTTCAGGGCAAAACCTTTCATATTAAGCAGCAGGGCTTCCTGCAACCCAGCCTCGGTCCCTCGCCCAGGGGTCCACAGGCTACAGGAATATCACCCACAGTCAGGGGTGAATTCCGCAGGGGTCTTAGGCCGCCAGCTCCTCTGGTGGTCTCCACTCAGAGTTGTTACTGTTACACCAAACACTTTCACAATTCTGGTGTCCAGAGGTTAGTAATACATCTGTATTATCGCTGATTCTGCAGATCATCGATAATCAGGCGTATATCTGCATTCTTGGTGGTACTGCAGACTGCCAATAATCGGATTCTCTCTGCGTGCTGACACCAATCGTTACAGAAGGTTAATGGCATCTTGTCTTGCACTACCAAGTCCTGCCTTGGATTTCCATATACTGCTTTTTGAGCGAGTCTGTTTGGTATCTATTACAAGGAGTGGAGTCTCACTGGTGGGTCATGTTCTGCTGTGGTGTACATTGGGTTCCTTAGTAAGTCGTAGATCATCATTCTAATATTCCCAAACCTGTTACCCATTCAAGAACTTTTAGTGAATCTCACTCAGAAAGCTAACGCTCAGTGTAGTTTGCATACTTACAATAGAAGGTATTTGCGTTAATTCAGCTTTAAAGAGAATCTGTACTGTAAAATTCTTACAATAAAAAAGCATACCATTCTATTCATTATGTTCTCCTGGGCCCCTCTGTGCTGTTTCTGCCTCTCCCTGCTGCAATCCTGGCTTGTAATTGCCATTTTTATGCAGTGTTTAAAAAAAAAAAGGCATAGCAATTTGATACGCTGAGAGTAGCTTAGTGTGTGAGTCATACAGAGTGTGCAGGGGTCCTGGATAGGGTGTGTATAGCTTCTGCCAATGACAAGCAGTGCAGCACATTCCACACATTCCAGCCTCAGCTGACAGAGCCGACAGAAGAGAGAAGATTAGATCATATAACAGAGATAACACTGCCACTGTGCAAATAGGAAAGGCTGCAGTAAGACAGCACATTAGAACAGCTATAGGAACATATAGGATAGAAGAAATAAGGCTCAAAATTTTGTTACAGAGTCTCTTTAAGCAAACAACTGTGGTATCCCACAATGCATCACTACTGAATATGCAAATTATCTCTTTATGCCCTTTGAAACCAGGCTTGCATCAAGAACCGCTGGTGTATAGCAAACCTATAGCTTATACATTTTACAGAGCCACATCAATCCAACATGTAGACAGGCTGTTTCAGACTATTGGTCCTCCTCCTCAGTGCATGGCAGGGATTGATATGGCTTTATCTGAAACAGACTGCATGTTGGGTTAAGGTGGCTCTGTACATTTTATAAGCTATAGGCTTGCTATACACCAGCGGTTCTGGATGTAAGCCTGGCTTTCATGGGCATAAAGAGATAATTTGCATATTCAGTAACGGTGCATTGTGGGTAACCACAGTCGTTCACCTAAAGCTGAATTATTGCAAATACCTACTGTTTTAAGAAAGCAAACTACACTGAGCATTGGCTTTTTAGTAGGAGGGCTTTTCAGTCTCTTTTAGGGTTAGTTCACACTAAGAGCAAGTGTTCTCACATGAGCGATGAGCTTTCTATCCAATCGCAAATGCGGCTCCTGCACCATTTTCAGGGTATTTGCAATTTAATAGAAATTGCTAAGGGCTTGAAAAAGGGCTTTGAAAAGCGATTTCCAGAGCGCTTTTAATGAATAAATACATTGTATTTATTCATTTCCGGGGCAAAGAGTTCACTTCCTGACGTCAGGAAGTGAAAAAAACATTGCTATACAAAAGTGCTTAGAAAAGGGCCTTCAAAACCGCTCAGTAAATCGCTCAGCGATAGTGCTGATGATTTATAATGTGAACAAGGCCTTAGTCCCCTATACTTTCCTAGTAGTTTTGTGTCACCCTGAGCTGCTTGGGTATTCTGTCAGAAAGCTAAGAAAGAGCAAGTTCTGCACACTTATCACCGTCTGGGTAAAGACATTTATTTTTGCTTTATTGGGTAGACTGAATATGAGAAAGAGGTAACGGTATCTCTACTGGAACGTAACTGTGGAGAAGAGTTTTATATGCCGGCAGTGCAGCTTATCTTAAAGTCCAGCTAGAGTTGACAAACAAGCACATTTATTTTTTCATGCTCACCCTGTAGGACACCACCTGTCATCCTTTTCCTCTTTAGCTGAACTGAGAGGGATATGAAGGCTGGTATATTTTTCCTTTTAAACAATGCAGATTTCCTGGCTGTCCTGCTGATCGCCTGTCTCTAATGCTGGGAACACACAATGCAATTTCCTTTCCGATCAATGGTTTATCTGACGGGAAGTTGTATCGTGTGTACATGTCCAAACTGCTCCCGATCGATTTTCTTTACCCCTTTATTGATCAGAAACAGATTGGACAGGTTGGAAATTATCGTCGGATTCACCTCGGAGCAGAAGTTGCATTGTGTGTTCCCAGCATAATACTTTTAGGCATAGTAATCGAAAAATGGCTGTGGGGAAATTAAGTGGCAAGGTATACACACCCTTACTCTACACACAGTAGTTCTATAAATAAACCTCCATACACATGCACATAAATTTATTAGAACATCAATGGATAAAAATGGTTACTATAAGACCTTGGACCCTGAACAAGCATGCAGATCAGGTGCTTTGACTGAAGTCTGACTGGGTTAGCTAGATGCTTGTTTCAGGTGTGTGATTCAGACACTACTGCAGCCAAATAAATCAGCAGGATAGCCAGGCAACTTGCTTAAAAGGAAATAAATGTGGCAGCCTCCATATACCTCGGGTCTGGCTAGCCGCCGCAGGGGATCACATGGCCCTGGGAGGCTTTTTTTTAATAAAACTTGCGCTATATGCTTAAGCTATACAATACAATACAATAACATTTCTATAGCGCTTTTCTCCCATAGGACTCAAAGCGCTTAGGCTCTCTCAGACTCAGTAATTAGTAGGATGAAGTATTCACACAAAAGTTATATTTCTGCAAATGCCAGGCTGAACAGGTGGGTTTTCAGTCTGGATTTAAACACGTCCAGGGATGGGGCTGTCCTGATCTGTTGAGGTAAGGAGTTCCAAAACGTAGGGGCAGCATGACAGAAGGCTCTGGGACCAAAAGTTTCCAAGTGGACTCTGGGTATGACTAGATTATTAGAACCTGTGGATCTGAGAATGCGGGGATTGCTACGCAGCTGTAACATATCTTTCATGTATCCAGGGCCTAGATTATTCAGGGATTTAAATGTCAGTAGGCTGATCTTGAATAGGACCCTCCATTCTATAGGTAGCCAGTGAAGGGAATGCAGGACTGGCGTTATGTGGCAGTGATGGGGTTGGTTGGTTAGCAGTCTGGCAGCAGTATTCTGTATCAGCTGTAGGCGGTACAAGACCTTTTTTGGAAGGCCAGTGTAGAGAGCATTGCAGTAGTCCAGTCGGGATGTGATGAAGGCGTGGACTAAGGTTGGCAGATCTTCTGGGGGTATGAGGTGCTTGATTTTTGCAATGTTCTTCAGGCTAAGCTAGCACTTCGCTAGCTAATTATGTCCCCCAAGTCCCTCCGGTCCCCACCGATTGCCCCCGATCACTGCCGTAATGAGTACCCCGCAGGGATCCCGCGATGGCGCAGCCTTCCAATCAGCTCCAGGCTTCGCTATGGGGAGGATCGGGACTGCACATGACGTCAATGACGTCATGTCCGTTCGTCGCCATAGCGACGAGTGAAGCAGGAACTTGAAGCTGCGGCTCTCGTGGGATAGCGGAGGGGTAAATATTGCAGGCGGCGATCGGGGGGTTTAGTTGGGTGCCGGGGGGCTTGGGAGACATAATTAACTAGCGCAGTGCTAGCTTAAGCATATAGCGCAAGTTTTATTTTAAAAAATCCTTCCGCGGACGCAGCCTCTAAAACTGCGTACCACCAGGGAGGTTAAAGAGATTCTGTTGGACATGTCCTTATTACGGGTTCCTTCCTCTTTTTCATCAAACATAAATTATAGGGAGCTGAGATATAGCAAATGACAAAAATGTATTAATTAATTAGCACATATCAATCACATAATCAATTTCCACATGATTAAAAACAATTAAAAATCATATTTTCTATAGATCCAACCCTACACAGGATAATTCATTACGGGCAATATAACTCAAGGTGCAGCTATTTTATTCCGGTATATGCATGCATAGATATCTTCAGGCCCCTTTAAATCCTGTTAGACTATAGAACGTCATCCACTAAAAAAGCAATATCTTCAATCCACCCTGTATTGTCGTTTTTTGAATAAGCCTCTTATCCATATAGAGCATCAAACTGGATACACTCGCATTACATGTAGCATGCCGCTACAAAACCTTCCTTGCCTTGGAACTACAACCGGGTCTACTTGATCATGAATGTGACATCCAGCAAAAATTTGATAATAGCGTCAGCAGGCAATAACAATGACCAGTTATCAGGACTGCCTTGTATGGGGTCGGGTCGCCAACAAGCCTGGTACTCACGTGCCCTGTCAAGTTAGCAGGGACTTTGCCATTGTTGCGGCGATATTCATGTATCAGTGTTCTTGATGCGGCGGAACAGCTCCGATAGCCGCGCTAGCAAGATGCCTGGGAGTCCGGCTGAGCTAAGGAAGAGGGGCGGATGGACATGGTGGATCGCTGCAGCCAGCGTAGTGGCGGGATGATGTCACAGACACGTGACGCGTTTCGCCAATAGGCTTCCTCAGACGTGTATGGGCGGAAGCAAAGGCGCATCATACTAAAGGTGGCCACTAATGATCCAATCTTTTTCATCCAATATTACCATTTCTATGTAATATAAAGTAGCTGCATGGAGTATCCATTCAGTATATTCACTCAATTTACCCTTATACTACACAGATTTGGTAAGATTGGATGAAAAAGATTGGATCATTAGTGGCCACCATTATAGGCATTTTTAGATGCCGCCCTCTTCCATTATATGTTGCGTGGATATTTCTCATGTTGACTACTGAACGCCATCTAGTGACCATTTTGAAAGTAACAGGCAGAGTAATTTTAAATAGTTAGAGTAATATTACAAGGGTATTTTTAGAGAAAAACCTTTAAGTTCATATCACAATTCATGCCATTTGGTTGCATAGAGCCACATTTATAAATCCAAAAAGATTCTTTTTTTAGCAGCTGACGATCAAAATCGCCCCTTCTTGGGCTTATATTTAATTTGTTAATACCTTTTGCCTTTAGGAATCTTGGATCTGAATTGTGGAACATTTTGAAGTGCATAGCTACAGGACTTTTTTCATAATTAGATTTTATGTTATTAACATGTTCTTGTATCCTATCTCGCATAGGTCTATAGGTTTTTCCAATATAGATCCTATTACAGCTACACCTCAGCTGATATATAACCTTATCTGTACCACAATCTATATATTCCTCAATCTTAAAGAGAACCCGAGGTAGGATTTAATTATGTTACTGGGGCACAGAGGCTGGTTGTGCACACTAAGACCAGCCTCCGTTGCCCCATGGTGTGCCTCCATGCCCCCCCTGCGCGCCGCTATACCCCCGCAGTGCTGGCGACACACAGCGTGTCGCCAGCACAATGTTTACCTAAGCGCTGTCTGTCAGCGCCACTCCCCCGCCTCCTCCGCATCGGCGCTACCCGCCCGTGTCCCTTCCCTCCCGCTGATAGGAGGGAAGTGACGCGGGCTGGTAGCGCCGATGCGGAGTAAGTGGGGGAGCAGCGTTGACAGCGCATAGGTAAACATTGTGCTGGCGACGCGCTGCGTGTCGCCAGCACTGAGGGGGGTATAGCGGCGCGCAGGGGGGACATGGAGGCACACCATGGGGCAACAGAGGCTGGTCTTAGTGTGCACAACCTGCCTCTGTGCCCCAGTAACATCATTAAATCCCATCTCGGGTTCTCTTTAAAGATTTCAGAGCCATTGTGGTTAGGAAAAACATCTCCTTTTTCCATATATGGGCACATAGGGCAGTTACAACAACGAAACTTCCTCTTTTTGTTTACAGGGGACAGACTGAGTTTGGCCTCACCCACCGTGACCAGAGTCCATTCTTCTAGTCCTCAGGATGGATAAGGACAATTTTGATGTGACACAAAGAATATTAAACCTCACTCTAGAGATCATCTACCTGCTGACTGGAGAGGTGAGGAGGGTTCTGGGAGGGTCACATGACATCATACATCACTATTGATAAAACACACACCTGACAGGAGAGGTGAGGAGGATTCTGGGAGGCACCATGATGTCACTCTTTTCTCTATCAATAAAGGTGGGTACACACGTCAGATAAAAGTCTTTGGAAAATGAAAGATCACAGACCAATTTTACCCCATTCCATGTAGTATGAGAGCCATACCTACACAGTCTATTCTATGGAGCTGAACTCCCCATCAGATAAAAATCTTTGCAAGATGCTGCACACAAAGAGGCTGTACACATGCAACAGATTAGTATCTGCAAAAGATCTGTTCCTGCAAAAGATCCATTCCTGCAAAACTCATTCATAGTCTATGACATCTGCAGATCCCATACACACCTTGTTTAACGGACAATTATCTGTAGATCAGATCCACCAGGTTGGATCTTCAGATCAGCAGATAATTGTCTGATCTGCTGATGAAGGTCCATTAAGCAAGGTGTGTATGGGATCTGCAGATGGTCATAGACTATGAATGCATTTTGCAGGAATGGATCTTTTGCAGGGATTGATCTTTTGCAGATACTGATCTGTTGCATGTGTACAGCATCTTTGTGTGCAGCATCTTGCAAAGATTTCTGTCTGATGGGGAGTTCAGCCCCATAGAATAGACTGTGTAGAGTGTGGCTCTCATACTACATGAAAGGGGGTGAAATTGGTCAGTGATCTTTCATTTTCCAAAGACTTTATTCTGACGTGTGTACCCACCTTAAGATGCACACCTGACCAGAAAGTTGAGGAGAATTCTATAATATACATACATATTTACCTGTCTTTTCTAATAGGATTACATAGTGGTGAAGAAATCTGGTGAATGTGAGACACCTGGCATTTGCTCTCGAGTGCCAGGAAAATTCGGAAAGACCTCAAGAACCAACATACTGGTTCCACCTCTGTCCCTGATACCTGAAAAAAACAACAAGAAGAAAATTTTGGCCACCACCACAAAGATCATTGAGCTTCTGACAGGAGAGGTTAGCAGTGCTGGGAATTATGGGACATTATTCCATAACAGCTAAGAATGTATCTGGTTGGTGACTGTATTGTTGTGTGTGTCAGGTTCCCATAAGATGTCAGGATGTTGCAGTCTATTTCTCTAAGGAGGAGTGGCAGTTTTTAGAAGGACACCAGAACCTCTACAAAGACGTCATGATTGAGAATCAACCACCCCTCGCATCATTGGGTAAGAGAAGACTTTAATTTCTGGTGAAGGAGAGATGGAGGGTCCACTAGATTTCCTTCCTAGGAGTTCTGGTTCACCATGAGCTTGCTGAGTAGTCTGTAATATAATAAACACATAGAAACAATGCATTCAGTCAGTGTGTGTTCTTTACAGATGGATCCAACAACAGAAACCCACCAAAGAAACGTACAGGTCCTTTTTATTCCCGGGATTGTCCCCAGGAAGACCACACCATCCCCCATTATCAGGTAGATAAAACCCAGATCTTGGTACTGTAGATGTTTGTCTTATGGTTGAGGACTTATGGTTCGGGTTTCTTTGTTTTAGGGGGACTTATTGAGAAGAAATGACATCGTACGGTCTCCTATTAATGGCAGGGAGAAAGAGAATTGCGTGAGGGATGGCCCTCAGTCTATAGATGACTATGAAATGCTGCGGGTGACAATTAAGGAGGAAACAAATCCTGTAGAGATTGATAAAGGTAAGGAATGGAGATCTCAGAGAAAATGAATCTTACATTTCATATACCGTAATCTTTTATGATTGGCACATACAATGCCACCAGTGAAATTTCATTTTTACCTTTTAAAGGATACCAGAGCCGAAAGAGGTATTAAAAATGGGGGAGCCGGCATGTATTAGATGCCGTCCTCATGCCCACTGCGTCCCCCCCGGCGTCTCCTCCCCCCCCCCCCTCGTGCGCACGCATAGATGATTACGTCATCGTGCCATCATGCGCACGCGTAGAGCGCTCCTGTGCACTACCACCCGATCGACCTAGATTGAGCTGCAGCTACAATTTAGGGTAGAAAGGAGAGGGATGGAGAATCAGTGGGCATGAGGACATGTAGAATGCAGTAAATTATCCAGGATACCCACTTTTAGGCTGCTTTTCTGTTTTCAGCATCAGAAACTGTTCCTATATCTATATTTTGTTGTATATTGGTGTGTAACCCCACCCTCCTAGTTATGCATAGCCTAGGCTGTTTATTGTGTAGAATAATCCAACCCCCCACTATCATTCTTGGAGGCCACATATATTTTCTACTGGCCTTAGAACTCTCAGTAAACAAACCTTCGGCAGAGATCACCTGCCCGGACTACAGAAGTTGCCACCTACCTGTGATCGATTTCAGAATGTAAATCAGGGTGAGGAAAAATGTAATAATTGGCAAACACTAACTAAATCATTTTGGAAATTAATATCGTCAAAGAAAATTATCAATGTTATTAATTACCTTATTTTTAGTAAAGTTCCTCTTTAAGGTTCTACACACTGAAGACCACCTTGGGTGAAAATGTAATGTATGTACAGTGGTCTGCATGTATTAGCATGCTGGATCATCTTGCCCAAGCAAAGCCCGACAATATTGTTGGTTCCATTGAAGTGGTGGGGCACCTATTCACTTGTTAGATTGTCACCCAAAACAGTCATGAATGGGAGACAAATATCTATCGTGTACATGTAAGTTTAGCAGTTTCTAGTGGTCTACACAACATACTTATAATGAGCCATATACTAAGGACTAGGGGTGGTCAATGAGCTGCTATTAATTTCAAATTGATGATAATTCTCTGCAAATTTTGCAGCCTGGTAACGGACCAATAAGATACAGCACAATTAGCATAAACTTTGATTTAACACAGAATTATTTGCATGTCATGGACCATTCCTACTAAAGACAGACAGGTGTGTGAACAGTACTGTGGCATAAGTGGCTTAGTTCTTCAGAGGTTCAACTCCTTTCTGGCTGGCAGAACACAAGGGGTAGCCTTCGGGCCCTTCCTCTCCAACCCTGTACCACTAAAATATGGTGTACCCCAGGGTGCTATATTATTCCCTTTGCTGTTCACTATATACATGCTGCCATTTGGAGAAATCATACAAAAACATGGCCTGACATATCATTGCTATGCTATGATTGCCCCAGCTATATTTATCATTCAAACTTGGCGTTGTAGTCCCTACCCCGCAAATAAACTTGTGCTTAGCTGAGCTTCAGGAATGAATCAATAATAACTGGCTAAGTGGCTAAAACTAAATGCTGACAAAACTGAGGTTCGTGTTATCGGAGGTCAGTACTCGACAGCAAAGCAGCCCCAGTCTGAACCAGCACCACTAAGGATGGGAAGCTCAGACCTGAACAACTCAGATTGTGTGCGCAGCCTAGGTGTACTGATTGATGGGAAATTAAGCTTCAGGAATCGAATCTCAGCTGTTGCGAAACATTCCTTGTTTCACCTAAAGAGCAAGGATTAAACACCTCATATCTCCAGCCGATCTTCCAACCCTAGTTTATACCTTCATCATATCAAGGCTGGACTATTGCAGTGTTCTCTATACAGGCCTTCCAAACAAGACCTGCACCACCTGCAATTAGTATAGAATTCTGCCACAAGGCTGTTAACGAGCCAACCCCGCCATTGCCAAGTAACACCAACCCTTCGCTCACTCCACTGGCTACTGATGAAATGGAGAATTCTGTTTAAGATTGGCTTATTCACATTCAAATCCTTGCACAATCTGGGCCCTGGATACCTGAAGGACTTGTTGCAACTGCATCACACACCCCACATCATAGATCAAAAGGATCTAATAACTTGGTCACCCCAGAGTCCAACCCAAAATGTTTGTAGTGCATTCTGTCATGCTGCCCCAACCCTTTGGTACTCCCTACCACACCCAAATTGTGACATCTTAATCCCTGGAAGCATTTAAGTCCAAACTGAAAAACCACCTGCTTAGTCTGGGATTTATAAACATGACTATTTCCTCTGTAACACAGTCCAGCCTTCAACCCTGTATTGATCTGGGACATATCTATACGCTTTGAGTCCTATGGGAGAAAAGAGCTTTACAAATTTTATTGTATTGTAAGAGGGGAATGTTTATTGTCTATTTGCCCGATTTGTGCAACTTTTCTGACTTTTCATGGCTATTTGTGTATGTTTGGATCGTACCAGCTAATCCAGCCCCAAAGAGGAAACGGACACTGGATAGTTACATGGCGGGGATGAGAAGAGAGGAAGACGCCTATGGTAAGCTTTTCTGATCATAGGATATGTGATACTCCTGTTTATTGGTATTTCAATGTTACAGTTGCATGAATGTAGCTGAAGTCAAGAACACAAACAAACAAAACAAAAGAGGAGTTCTCCTCACAAAGACTATTCCACACATACTGTGCCTCTTGTTTAAACATTTCAAGTACTTTCAGAAGACAATAACGATTATTATTGACTATCCTAATAAATGTGATTCATAGCTTGGCCCTGGACCCTGAACAGAGTAAAAAAACTTTAACCACAGAAGATTTTTAAATAAATTTGCAAACAGAACATATTAAGTTACACAGTACAAAAATGTAGTTCAGAAAAGCAATATCGAACCTAAAGAGTGACTTTACCAAAATATAGTAGTGGGGTGGAGGTGGGGGGAAATAAATAAATAAAGACATTGCAAAGTGAGAAGTTAAAAAATATAGATAAATAAATGGTTGAAATTCACCATGTAATTCGTTCATATTGTTTGATCCTCATCCTCCAAGAGTTTGCAGGTCAGCATCTTTAGTGCTGGCATATAAATTTGCATTCATTTTGCATGCGCTGAATTATTATTAGCATCTCATTCACCTTCTCTGCTGGTGAAGCATGAGGATTAGCATGGCAGCCAGGAAACTGGTCATTTTTTTTAATGGAAAAAAATTGCTACCCTCATATTCCTCTAACTTTAAATGTCCATTAAAAAATAGGGCAAAAGAATTAAGAAGTGCCCAGATTGGGACTGTTGGAGGATGACCTATTTTACTGAACTGTGCTCATAATTTATTGAGTTGTCACACCGAAAATCAAGATAATTTTCTAAACATACGGTATATGGATTGGATCTTGACGTATATTTCCAAGAATGTGCAGGCTTATCAGCAAACTAATATCACATCAGTTAGTATACTCTTGCTGTGCTTATAATGGTTTATTTCATTCTTTTAGAATTGTACTGTAACGATCGGTGTAACACAGAGAGGATCTGATTATTGGTGATCTGCAGTATCACCAAAAATACAGATATATACCTGATTATTGATGATCTGCATTATCACCGATAATCAGATATATTACTAACCTCTGGACACCTGAGAGATATGAGTGTTTGGTGCAACAGTAATACTTTGAGAACAATACCAGGAGGACAGGTACAAGGCAGTAAGGAATACTGCTAGAGTATGAGTACCTTTCAGCAGCCTGAGACTCTCCCGCAGGGAGGAGTCAGACTGGGAGAGGGAAGGACCAGAGCGTGAGTGACACCAAAGGGAGGATGTCACTGACAGATGTAACGATTGTGGGATATCTCCGTGTTCAGCGCACAAAGATGTGCGCTGACACTGCGGAGGTCCTCCACAAGCGTGTCAAGATACTAGAACCCAGCTTTTGGTGTAAGCACCAGTAGAGGGAAATTCCTGTCGGCAGATGGCGCTGGAGAGTGCAGAGGAACCAATCCTCTGTACCTCCACAAATGCCAGACAGGAATTGTACGAAGCGCAGAACGCAATCGCAAGAGAAGCGATTGCGAATGAGAACGAGCAAAGAGACAGGTTGTATGTGTGTGCGCCAATCTAGTCGCCACCCCGCGACCGCGCACACACAACAGCAGGTGCGAAACAGAAACGCAACCGCCAAGAACGGCGATTGCCAGAAGTGACACAAGGCAGATCAGAACAGAATACGAGGATAGCAAAGGCACAGCAAATCATACAATGAGAAGATACGGAAAATAATAAACGCTAGCTAACCGCGAACACCGCACTCAATCGCAACAGTGCACGCGGTTATGCGCGGTCTCCACGTGATAAGCACAATAGAGACAAGCACGCCTAACTAACCATCAACAGACAAACACGAAACAAAGAACGTGAACGCTTGCTTAACGGTTACCTCATCGAGCCTACAGCAAGCGCCCGTATCAGACAAGACAGACAAACGAGAAACAGGAACTAGGCAGAAAGGATCCACCGCTCTTCCGCCAGAGCAAGTGTGATCCAAGCAGGAACACAGATCAGAAAGATCCACAGCCGCTAACGCTAGCGGCTAGTGCGATCTAAACAAGACAGATCAGATGAGGTAGCTGGTAGCAACCGCTGCTCCAGCTTACACTCCAGGAACTAGATCAGAAGGATCCACAGCCGCTACCGCTAGAGGCTAGTGCGATCCAAACAAGACAGAGCGATTCGCTATCAACCGCCGCTGGTGACAGCGCAATCGCGACAGACAAGACAGGACAGAATAGGCAGTACAAATTATACACAAACTGACTGCACTAACTAGGAATGCAAGGAGCACTCCCCAAGAATTAACTATACTAAGATAGCAGTGGCTGACACTCCAGGTGAGTCCAGCAGGAACAAACCTCTATGAGCAGCGAAGCATTGTGGGACACACATAGTACTTATAGTACACGCCTCCAATGAATGTGGCCAGGCAATTTGCATGACAACGTATGCAAATTCCTCAGCAAGCACAAGCTGCAAAACTGACAGAAGGTCTTCTTTCCAGAGTCCTGCAGCATGCAGACCTGAATAATGATCAAAAGGCTGCCTGCCTGCGCAGGCAGCCGAGCAGATCGTTACGACAGATCTGTGAACTATCTCTTAACTGGGGAGATAGCTCTCAAGGTCGGACAAGCCAGGTCGGCAACACACGGACATACAAAGTACAAAGACAGGAGGCTGATTTGGTAATCCTAAGGCAAGCAGGGTTTGGCAACAGAGAATCAGAAATAGCGAAGTACCAAATCAGTGAACAGAAAAGTGGTCAGGAAATCAGAAAGTCATAACAGATAATAAACAATGCCTAGTCTTGGGTGTGAGCTCCGTGATCATCAACACCCTGGAACTAGTCTGAAGTATAACAGAGTAATAACACAGATTCTGACAATAAGGTCTGAGTGCTACCACGTAGTGATCGCAACGGCAGACAACCAGCGAATGACCAGCACCCAGTATATATAGCCCAGCGCCTCCCTTAAGTGCTGGACCAATAGGAACTGGTACAAACGTCAGCTGACCGGCTGGGTCAGCTGACTCCCTTCTGGCTGTCATAAAAGTTCTGCCTCTCAGCGCATGCTCGTCCTTCTAAACCTGTGTGGACTATCAGTCCCAGCCACACCAGCCATGTCTTGCGTATCACCCGCCGCGCTGGACACGGAACCAGCCGCACCGCTATCAAGGCATGCGGCGGTTTCTCCGCGTTCAGCCACACTGGAAGATGTAGGCCTACGCGTGCAAACCGCCGCGTTGGATGCGGAATCAGCCGCCTTGTTCTGAGCGCACGCGGCGGCTTTTCCGCGTTTTCTCACATGTACCTTTTTTTTCTCCTTAAATCTTTTATTGAAATTTTTTCCCAACAGAAATAAACAAGAGCAGACAAAACTGTACTTTTTTCATTGACATATTCTAAAAAATATCAATGTTACATTTTCATTTTATTTCACTTTCTAGAAATTGAAATACGTCCTGATATAGACTTGGTAAAATGTGAATTAGTTTCCAGTGCAGGCAAAGGTAATTTTTTCAAGTTATTATTATTTTTATTTGACACACTGTATTGCATGGATTAAAGGAAATAGAGGTTTCTAAACGTAAAGGACTAGTTTTTGAAGTCAATCTTCGGCAACCCCTCCCACCCACACAACATAGTCTGCCCCTCCTCCCTGCAAAGTCCCACTTAAAGTATACCAAAGGCAAACCTCTGGTTAAAGGGAACCCAAGGTGAGAGGGATATGGAGGCTGCCATATTTATTTCCTGTTAAACAATACCAGTTGCCTGGCAGTCCTGCTGATCCCCTGCCTCTAATACTTTTAGCCATAGACCCTGAATGAGCATATGGTTTTACTAGATTATCCATATGCTTGTTCCAGGGTTTGTACTCAGACACCATGTATGCTAGAAGATCAAGAGGACTGTCAGGCAACTGGCATTGCTTACAAGGAAATAAATATGATGGCCTCCATATCGCTCTCACCTAGGGTTTCCCTTTAGGAAACACATATAATGTAGGAGGCGACCCCAGAAAACTAGATAGATAGAGAAATAGATAGATAGATCATAATACTTCACTGAAAAGGGGTTTTTTTTTACCCCTCTGAAATTTTTGGATCATTTGTGTAGTCAAGAGGTGTTTTTTTTATAACTCCATTTTCACCCACTAACCATAGAAATCTCCTTCCCAGTGAGGAAGCGAGCCACGGCCTTCCACTTCAATGAACTGTATGAGATCACCAAGTTCTTGCTGTACCACGGATATGAAGAAGGCATCCCGGGGCGGGTCCACGAGCATAAAAGCCTACTTCTGACCCAGCTCTCCTCCCACCTGTACGAGAAGTTCGGAACCTCGCGAACCAAGCGGCAGATCCAAAAACGTTATTCTGATCTAAAGTCTCGGGAGCCAAAAACATTCATGAAAATAAAGAATAAGATCTTGAAAGATATGCAAGGTCAGATTTTTATGTAACAGTGCATGCTCAATATAGACCTTAGGTTTTCTTTGTTTGATTTTATGCTTTGAGTTTAGCATACTGCTATTTTGTGAATTTATTATACTCATATACATTAATCCTGGATGGAGCCATGACACTTAGCTTACAAACCATTCTAGATTTTCTGATTTCAGGACTATCATAAAATAACCAATTATATACTGTATATGTGCTGAAGTAAACCATACAAGAAGGGGAATGTTAATGGAACCCCTCACTATGGATTGATGGATTATTTTTAATATTGCTAATGGGTGGAGTTATTAGATCCTGGTCCCATTCCTTAGCTAAGTTAGCTTACCTCTATTTGTAAAAGTGTACCTAAAGTGACATGGTGAGATAAGCATATTTACATGTAGTACTAGCATTACTAAGAAGTTTAGTAAAGTCCATTTCTGTTCTCCAATACAGCAAGCGTAAAAAAAATATGCAAATGTATTTGTCAAACAGCTTGTTGAATTCATTTGGTTTCCTGAAAAGTAAAAAGTAAAAGCCTGTTATCTGTCATGGGGATAATAAGGTTTTACTGTAGAAAAGTTCAAAGGCTCATTACTTCTCCTTTTTCAGCTTAAAAGGCAGAGTGCCTGTTCTAAACAGTAGCTGTGACAGCCTATTTCTATTTATCATAGAAAGACAAGGAACATTGAAAGTGTGTGCATGTAGGCTTAGTTGAATTATCACTGATAATTAGCCTTGAGGGTCTTCTGGTTCTTCTTTGGAGCTCTGCCACCCGGTGGCCACAAGTGCCAAGTATGAAATGTTCATATTAATTATTTCTTAGCTACCTCATTTAAAAGCAACAAACCAGCATTATAAAATCATCTCTGTTATTTTCCACCTTTTTGCTTGAAGAAATGTCCCTGAGGAAGATCTCGGACACGGAGAGTGAACACTCGGAGGAGGAGATACAGGATGGAGTAAGCACCGGCCTGGACTCTGCGGACATTCAGGAGGCTCTGGTGTCTGGCTACATCCACACTGAGGACATGCAGGTAGGTCTTGATGTACAGTTCATACGTCCAACCATTCAAGCCTGTCTAAAAACTAAAATGGCGGTCATCAGTAGCGGGAGTCAACAAGATGCTGAAAATTCCAGGTCGCATGAAAACGTAATGCACATTGTATGCAAATGGAATTGGGCCAATTCCGAGATGCATGCAGTTTGCACTAGCCTTATATGCAAGTCAAAAGGGATCACATCTCATTCCCCATCTCTAGTAAACCGTATAGGGCAGTCCTGAAAGAAGTCAGCAATAGCCCAGTGATGTTTATTTCCTTTTTATATTTGTGTCCTTTAAAGGAGACCTGAGATAACAAAAATTTGTGTATTTATACTTACCTGGGGCTTCCTCCAGCCCTATGAGGATCTTGGGATCCATCACTCTCCTCCCCAGCAGCTCAGTTGTCCCAGAATTGCCTCCAGTATCTTCTTCTGCCATGGTGTTCTGCGCTTGTGCAGTACTACTGCAGAACGATCCCAGCTGCAGGAGCGCGACGGGGATGCACATGGATTTGCAGGTGCAGAACACCAGAACTGGCCCCAACTTTAGAAGATACCAGAGGTGATCCTGGGACAACGGAGCAGCCAAGAGGATGGCGAAGGGAGCCCAAGGTCCTCATGGGACTTAAGGAAGCCTCAGGTAAGTATAAATAAGATACGGTGTAACGGCTGATTTACACTTTAAAGTTCACTGTTGCCTTAAAACTCTGTAAAAGTTTAAAGGGTACCTGAAGCGACTTATAAAAAATGTTAGATGTTTGCCTCAGTAGATGGTCCAGGGGCTTTCCACCAGCCCACCGTTCAAGCGCAGGTTTCCTCCATACCTGTTCAACTCAGTGAGTCAAATATATTTCTTCTGCCCATGAGTGTGGCTATATATGAGCAAATCTAGACTGGGCATGAGCAAGTAAAGTCAGCACATGCCCAGTAGAATAAAGCATTTGTCCATGGAAGAGAAAAGCCGTGTACAAGCCGCTTTGTTCTAATGGGCATGCATGGATCTTACTTGGGCATGCTCGATCCGGATGTGCTCTGGATCACAACCGGAAATACACGGCCAGAAGATGAAGAGGAATGCTGAGCTGGAATGGTGGGATCTACAAGGTTCCGGGAAGCCTCCGGACTACTCAGAGGCTTCCAGCTACTAAGGCAGGTATCTAACCTTTCCCTCCTCCCCACTTCAAAAATAAATAAGAAAAAGAAACAGGACTACTCATAACTGGTTCAGCACTATATTGATGGCAATATTACAATGAAACTGGGAATTTCCTTTAAAGGTCTTGAACCTTCTGCATCTGAGTCTTTTCATTGGACCTTACAGGTCACACAGTCTTCAGAAGAGCCTACAGAGCAGGATGAGGAACTGTACCATTATATACCTCTGGACTATACGCCTCGTGTGGTCCACGTAGCAACAGATGAACTGGAGACAGAACCAGGCGACTCACGCATAGAGAAGATTGAACACTCTCTACATGTACTGCAAGCAAAGATGGATCAATTATTAACCAGTCTGACCACCAGGAAGGAGTTTTACTGAGATCATGTCATGAGATGATTTTAAAGACATATGAATTGCTGGTTCCCCTCATTAGTACTTTCATCAGACTACTTTCAAAGTTGGTGGTTTGACGGTCTTACAGAAGGATTTAGACAAAAAGGCATTTCAGGCCGTGGTAATGGTGGCTAGACAGTAGTTTCATATATGCAAACACAACGGGTAGAGACTTGTCTGGTGCGTAGACAGAGTCTCAATTTTTCTGGCAACGGGCTTTATACTTGATGAAGGACGTGATTATGACTTTCATTGGTTTCAAGTTTAGCCTATTCCCTCAGTGATGCTGGGTTGAAATTAGTGGCGTCTGTGGCATTCCATTCATCTCTGTTGTCCACAGTTCCAGCAAGACCTTTAAGGTCTATCTTGGGAAATACAGGTTCATATTTTTAGCATGCACCCCAAAAAAAAAAAACCATTTATTCTTCATCTAAAGTCAGGGTGGAAGCATGCATAGTTGTCTTTTTTTTTGCCCAACTGTGCACCCAGAACTGCTGGTGGTGTATAGCCATAGAGATGGCTTTATAGCCCAAAACAAACCCAGTTCACCAAGACAAACTCTAATAGCAATCAGGTTAATAAGGTGTATAGATGCAAACTGGTGGGCAGAGTACCTGTTTCCTGAGACAAACGTGATTGGCAGAATACACTGCAGCTCTTGCTCCTCTGGATGCAGACATTGGGTGGGGCTATCAAATGTGACACCATGTGACAAAGAAGCAGTAGCTGTTCCCCAACATTTCAGCATCCTCGCATTACATTAGAAAACATACATCCTTAATGCGGATGCTAACTTGTAATCCAAAGGAAGTCAGTGCTGATTGTAAGACGTTCACTGGCTTACAGGAAACTACTCAGACACCTTTCCATATAGGGAGGTCTGTATGTATAAGTGCACAGCTGCCGGTAAACACAGCTACACAACAACTGCATGGCATTGAAAAGTTTCTTGGCTATTTAAGTGCTGCACAAAATAGGACTGCATTTGACCCAGTGGGTCAAATAGCTCAGAGAAGCTCTTTTGCATAGATAACTGAAGTTTCTTACAGGAACACAATATGAGACTTTTCTTTGCTACTAATGTTCTATTTCTTATCTGTATTTCACATACAATTCATTGACCCAAATGCAATTGACTTTTTCAAAAAGTACCAACAAGTAGGTGAAAAGGTACTATCCAAATTATTGTAAGTATTTTTTTGCTTGCTGTTGGTTTAAGTGGCAATTTACTTGACAACACCTAGGAGAAAACTCTGAGCAAAAGGTAGCTGCATATGGCTCATAAGTTTATTTTCACGTATAATTTACCCCATTCAATCTGATTACTTTGAAAATCTAACACATTCAAATTTGGGTTTAGCTAGGCTTACAGATCGCTGGATTGCAGCTTTTGTATGTGCTTCATACATATGCCCCTTTATTGCCTAAATCAATTAATCTTTCTTTTCATTGTATATCCCCCACTCCCCAAGTTAGGGGGGAACGGGGGTTTAGGTTTAGAGAGGGACTCCCACCAGAATTGTTTTATGAGAGCGATCTGAGATGATCGAGAGACCTGGGTGAGGATGGGGTTTCCTCTCCTACGCGATACTGTGGTTGCTGGTCTTGCAACCCACATTTCCAAGTAGAATTTGTAGAAGTTCCTGGCTGAATGTGTGAATGGGTGAAAGTACATGTGTGGAAGTAAAACTGAAGTGAAAAAAAAAAGTCCGATACCTAAAGAGCCTTCTCGTTCCTCCCTTAGTGTCCTGGTTCCAGTGCTATCATCCCCGTTAGAGCCAACTGGTCGAGTAAATCTTTGGGAGCACTTGTGTATTCAAGCGCTTCCAAGATGGCCAGCTCTGAACTGCGAGTGCTCCCAATGCCTTACAGGGGCTTCTGGAGTGGCAAATTCAAATGGGGTGACAGTGTTGGAACCAGGTCACCGAGGAAGGAACTGGAAGGCTCTTTAGGATCCAGAGCCTTCCCTCTCCTAGTGGCTGGATAGTGCACAGGTGAAGAGCTCTGCCTCTGACACAGGAGACCAGAGTTCAAATCTGGGCTCTTCCTGTTTAATAAGCCAGCACCTATTCAGTAAGGAGTGCTTGGGCTAGGCTCCCTAACACTGCTACTGCCTACTGAGCGCGTCCTAGTGGCTGCAGCTCAAGTGCTTTAAGTCCGTCAGAAGAAAAGTGCAAATGTTATGTGTGCAAATGTTATGTGTGCAAATGCAAAAGTGCAAATGTTATTTGTCTTGTCTTTTTTTTTGTTTTGACTACAGATTTGCTTCAATAAGATCTGGACAGTAAGGACAATACAACACTATTGTTATGTTGATGATAAAAGGTGTCCAAGTCCCCCTTCCTTTTTTATGGATGGTTGTTCAAGTTTCACCTAATTCCATCTAGTTTATTATACATACTACACTATACTTAGATCCTGGATTCCTCTTGTTGTTTTTACTCCTGTAGGATCAGGAATACTGGAGTCCACGCACTCTAACTGCCCCTTTGATGAGCTCCCAATCTAATCCCTATGGAGGTGATAGTTTAATGTTCTACCAAATTATTATGTGGTTATATAGCACTGCAATCTTCTGCAGCACTTTACAGACAACATAGTCACGTCACTGACTGTCCCTTAGTTGAGCTCACAGTTTCTTAGTTGAGCTCACAATTATAGTCATATTTTATTGTTTAATGTATAATACATACAGTATATATACATTTTGTCATATTACTGCCACAAACATGAATCAATTTTATTGGAATTTCACATGAAAGACCAATACAAAGTGGTGTACACATGAGAAGTGGTACGAAAATCATACATGATTCCAAACATTTTTTACAAATAAATGTGGAAAACTTCAAGGGGGCCGAATACTTTTGCAACCCACTGTATATACAGAGAGAGAGAGCTTAACTGAATGGATTACATATTTTTCAACATAGAGTTTGCCTTAAAAAGAGGCTTTGTAACAAAAAAATCTCCCCTTGGGGGATGCTTACCTCGGGAGGGCGAAGCCTCACTGTCCCAATGAGGCTTCCCCTTCCTCTGTAGCCTGGGAGAGTCCAGCGCTGGGTCCCCCAAAACCACTTCGACAAAGCCTGACAATTACTGTGCATGCCCGGCAATATTTACCTACCACGATCCAGCACAGGCGCAGTAGCGAATCTCTTCGGTCGGGCAAAGGCGGAAATTGCCGAGCTCGATCGATCCGCTCCACTTCTCAGGCGCAAAGGACTCCCGCCTGCGCAGTAGAGCATATTGATCTGGCTCGGCTATTTCCACCTTTGCCCGAATGAAGAGCCACTACTGCGTCTGCGCTGGATCGCGGTAGGTAAATATTTACCTCGACCCTGAGGGGGTCGCAGCGCTGGATTGCCGGGACGGAGGAAGGTAAGTATCCCCCAGAGGGGTTTTTATTTGTTACAGGATTTCTTTAAGGGGGTGATCACAATATAGGCCTGCACGGAAATATTCCCCTTACTACAGGCACTGTGTACTGCGTGTTAGGCTATTAGCACAACGGCGCGTGCACAGTATGGAGCCGAGTGCTCCCGAAGACTTCCAAAGTCCCTCGCGGCAGGGCATTCAAACTGGGGAGCTACCGCTGCAACGAGGACACCGGGAGAGGAGAGGAAAGTTCCTATAGGACCCCGAGCCTTCCGCCTTCCTTCTCCTTAGGTAAGTATCTGACTTTTTTTTTTTAAGTTTTGATTCCCATTGACTTTAAACTAAAAGGACTGAATATTCTTCAACAAAAACAGGACTTATTTTAAATATTTGTATTATCAGGGAAAGCAAATAATCATCACAATAATTCAAATCTAATTTATCAGATCTAATTTTTCCAGTTTTACATTGAATGATTAAAAATTTCAAAATATGAATCACGTTTATTGGTCAGTTAAAGGGACTCTGATCACCGGTCAAATAAGAAAATCTGGACTTACCTGGGGTTTCCTCCAGCCCTTCTTAGCCTGCGAGGTCCCTTGGCGTCCTCTAGGTCCCATCCGTGGTCCTGCTGGTGGCTCTGTTAACCCGGCGACGTCAGCAAAAGTCGTGCATGCCCATCCACACACCCGGCGCCGTAAGCATCCTATGCATGTGTGGTTCAGTCTTTCAAGAACTGCGCATGCGCAGGACAGTTACAGTGACCACTGCGATGACATGCCGGGTGCGCGGTCAGGCCATGCATGCGCAACTTCAGCCAAAGTCGCCAGGTTAACGGAGTCAACAGCAGGAGATTGGAGGGGACCCTGAGGATGCCAAGGGACCTCGCGGGCTACGGAGGGCTAGAGGAAGCCCCAGATAAGTCCAGATTTGGTTTGTTTTTTCACTGCTGTTCACAGTTACTTTAAGAAAAGATAAAGAATAAGGGGCAAATATGTTTACTTGAGAGGACAAAAGCCTCTGCTTATAAAATACCTCTAATTCAGTCTGGCCTTGATTATTCTGTATAATCCCTGGGGGTGCTTTGTGTGTAAAAACTGTGACTGTGCGATGAGGAATTTCAAATATGGACTCATTATTATTATTATTATTATGCTATTTTCAATTTAGATATATACTGTACATTCGCAGAAATATTTATTAACTATTTATTCATCTGGAATTGTTGCATGTGATGCTGGCTCAATGCAATATTTAGCAGTGATATTTTTCACCGCTAAAAGTTTTTTGTTGTTAATATATTTTGGGGAAAAACCTTAAAAGTTCAATTAAATCTGATAAAGTTTTCCAACTTATCTGATTTGTTTGTTTTATAGAAGGTGGGCGCAATTATTGTGTCCCCCTTGTACCTCGTGTACTCCTGTGCCCTCCATGTGTCCCCTTCTGACCCCATGTGTCTCCTCTGCTCCTCCATGTGACCCCTTCTGTCCCCCATGTATCTTCCACTCCTCTATGGGCCCCTTCTGTCCCCAATGTGTCCCCTTCTGTTCATGTCTCTTCCGCTCCCACTGAATAAGTGAAAGAAGCAGAAGCATGACTCACCTAATCCATCGAAGCCCACAGCAATCAGAGACCTCTCCTCTCCCACACTGTTCCCCTAGTGCCGGCTTCTGCTGACCACATCATTACACTTGACTGGCACTAGGGGAGCAGTGAGAGAAAGGAGAGGTCTGACCACCACTGGATGGCTCCGATGGATGAGGTGAGCCGTGCTGCCGCTGCTTTCATTTCTTCAGGGGGAGCGGAGTAGACATGGGGGACAATACAGGGAGTCCCCGGCTCGGATCGGCGGGTGTCCATAAGTTGGAGACTCCCTGTATTTGGAATATAAGATGCAGTGACTTTTTCTCCTCATTTTGGGAGAGAAAAAGTGTGTCTAATAATCTGAAAAATACGGTATTTTGCTGTCATTGAGATGTTAACAATTTTGGCTTGCATCCAAAATTAATTTGAATTGCGTGCAGATCGGTGTTGGACCAACCAGAATTGACAGGAAGTGTATCTGATTGGCTTAGTTACATGGAACATACAATTCACATGCATGCCGAAATTATTAGCTTTCCATTGACCGTCTGTATTGTGGTTTTTTTTTTGGGGGGGGGGGTTTTGTGCGTGTATTTTTTCTGCTTTTTTTTTTTTTTTTTTAGCTACAAATAGGGAAACTAGTTGGTATTTTTCTCTCCATCACGCCACCCCCTCCATCATGCACAACACATTATTCTTCCTTACCCCTCCATAGTGTCAGAACATGCCGCTAGACTGCAGGCTACTTACATGCCTGGACAGCTTCAGCCACAAACTGTCGTCCTAGGGATCGTATTCCGATCCCTGTCTGGTGACAGTAGTCTCAACTGTGTACAAGAAGACATAGGTTTTCTTCAAGCCGGGGGCTGGGCGAAAAACAGGAATCCAATGGGTTGGAGACTAGGAGTTCCCCAGTGCAGTCACTCCGCTAAAGCCTGGTGAACACATCCAATCTTGATTGGCCAATTTTACAACTTATATCTCCGGTAGTATGAAGGCTTTGAATACTTTGAACAGATTATGTAGGTCAAGCTCTTATTCTACATGGAAGTAGTAAGATTGGCCAGTGTACTGTATCGCACCTTTGGTAGTAGATTCCAGGCGTCTATGACAGCTGGCTTACTTCGTATAATATCTCAAAGTGGGTGCAGAAGCGGTACCAGCGCAACACACATGCCAATAAGGAAGTATAAGTATGAACTGAACTACATTACAAGGGAGCTTGAGCATATATTTTATTAGAACTTGCAGATTCATGGGGGTTATCTCTCCCCACCACCATTTACTCAGGTGTATGATACAACACATTTCATGAGAATTAAGAAGCATACACATGTCCAATTTTGATTGGCCAACCAATGACCAATTTTACCAACTCCATGTAGAATTAGGGCCAACAGACTTTGCATACTATGAACAGATTGTGTAGGTAGCCTCTAATAATACATGGAGGTAGTAAAATTGGATGTGGTATACACTTTCAATTATGATTGGGCAATCGCTAATCAATTTTACCACCTCTATGTAGTATAAGGGTTTATCCACACAATCTCTCAACATCTGTATCCAACATTTAACCCAACCGACCATGGCGGCCCGACATCTTGCAACATGTCTGACCAATTAATGCAACCAGTTTTGTCCCGAAATTGGTCGCATTGTCGGTCGGGCATGCACTTGGCGGCACCGATTTTCATCCAATCCGATTATAATAATTGAATCGGGTGGTCTCTCGGCTGCCAAGTCACCTGATGTATGGACACTGTATGTTATAGTAAATTATATTCAGTAGAGTGGGTTACCAAAAGGACAACAAATACAGCGCTAATGGCATGAAGGAGCACATCGCTACTTGGGAATAAGAGATGCTACGTTTTCTGGCTTACATGTAAATTAAAGTACGCAGCTTGGAACTGGGCCAATGAATGCACTTCCTGCTGATTTGAACTTGACCTAATTCCAGGCAGCATACATTTTGCATGAAATTATCCTGCAAGCCAGTCAGAATTTTTAGCATCTCGCTCACCTCTCTACTTTTCTCACCTACTTCCTCAGGGGCTAACAATATGTGCTGCTGTGTAGTTTCTGTCCTGCTTAAACGTTTAGGTATGAGATTTCGACCAAATTTGATGACTGTACGGTCTCCATGTATCCATCATGTAGTAATTTTTTACCCACCCATTTCTATTGGCCATAAAGTGGAGTCTGGATAGCTTTCCATTCGCTCCCACTCACCCTCCCGTAACATTGATTAGACTCCCTTCTTTCCATCAATAGAGCAACTACTTCCGGGTACTGCGTTCCACCTTAGTTGTGCTGCATTCCAGTGACAGTCGCCGGTGTAATGTCTGATTTACCGCTGTAATACCGGAAGATGATAAAAGTAGCTGAGAGCAGAGAGACGAGGGAGAGTAGTAGACGGGGCAAAGAGAACGGGTGTGTCCAATTTTGTTCTCAGGTTTGGAACGCAAAGATCGAAAGCACCGTGCACACAGAGCGGAAGTGGGCGGTGCAAGAAGGGGAGGTAATGGCTGCCCATACAAAAGGAAAGAAGCTGCTGGTCAGTATGCCTGGAATTCTTCGCTCCTCCTACTAACTACATTTCAAGAGCCTGCACTGCACACCTGCCCCTCCCCCACCACTCTTACCCCTCATGCCTGTGCTGATTCCTTGTTCATGTGCATGTGCATTTCTAGACATCACACCAATACCACTACTACATTCCATGTGGCTGTACTGCAATACAATAAATAATAATATCCAGACCCCCCCATCCAACAAATACATAGTTTTCATGTGACTGTGCTGCTATAAATAATAATAATATCCACATTATATCATAAGCCTGTTCTGGTATAATATCCAGACCCCCACATTCTATCCTTCATGTGACTGTACTGATATAATACACTGAATCCCCCCCCCCCCCCCCCCCCCCCCAATACTACCCTTCATGTGCCTGTGCTGGTATAATTTACCACTCCTAGACTTGTGATTATGCTGGTATAATATCCAGATCCCCTTCATTCATGTGACAGTGCTGGTATTATATCTAGATCCCCCATTCATATGCATGTGCTGGAATAATATACAGAATCCTTCCCCTTCCCCCACCACCCCTACCCTACATTTGACTGTGCTGGTATAATATTTAGATCCACCTTCCCCCCACAACTCATACCCTATATGTGATTGTGCTGGTATAATAACCAGACCCCTCATCCCACCACCACTCCTACCCTACATGTGACTGTGCTGGTATAATATAAAGACCACCCCTCAACCCCATCACCACTCCTAGCATATATGTGCCTGTTTTTGGTATAATATCCATATCGTCCACTACTCCTCTCATACATGTGACTGTGCTGGTATAATATCCAGAACCCCTATCCCCTCACCGGTCCTACCATTCAGGTGCCTGTGCTGGTATAATATCCAGACTCGCCTCCCCCCTCCACTCATACTATTCAAGTGCCTGTGCTGGTATAATATCCAGAACCACATTCCCCCACCACTCATACTATTCAAGTGCCTGTGCTGGTATAATATCCAGAACCACATTCCCCCACCACTCGTACTATTCAAGTGCCTGTGCTGGTATAATATCTAGACCCACATCCCCCCACCACTCATACTGTTCATGTGCGTGTGCTAGTATAATATCCAGACCTACATCACCCCCACCACTCGTACTATTCATGTGCCTGTGCTGGTATCAGAATCAGAATCTTTATTATCGCCAAGCACGACTGGGTCGTGCCCGGAATTGGGCTTGGAACGTACAGGGTACTGATACAGGATATAGATACAGATACAGGACAAATCAAGCAGTTAGAAAGGAACACAACATTTGCAGAGAGACAATGTAGCATAAGTTACAACACAAAAAAACATCCAAAAAAGAACAGCCAGAAAAAGTCAGCATGAGCTAGAGCGCCGTCTATCTGTGTGTAGAGTGCCTAAGTGCCGGCATGGTGTTGTGGTGTGGGGCTGGGCAGTTCAGAAGGTTGACGGCCGAGGGAAAGAAGCTGTTTTTATGCCTTGAGGTCTTGGTGAAGATGGACCGGAACCGGAGTCTCCGGCTCGAGGGGAGCTGACTAAAGAAGCGATGGCCTGGGTGTGAGGGGTCGTTGGTGATCTTTAATGCTCTGAAGAACAGCCTGGAATAGTAAAGGAGGTCCAGAGAGGGGAGGGGTCTCCCGATGATCCTCTCCGCTGATCTGATGACCCTCTGCAGTTTGAGTCTGTCGCTGGCAGAGGAGCTGGCATACCAAACCAGGATGGAAGAGCATAGGACAGATTCGATTGTAGCGGAGTAGAAGTTTGTCAGAAGTTTTTGGGCCATACCAAACTTTTTTAGTTGGCGGAGAAAGAAAAGTCTCTGTTGGGCTTTCCTCTGTGTGGAGGCAGTGTTGGCCTTCCACTTCAGGTCATTTGAGATGGTTGTGCCCAGAAGGCGGACGCTGGGGACTCTTTCCACCTCCTTGCCATCGATGCAGATTGGGGGCGGGGTGGAGGCGCATCTCCTGAAATCAACAATCATCTCCACAGTTTTCGCTGTGTTTAGGACCAATCCGTTCTCTCTGCACCAGTGACAGACACCTTCAACCTGGTGGCGGTACTCTTCCTCATCATTATTGGTGATGAGACCGACAATGTCAGCGAATTTGATTACTTTTACCGAGTCTGACGTAGATTTGCAGGTATTTGTATACAGAGAGAACAGAAACGGCGACAGGACGCAGCCTTGTGGGGCTCCTGTGTTGGTGGTCCTAGGTTGTGAGGAGATGGTGCCCAGCCTAACAACCTGGGACCTGTTGGTGAGTTGGTATAATATCTAGACCCACATTCCCCCACCACTCGGGCTTTCATGCCACAAGCAAAATGGCCGCTGGAGCTTGCCACGGCTGCGCAGTCCGCATAGACGCGAGTGCGGCTGCGCAGCTCTAGGGCCTCCCCCCGATCCACGCACAGGAGACAGCCTGTAGCATCACTAGTGAGGACGCGGCAGGAGGAGCCCCAGAGCTGCGCAGCCACACTCGCGTCTATGCGGACTGCACAGCCGTGGCAAGCTCCAGCGGCCATTTTACCTGTGGCATAAGAGCCCGACCTGGGCAGTGGGGTCGGGAGCCGACCAGGGGTCGGGCAAAGAGCGGGGACCCGGCGGAAGTGAATGGAGGGTGTGGATGGCGTCCTCCGTGCATACAGAATAAAGACAGGTACTGAATTTTTTTTACAACGGTCACCTCATAAGTCCTTTAAATAAAAATCAAAACTAGTCCTCGGCAAGAGTATTTGTAGAGGGTACAGACAGGAACAAAGAACATCTATCTAGGCAATCTAGCTGTGGGTACATGTAAGAGTGATGTGCAGGTACTCTGTAGGAGAATGAGGTGATTCTTCCTCTATTACACATTCTTCATGCACGATCTGGGCCAGGTTTACGGGTTGGTGCTAATTGGAGCCCAATTTAGGCAGCTTAGTCTTCCAGTTGCATATATTTGCATAATTGCAGACTTTCTAGCATTGAACAGCCTTATTCCTGCATGACTGGTGAGCACTTCAGTGCTTTCCTGTTACACTGACTAATCATTGTCTCCATTTGTCACCTGTGTTCAGGTCACTAAGCTGTGACTGATGTAAAAGACACAAGACTATAATCCTGGCTTTGAATCCATTTCTGTACTGAAGATGCGTATATCAGAAATGAAGAGTCGCCTAATGGAGCAGCTACTAGACCTTACTCTGGAAATCATCTACCTGCTGACTGGAGAGGTGAGGAGGATTCTGGGAAGTCACATGACTTCACTCTTATCTCTGTTAATAAAATACACTCCATGAGAGGTGAGGAGGATTCTGGGAGGTCACATGACATCATTGCTATTTCTATTAGTAAAACACACACTTGGCCAGAGAGATGAGGAGGATTCTGGGAGGTCAGGCAATGCCACTTTTATCTCTGTTAAAGTGGACCTGAACTCTTGCACAGTGTCACGGAATAGCCGTGAGAAACGCAGGTGAATCTAGAGAATTCACAGTCGCTTTCCTGATCGCTCCCTGTCGGATCTGAGCAGTCGTGCAAGCGATCCGAAAATGACATTTTGTGTTATTTTAAATCCAAAGATATGTTCCCCTGTGAGCCAGAGCAGTCCCCTCACCCCTCCGGAATGTCGCACGTGGCTGGACTCCCTGCCGGGCCCAGCTCATTCCCCCTACAGCAGATGTCCCCATGAAAAGGACCAGGAAACTGGCTCCACAGGGGGGCCATAGAAAGCCAGCCGATCCGGCACCGAGCATGGGCCATAAGGAAAGCATGGGTGATATGATTTCCTGTCGGCATACGAAAACCGTATGTCGCACAGCTATAAAATTCATATCGTCTTGTCCGGTAAAATCTGGCCATCGTGCTGATATGAAATTCCTTGGGATAGACCGTCCGGTTATCGAGATATTAATCTTCTCAGGAGCCTGACCCGCTGGCTTAGCCGTGTCTGATGTCATATTAATCTGTATTTTCCAACAAGTCTGAAGCTGTTACCCCCCTAAATATAACGTGTATGGTTCAGGAGTTACAGCATTTCATAAGTTTAGCCCTAAAATCTCTCAGAGGGAATGAACTGTCATTGGTGGGTGACTCAGAGGGGCGGCATTGCCACACCCCCAAACCAGCTTCATCAAAAGCACCTGGCCAGCAGGCGGGCGGGGAATTCCTCCCTTTACCATCTTCATGACAAGCTGCTGCCAGCCAGAGGACATAGGGCTGGTGGCCATTTTGCTGACCCATCTGAACAAAGAACTCTAAGAACTTGAAACCGTTTTGCTTGAACTTGATTGGAAACCAGAACTCTGATTTTTCCCACAAAAAGGACATCTTTCCAGGAACTAAGTATTTTTCTCCCTTCTTTTATTTTTCATTCTGGCTATTACTGTTTTCATAATTGTTGGTTTTCATAATTGTCTGTATATATTAATTATTTATATTGCGTGAATAAACGACTTTCTCCAAGTCATTCACTTTCCGCTACCCTGCTTATCAGCACACACACAGAAATGATCCCGGGTCTCTGAAGATACACTACTGTTTGTTTGTTGTTGGCTAGACAGAATATCGTGTGTTTAACCGTTTTATTCGCAGGATTAGTCAGTCAGTTAGTGGGCCCCACGGTCCCATAGTAACCGCGGTGGTGGCAGTTTACTCTGAACCAGTGGGTGACGTTGTAATCACCCGTGTCTCACAGGCTCCCTTCTGAGCTGTCTGCGGCTAATTCTTAACGGTTCCTGCGCATTGACTGCGACCAGAGTTCGCACGATCTGTGCGCTGGCATCGTTTAGAAGGCTAAGTGCGGTCAGCCACTGAGGGCTCCTGTGACAGTGTTAGGCAGCGGTTGGGACCTGTGTTGTGCTGAAAGTATCTACGATAGCGCTAGCGCTATCGAGAAACGAACTAATTCGTTGGTGTAGCTGGAAGGCAATATATTTTTTATATATACAGAGAGACTGTGTAGCCAGTACCCCTTCCCCAAAGTTTTATTTTATTTGGCATGGAAATGTCCGGGAACTACCAGAACATGTGCCTAGCAGACCTGGAAAATCTTTGCGAAGAGAGGGGCATTGGCATCCTCCGCAAGACAAAACGGGACCTGATAGCCGACTTGTCCAGATGGGATACCCAGCAACTGCGGGAGCCGGGAGTGTCCGCTGAGGTGGATACCAGCCCATCTGACAATCGAGGGGAACCAGAGACTGAGACTCCGGACCGTACAGAGGTTGTGCATCCTGAGGGCCCTGCATCAACAGTTACGCCGGAGAATGTCAGTGTGGACCCCAATCCCAGAGTTTCTGACAGTACTCGCCCGGAACTGGCCAGTACTGGACTGTCCATGGGTGCTGACCCGGTAATGCAGCAGGCATTACAAAAGCTCATGGAGACTGACCTGGACAAGTACCTGCAGTACATGCGTGAGGAGCGCCAATCTGCAGAACGCAAGGCGGCTGAGGATCGCCAATCTGCGGAACGCACAGCTGCTGCTGCTGCTGCTGAACGCCACGCGGAGAGGGATGCCGCAGAGGCGCGGGAGAGACGACAGCATGAGCTCAACATGGCAAAGGTTCAACAGGCCAGCCGGAGTTCACCGCCCAGCCTCCCTGCCGAAGGAGCTGCAGCACCCGTAAGTGCAAAATTTAAATTTGCTAATATTGAAAAAGACACTGACATTGACTTGTTTTTGCGGTCTTTTGAAAAAGCATGCCGTCAGTATCGTCTGTCCCAAGACCAGTGGGCCAGACATCTGACACCTTTGCTGCGCTACAAAGCGCTTGATGCCTTCGCAGAATTGCCTGCGGAGAAGGATAATGATTATGCTGCTATAAAAGACGCTATCATTACTAAGTACCAGCTGACGCCAGAAGCCTATCGGAAAAAGTTCAGGGCCTGGCAGAAAAAGCCTTCTGATTCGTACCGAGATGTGGCCAGCAGCTTGCTCACCACACTCCGCCAGTGGACACTAGGCCTCACCAAAGGGTCTTATGATGTCCTGGAGGACTTGATAGTCCTGGAACAATTTCTGAACATTTGCCCTGCTGATGTACGCCAGTTTGTGCTAGAACGCAGGCCGGCTTCAGCAACTGTCGCTGCAGACCTTGCTGAGACTTTTGCAACTACCCGGGTGGCTGATACCCGCAGAACTGTCCCATCCAGCTGGAGAGGAGGTCAGCCCAATACCTCGGCAGACCCTCCTGCCCCTGTGAGCCGTCCGCCACAGAGGCCACCCAGCGCAGCTGCTGCACCCAGGCCTGCCGCGCCTGGAGAGGTCACCTGTCACTACTGCCGCCAGCCCGGACACATGAAATTCGACTGTCCGGAGCGGAGACAGACACCACCAGCACCTGGATCATCTGCATCACCTGCACCTCACCCACAGCAGAGGCAACCCGCCAGCGAACCACAGCCTGGATCATCAGATTTTGTCCTGTTTGCACGCGGACAGGAAACCCGCGACCGAACCGACCAGCAGCAACTTGTTAGAGTGAACGGCAAAGTTGTCACCGGATTTCGAGACACCGGAGCTGACATCACGTTAGTTCACTCACATCTTGTGCCAAAGGAGAGCATCAGCTCCAGCCGATCCCTTGCCCTTACTGGAGTAGAGGGCACCCTTTTCCACATAGCCCACGCAAGAGTGAAGCTGGATTGGGGAGTGGGAGGGGTCCACGAAAGGATTGTTGGGGTTATGAAGGATCTCCCAGTCCCTGTGTTGCTGGGGACTGATTTGGGCAAGCTTGTGTCCTACTATGAACCTGCCACGACCGCCTTGTCGCTCACGGAAGGAGACGGACTCTCCACCCACCACCAGGTACTTTATACACTTGGGGGAGCACCAGGGGGAGGTGGGTTGAATGTGCCCAGTTCAAGGGTACCAGGTTCAATAGTGCCTGCTTCAAAGGCACCTGAGTTTGATGTACAGACTGTCTGTTGTGATGATGCTGTAACTGTACCTGAGTTTACTGTACAACCTGTCTGTAATGAAAAAATGTCTATACCTGTCAATGTCATTACTGCATGCAATGATGATTTGAGTAATGTCCGTCTGTGCCATTCTGACAGTGTACCGGTGCTAGCAGTACCGCGCAGCTGCACTGCTCAGAACCTGAGCTCAGGACAGGTGGAGGGGGTTCCGGCCTCCTCCCCCTCCTCTGACCACAGGGATGAGACCTTTCAGCCGCTGGCCTCGTGTGACATGAGCCAGTTGGCTGAAACTGACAGCGCCATATTCTCAGCCGCACTACAAAGTGACCCAAGCCTGGAGGTGCTCAGGCAGCAAGCCGCTGAGCCCCTCGCAGACGGGGCCGCTTTCAAGGTGTACTGGGAAGGTGGGAGACTGTACAGTGAGTCTGTACAGCCCCCTACAGGTAGATCCCACGCGAATACCAAATGGCTTGTGGTCCCGAGTGCGTTCAGGGGACATGTGCTGAAATCCGCACATGGTAATCCTCTGACAGGGCACTCAGGGGTCCGCAAGACACTTGCCGGTATTCGGAAACAGTTTTATTGGCCCCGGATGAACAGGGATGTAGCAAACTACTGCGGAGCATGTGCCGTCTGTCAGGAGCTGGGAAGGTCCAGGGATTCCCGCGGGGTTCCCTTAGGTCCACAGCCACTTAGCAGGGGAACCCTGCGTGGGCTGGCTGTTGACCTAACCAACCCACTGCCCGTTGTCAGCAGTCCCGGCAGACACCACGTCCGACTGCAGTGGCGCAAACGCCCTGTCCAGAACGGTCCATGTCGGGTTAACCCTGAGGGTAGCAGACCGCGACCGGTCCAGGGGAACCGAGCCACAGGCTCCAATAGGTTTCCCTGCCGCACCGGCAACCCGAGACCCGTCAGCCAGGTTGGCCGACACCGGAACGCTGATGGGCTGTCCCGGTGTCAGGGGGAACTACGCCCAACAGCGCCAATGGCTGCTACGACGGATGTCTTGCTGACAACCCTCTACACAGCGTCAGGAAAGGGAGGTGTCACGGAATAGCCGTGAGAAACGCAGGTGAATCTAGAGAATTCACAGTCGCTTTCCTGATCGCTCCCTGTCGGATCTGAGCAGTCGTGCAAGCGATCCGAAAATGACATTTTGTGTTATTTTAAATCCAAAGATATGTTCCCCTGTGAGCCAGAGCAGTCCCCTCACCCCTCCGGAATGTCGCACGTGGCTGGACTCCCTGCCGGGCCCAGCTCATTCCCCCTACAGCAGATGTCCCCATGAAAAGGACCAGGAAACTGGCTCCACAGGGGGGCCATAGAAAGCCAGCCGATCCGGCACCGAGCATGGGCCATAAGGAAAGCATGGGTGATATGATTTCCTGTCGGCATACGAAAACCGTATGTCGCACAGCTATAAAATTCATATCGTCTTGTCCGGTAAAATCTGGCCATCGTGCTGATATGAAATTCCTTGGGATAGACCGTCCGGTTATCGAGATATTAATCTTCTCAGGAGCCTGACCCGCTGGCTTAGCCGTGTCTGATGTCATATTAATCTGTATTTTCCAACAAGTCTGAAGCTGTTACCCCCCTAAATATAACGTGTATGGTTCAGGAGTTACAGCATTTCATAAGTTTAGCCCTAAAAATCTCTCAGAGGGAATGAACTGTCATTGGTGGGTGACTCAGAGGGGCGGCATTGCCACACCCCCAAACCAGCTTCATCAAAAGCACCTGGCCAGCAGGCGGGCGGGGAATTCCTCCCTTTACCATCTTCATGACAAGCTGCTGCCAGCCAGAGGACATAGGGCTGGTGGCCATTTTGCTGACCCATCTGAACAAAGAACTCTAAGAACTTGAAACCGTTTTGCTTGAACTTGATTGGAAACCAGAACTCTGATTTTTCCCACAAAAAGGACATCTTTCCAGGAACTAAGTATTTTTCTCCCTTCTTTTATTTTTCATTCTGGCTATTACTGTTTTCATAATTGTTGGTTTTCATAATTGTCTGTATATATTAATTATTTATATTGCGTGAATAAACGACTTTCTCCAAGTCATTCACTTTCCGCTACCCTGCTTATCAGCACACACACAGAAATGATCCCGGGTCTCTGAAGATACGCTACTGTTTGTTTGTTGTTGGCTAGACAGAATATCGTGTGTTTAACCGTTTTATTCGCAGGATTAGTCAGTCAGTTAGTGGGCCCCACGGTCCCATAGTAACCGCGGTGGTGGCAGTTTACTCTGAACCAGTGGGTGACGTTGTAATCACCCGTGTCTCACAGGCTCCCTTCTGAGCTGTCTGCGGCTAATTCTTAACGGTTCCTGCGCATTGACTGCGACCAGAGTTCGCACGATCTGTGCGCTGGCATCGTTTAGAAGGCTAAGTGCGGTCAGCCACTGAGGGCTCCTGTGACACACAGGATAGAAGGAAAACAGAGAAATGCACGCTGTATGTACAGTGGCTTGCAAAAGTATTCGGCCCCCTTGACGGTTTCCACATTTTGTCACATTACTGCCACAAACATAAATCAAATTTATTGGAATTCCACATGAAAGACCAATACAAAGTGGTGTACACGTGAGAAGTGGAACGAAAATCATACATGATTCCAAACATTTTTTACAAATCAATAACTGCAAAGTGGTGTGTGCATAATTATTCGGCCCCCTTTGGTCTGAGTGCAGTCAGTTGCCCATAGACATTGCTTGATGAGTGCTAATGACTAAATAGAGTGCACCTGTGTGTAATCTAATGTCAGTACAAATACAGCTGCTCTGTGAGGGCCTCAGAGGTTGTCTAAGAGAATATTGGGAGCAACAACACCATGAAGTCCAAAGAAAACACCAGACAGGTCAGGGATAAAGTTATTGAGAAATTTAAAGCAAGCTTAAGCTACAAAAAGATTTCCAAAGCCTTGAACATCCCACGGAGCACTGTTCAAGCGATCATTCAGAAATGAAAGGAGTATGGCACAACTGTAAACCTACCAAGACAAGGCCATCCACCTAAACTCACAGGCCGAACAAGGAGAGCGCTGATCAGAAATGCAGTCAAGAGGTCCATGGTGACTGGACGAACTGCAGAGATTTACAGCTCAGGTGGGGGAATCTGTCCATAGGACAACTATTAGTCGTGCACTGCACAAAATTGGCCTTTATGAAGAGTGGCAAAAAGAAAGCCTTTGTTAACAGAAAAGCATAAGAAGTCCTGTTTGCAGTTTGCCACAAGCCATGTGGGGGACACAGCAACCATGTGGAAGAAGGTGCTCTGGTCAGAGACCAAAACAGAACTTTTTGGCCAAAATGCAAAACGCTATGTGTGGCGGAAAACTAACACTGCACATCACTCTGAACACACCATCCCCACTGTCAAATATGGTGGTGGCAGCATCATGCTCTGGGTGTGCTTCTCTTCAGCAGGGACAGGGAAGCCGGTCAGAGTTGATGGGAAGATGGATGGAGCCAAATACAGGGCAATCTTGGAAGAAAACCAATCTTGGAAGAAAACCTGCAAAAGACTTGAGACTGGAGTGGAGGTTCACCTTCCAGCAGGACAACGACCCTAAACATAAAGCCAGGGCAACAATGGAATGGTTTAAAACAAAGCATATCCATGTGTTAGAATGGCCCAGTCAAAGTCCAGATCAATCAAAAATCTGTGGCAAGATCTGAAAACTGCTGTTCACAAACGCTGTCCATCTAATCTGACTGAGCTGGAGCTGTTTTGCAAAGAAGAATGGGCAAGGATTTCAGTCTCAAGATGTGCAAAGCTGGTAGAGACATACCCTAAAAGACTGGCAGCTGCAATTGCTTCAAAAGGTGGTTCTACAAAGTATTGACTCAGGGGGCTGAATAATTACACACACCTCACTTTGCAGTTATTTATTTGTAAAAAATGTTTGGAATCATGTATGATTTTCATTCCACTTCTCACATGTACACCGCTTTGTGTTGGTCTTTCACGTGGAATTCCAATAAAATCGATTCATGTTTGTATCAGTAATATGACATAATGTGGAAAACTTCAAGGGGGCCGAATACTTTTGCAAGCCACTGTATTTAGAGAGTTTAGCCTGTCTAATTCCTCCTCATCTGTGTCTAATCGCAAGTTGCAATTTGATCTCTCCCCTGTGTCAGCTGACTGCCATGATAGATAAGGCAAATAACCTAATTTGAAAGCACGGATGTTAACAATATGTCTGCTTCCACAAAAGCAGGAAGTAGAAACAGTGCAGATTTATTGCAGAATTTGTATCAGCTGTAACAAAGAAATGTTTTTCTTTGAAGGTTATGCTGTTGCTTATCTTTTAGAGTTGAGATGACGTTCTGAGTACAGGTCCACTTCAATAAACACACACCTGACTGGAGCAGTGTCTTATGACATTACTATAAAAATTTTTTTACAGGTTTTCCAACCTTTGAATTCTGGTAGTTGTGTGACGATCAAGGTACCTCCTCCTCACTCCCTGAGAGCCAAGAGGAAGAACAAAAAGAAGATTCTAGAAGTCACCAACAAGATGATTGAGCTGCTGGTGGGAGAGGTGAGCAGTTCTGGGAATTCTAGTAACGTGGGGGTGGGTGGGGTTGTTGAGATACTTTTGGGGTTCTCATAAGGCACTGGGTGTATCTGTTCTTCCTTGCAAGTAGAATGAATGTAATAGAAGTATGTGCCACTTACACTATAAGTAAAGAGTGGTATTAGAACATTTTCACTCTATTATGATTTATTGAGCCAAAGTTCATGCGTTTCAGGAGGAGGCAGAGTGTCTGGAGGCACAGAATGAAGAGGAGAACATCATGAGGAAAGATTTGAAGATCTCAAATCATCATGAGGTAGATGCTAATTGGGCGCCTTAAATCCTGGATTATTAATTGTTAGTAGAGTAAAGGGATTATACCATTACTTATTTGATGCAACTATTCCAGAAGAATTCCCTTAGGAAAGGTCAGTCATGTAACACAGAAATTAGAGCTGTCAGGAGAATGGGAGTGTCTTCCTCCGCACAGAACCATCACCTGACAATGCCAACCTCCTCCCTCTACTTCCTGTGGAGCACAGGTTGGAGGTGGCAGACAGAGCCAGTGTTGTACTCAGTGTGAAAGACAGGCTGGTGCTCATCTTATCTCTTCTCTGACTACCTCCGGTGGGGGATGATGGGATAGTGGGAGGAGTTTAGACAGCTCAGTAAGGGGTATTCAACACAGCCAAGCGATATCTAGGATGCCAGCATTGCAGACACAGCCAGCCACGCAATAAAAACATAAATAATGCATAAATGGTTTATGTGCCATTCAAATTATGATATATTCTACATACCATGTATTAAAAAACCCACAAGCCTGATCTAAGGATTTAATACAGTAACATTTTTTTCTTAAACTATCAGGAAAAATGCCTGGGCGATTTTAAAATAATTATTAAGGAAGAGTTGAAAGATGAAGATGAGGAGGAAGAGATGGGGGAGTGGAAGTATATAGGACACAAGGACCTCTACAAGGACGTAGTGATGGAGAATCAGCCGCCCCTCACATCACCAGGTAAGAGGAGACTTTCATCTTTTGTAAAAGGGAGAGCAGTTTGGAGGGTCCACCTAGATCCCCCCCCCCCCCCATCATCTGATAATCGCATATAAACAATTGGCCTCAGTTCACTAAGATCATGCTGGAGATAATAAGGCAAGAGACAACTAGCCACCAAATGTAATTAGTCAAATGTGTGTGTTTTTCTACAGATGGATCCAATAACAGAAACCCACCAGAGAGATGTACAGGTCCTCTTTATTCCCAGTATTGTACGCAGAAAGATCACACCACTCTTCACCATTATCAGGTAGGTGGAACTGAAGATCTAGAGCTTTCAAGTGGTTCCAGGTGTTATAACATTATTTACATCCTTATTTACATTATTTACAGGTTTATAAACTCTAGACAGGCCTATTATGTTTTAGGAATACTATATTAAAACTAGCTAATTCTCCCCTTTGTTAGGAACACTATACTAATACTGGGTAGAGTGTCACTTTATTAGGAGCACTACACTTATACTGGGTATACTGAAGCAAAAGGTATATGGAGGCTGCCATATTTATTCATTTTTTAGCAATACCAGTTGCCTGGCTATCCTGCTGATCCTCTTCCTCTAATACTTTTAGCCATAGACTCTGAACAAGCATGCAGCATATCAGGGGATTCTAATATTATGTTATAGGTGTAATTCAGAAACTATTGATGCCAGAATGATCAGCAGGACTGCCAGACAACTCGTTTTGTTTAAAAAGAAATAAATCTGGCAGCCTTCGCATTCCTTTTAGGCTACTTTCACACCTGCACTACACGTGGTTCTCTCCCCTGCCACTCCCCGTCCCAGTGGGTATTAACCGATTTTGGACCAAAGTCTCTGGTCCCTTTAAGGACCATAGCCTTTTTTTCTTTTTTCACTTCCTGATCATTGTGATTGGCTCACAGTGATCAGCAGGTCAGGAGCCAATGAAAAGGCTTATGACCGATATACAGAACTCTGCTATCTTTAACTACTTGAGGACTGCATTGTTAAACCCCCCTAAAGACCACGCCATTTTCCATTAAATTGGCCACTGCAGCTTTAAGGCCAAGCTCCAGGGCCACACGACACAGCACACAAGGGATTCCCCCCCCCCTTTTTCTCCCCACCAACAGAGCTATCTGTTGGTGGGGTCTGATTGACCCCCAGATGTTTGTTTGTTTGTTTATTTTTAGTTGTGTATTTTTTAATAAAAAAACAATACCCGCAGTGTGTTGTAAGTGATTTAGGCCACACAGAGGCTGCAGTTTTTTGCCGAGCGGTACGAATGGTACCGCACGGCACACGATTGCATTGAAGTCAATGGTACTACAATAATTTTTATAGATTGTTGCGGTAGCGGTGTGACACATGATGCACTTACTGTCTGGAAGTGTGCGCGTGACTTGGATGGATCTGTAACTTCACTTGCGCACACCTTCAGGGATGCATGCAGATTTCCCTATCAGCGCTATGTGCCGCAGGAACAAATCTGCATGCAATGGTGCGCTGCACTGTGGTAGGCTTTTCTGCTGTATGCAGATTGCACCACGCCATGACCCAAATACAATTAACATTTACTACTTAGTTTTCTCCTAGGAGATCATTTTTCATCTTCTCTTTAACCACCTTGCTCCGATGGGCAGTGGGAGAGTGGCTCAATGGGGACCGCCTAATGCTGATTGGCATCAAAGTGCAGTGGGCGGGATTAGCAGAGAACGCGTGTTCGCTCAGCGGGTGTTCCCTGCTCGTAAACAAAGCGGGGATCCTTCATCAGCCTGCCAGCCACAATCAGAGCTGGCAGGCTGAAATAGAGAAAAAAAAAGGCAATAATCATTTGTACAGCGCTGCGACCTAGCTCAGCGCTGTCCAGGGGACAGCCTTGTCACTTAACTGTCCCCAGGAGTGGCTCACAAGCTAATCCCTTTCATAGGCTGATGCCTACGAGAGTGTACTGTAGTGTATGGATCGTAGTCTAGGGGCAATTTAGGGGGGGAGGGGGGAATAAAAGTAATAGGATTTTTTTTTTTTTTACAAAAAAAGGGTCATCTTTAATTAATAAAAAAAACTAAATATCGCTGCAGCAGCAATCACAGAGACCACCAAAAGAAAACTTTTAGGCCTGGAACCCACTGAAATCCGCAAACGCAAAACGCAACCGCTAGCGTTTTGCATGAGCGGTTTGCAAGCGGATTCATGCGAGTTTTCGGTCGCGTTTTGCAACAGTGTATTTTTTTCCTCAGCGGTTGTGTAGCGTTTTGCGTTTCGCGTTTTTATCCTGATTGGTCCTGTGAATTATTTTTAATTTTGTTACAGTGTGCTGAACCGCAAAACGCTAGCAAAACCGCTCAGTTTAGGTTTTGCTGAGCGTTTCTGCTAGCGTTTCAATACTTTACATTGAAGCGCTAACGCTCTCAAAATGCTGCAGGTCCTGCGTTACCCGTTTCCCAGAAACGCAAACGCTCCTGTGGAAGTTGCCCCATCCATTAACATCAGCTGAGCGTTTTGGCAAAACGCTAGCGTATCGCAGCGCTGCCAAAATGCTCAAAAAAACGCTCTTGTGGGTTCCAGCCCTTAGTGGGAATAAAAAGAGGTAAAATTCATTTGGGTGGTAAGTTGTATGACTGAGCAATAAATCGTTAAAGTGGCGAAGTGCCGAATTGTAAAAAATGGCCTGGTCACTAGGGGGGTATAAACCTGTGGTCCTCAAGGGGTTAAAGTAACTTTTCATCGCTTTGCAAAATTGTTTTGAGTGTTTTCTTGCGGGCTGGTGGTTTTATTGGCAAGGTGTGAAAATATCACCTAGGAGAAAACACAGGAGAAAAAGAATTGCGTTTGGGCCCATGTGTGCAACCAGCCTCAAAGTAAGATTCAGGATCCTAAATAATTTACTACGTTCTACTAATGTATTTTTCAGAATATAAGACACACCTTTTCTTCCCCAAAACGGGGGGATGGGGGAAGTATGTGTGTCTTATACTCAGGAGACACAGCAAACATGGATTCAGAGTGCGCAGGGAAGCACTTACCCATCCTGTCGCTGCGCTCCTCTCCCCCTCGTTCCAGGTGCTGTAACCTCAATCCTGTACTGTAGCTGCCAATCACTGCACCTCCAGGTCTTCTGTTCCTCGTGGCCTCCATACTTTCCTGCTCAGTGGTTTCCTGGTCGGTGCGCCGCACATCATGCATGACCCCAGCACACGAGCGCGGCTGGGGTCATGACAGGTGGTGCATGTGCCAGGACACTGAACAGGAAGTACGGAGGTGTATAGCGGCGCGACCGGCAGCTGCAGTGATCGGCAGCTACTGGAGAAAAGGATACAGCTGCTGGAGTGAGAGGGGCAGGAGCGCAGCAGCAGGATCGGTGTAGTATTGAAGTGTTAATGCAGTGTAGTGTTAGTGCATAAAAGTGTAGTGTAGTGTTAGTGCAGTTTAGAATAGTGCATTACTGTGTAGCTTAGTTGGTAGGGCAGCAGGGATTAGTGAAGTGTAGTGTAGTATAGTATGTTGTGTAGTGTAACTGGTGGGGGCAGCAGGGATAATTGTAGAGTAGCTTAGAGACAGTTTAGGGGGAAAGAAAAGTCCATAAGATGCCCCTGCACTAGAGACACACCAGGTTTAGTAGATGTTTTTTCCCTGATCATTTCCCTTTTAACCTGGGTGCGTCTTTTAGTCTTATAGTCCAAATAATATGGTATATGTCATTGTGGGACCTCTTAAGTTAATGCTGTCATCTCCACATTGAGAACCCCTCCCTCTGTGTCTCTACAGAAATGAATATTTATCTGGCCAGGCTATATTTTTTTAACAAAAAATTAACATTGAAAGGTTTATTGAAAATGTCAGAATAACAAACAATTTACATCTCCAAAGAAATCAGAGAACTAGGCATCATGAATATAATATAAACATGATATGCAATGAATAATAGCCTGCTGTCCACCCATCTAGGGATCTTTTTAGGATTAGCAGACCCTGCTTCAATTATGAATCTTGTCTTAACCGTAAAGGAAGAAAGAGCAGAGTAGATTCCACAATTCCACATTGGATTTTTTTGCTATGTTATCCACTTACCGACCACCCACAGCCGATGGGCGTCGGCAAAGTGGACGCCTTAAGGACCGCAATACGCACATCGGTGGCGGGTCCTTAAGGCGTGTCCGGCCAGCGATCACGTCACTGGTGACGCGCGCTGCCCCTGGCAACAGGCTCCGCCCACCCGCGGCATCATCCCGCCGGCGGGATGTTAACCCCTCGATGGCCGCATGCAAAGTGTATAATACACTTTGTAATGAATACAAAGTGTATTATACAGGCTGCCTCCTGCCCTGGTGGTCCCAGTGATCGAGGGACCACCAGGGCAGGCTGCAACCCTCCATGTCTGCACCCAAACACACTGATCTAATCCCCCCTGCCCCCTGATCGCCCACAGCACCCCTCAGACCCCACCCCCAGACCCCTGTTTGCACCCAATCAACCCCCTAATCACCCATCAATCACCCCCTGTCACTATCTGTCAACGCTATTTTTTAGATCAGGTCCTAATCTGCCCCCTGGGGGCTCCTGATCACCCCCCACCCCTCATATCCTCCCCAGACACCCCCCCCCCTCTGTGTACTGTATACATCTATCCTCCCCTACAATTACCCCCTGATCACCTGTCAATCACCCATCAATCACCACCTGTCACTGCTACCCATCAGATCAGACCCTAAACTGCCCCCTGCGGGCACCTAAACAGCCGCCCACACCCTCAGATTGCCCTCAGACCACCCCTTCTTACCTCCCCAGTGCAATATTTACATCTGTTCTCCCTTCTAATCACTCACTGATCACCCATCAATCACCCCCTGTCACCACCTCTCACTGCCACCCATCCGTTCATACCCTAACCTGCCTCTTGCGGGCATCTGATCACCCCCACACCATCAGATCGCCCGCAGACCCACCGTCATATCACCACCAAAGTGCATTGTTTACATCTGTTCTTCCCTCTAATCACCCCCTAATTACCCATCAATCACTCCCTGTCACTATCTTTCAGCGCTATTTTATAGATTAGGTTCCTAACTTCCCCCTGGGGGCTCCTGATCACTCCCCTACCCTCAGATCCACCCCAGACCCCCCCCCCCCGCTGTGTACTGTATACATCTATTCTCCCCTGTCAATCACCCATCAATCATCCCCTGTCACCACCTGTCACTGCCACCCATCCGATCAGACCATAACCTTCCTCTTGCGGGCATCTGATCACCCCCACACTATCAGATCGCCCGCAGACCCACCGTCAGATCACCACCAAAGTGCATTGTTTACATCTGTTGTTCCCTCTAATCACCCCCTAATTAACCATCAATCACTCCCTGTCACTATCTGTCAGCGCTATTTTATAGATTAGGTCCCTAACTGCCCCCTGGGGGCTCCTGATCAATCCTCCCCTACCCCCAGATCCACCCCAGACCCCCACCCCCCGTGTACTGTATACATCTATTCTCCCCTGTCAATCACCCATCAATCATCCCCTGTCACCACCTTTCAACTGCCACCCATCCGACCAGACCCTAAACTGCCTCTTGCGGGCATCTGATCACCCCCACACCATCAGATCACCCGCAGACCCACCGTCATATCACCACCAAAGTGCATTGTTTACATCTGTTCTTCCCTCTAATCACCCACTTATCACCGATCAATCGCCACCTGTCACTGCTACCCATCAGATCAGACCCTAATCTGCCTCTTGCGGGCAACCAATCACCCGCCCACACCCTCAGCCCCCCAGACCCCCTCTGATCAACTCGCCAGTGCATTGCTTGCATATATTCCCCCCTCTAATCACACCTTGAGACACCCATCAATCACCTCCTGTCACCCCCCCCCCCCCTAGCACTCCTATCCATCAGATCAGGCCCTAATCTGCCCCATTTTAGAAAGAAGACAGACTTTTTGCAGCCTAGGTGCGCTAAGGGGCCCAACGTCCTATTCACAGGTCATTTTGAGGCATTTGGTGTCTAAACTACTCCTCACGGTTTAGGGCCCCTAAAATGCCAGGGCAGTATAGGAACCCCACAAGTGATCCCATTTTAGAAAGAAGACACCCCAAGGTATTCCGTTAGTTGTATGGTGAGTTCATAGAAGATTTTATTTTTTTGTCACAAGTTAGTGGAAAATGACACTTTGTGAAGAAAAAAAAATAAAAATCAATTTCTGCTAACTTGTGACAAAAAATAAAATCTTCTATAAACTCACCATACCCCTAATGGAATACCTTGGGGTGTCTTTTTTGTAAAATTTAGGTCACTTGTCGGGTTCCAATACTGCCCTGGCATTTTAGGGGCCCTAAAGCGTGAGGAGTAGTCTAGAAACCAAATGCTTCAAAATGACCTGTGAAATCCGAAAGGTACTCATTGGACTTTGGGCTCCTTAGCGCACCTAGGCTGCAAAAAAGTGTCACACATGTGGTATCGCCATACTCAGGAGAAGTAGTACAATGTGTTTTGGGGTGTATTTTTACACATACCCATGCTGGGTGGGAGAAATATCTCTGTAAATGGACAATTGTGTGTAAAAAAATAAAAAAATTGTAATGTAATAAAAATATGTAAAAATACACCACAAAAAACATTATACTACTTCTCCTGAGTATGGCGATACCACATGTGTGACACTTTTTTGCAGCCTAGGTGCACTAAGGGGCCCAAAGTCCAATGAGTACCTTTAGGATTTTACAGGTCATTTTGAGACATTTGATTTCAAGACTACTCCTCACGGTTTAGGGCCCCTAAAATGCCAGGGCAGTATAGGAACCCTACAAATGACCCCATTTTAGAAAGAAGACCCCCCAAGGTATTCCGTTAGGAGTATGGTGAACTCATAGAAGATTTTATTTTTTTGTCACAAGTTAGCGGAAAATGACACTTTGTGAAAAAAAAACAGTAAATATCTATTTCTGCTAACTTGTGACAAAAAATAAAGTCTTCTATGAACTCACCATACTCCTAACAGAATACCTTAGGGTGTCTTCTTTCTAAAATGGGGTGATTTGTGGGGTTCCTATACTGCCCTGGCATTTTAAGGGCCCTAAAGCGTGAGGAGTAGTCTAGAAACCAAATGCCTCAAAATGACCTGTGAAATACTAAAGGTACTCATAGGACGTTGGGCCCCTTAGCGCACCTAGGCTACAAAAAGTGTTACACATGTGGTATCGCCGTACTCAGGAGAAGTAGTATAACTTGTTTTGGGGTGTATTTTTACACATGCCCATGCTGGGTGGGAGAAATCTCTCTGTAAATGGACAATTGTGTGTAAAAAAAAAATAAAAAAAAATCTCATTTACAGAGATATTTCTCCTACCCAGCATGGGTATGTGTAAAAATACACCCCAAAACACATTATACTACTTCTCCTGAGTACGGGGATACCACATGTGTGACCCCTTTTTGCACCCTAAATGCGCTAAGGGCCCCAACGTCCTATGAGCACCTTTAGGCTTTACAGGGGTGCTTACAATTTAGCACCCCCCAAAATGCCAGGACAGTAAACACATCCCACAAATGACCCCATTTTGGAAAGTAGACACCCCAAGGTATTCAGAGAGGGGCATGGTGAGTCCGTGGCAGATTTATTTATTTTTTTTGTCACAAGTTAGCAGAAATGGAAATTTTTTTTGTTTTATTTTTGTTTCAAAGTGTCATTTTCCGCTAACTTGTGACAAAAAATAAAATCTTCTATGAACTCGCCATGCCTCGTAGTGAATACTGGGATGTCTTCTTTCCAAAATGGGGTTATTTGGGGGGTATTTATACTATCATGGAATTTTAGCACCTCATGAAACCTGACAGGTGTTCAGAAAAGTCAGAGATGCTTCAAAATGGGAAAATTCACTTTTGGCACCATAGTTTGTAAACGCTATAACTTTTACCCAAAGCAATAAATATACACTTATTGGATTTTTTTCTTTATCAAAGACATGTAGCAGAATAAATTTGGACAAAAATGTATATAGAAATTTTACTTTAATTGAAAAATGTCAGCACAGAAAATTAAAAAAAAATCATTTTTTTGACAAAATTCATGTTTTTTTTGATGAATATAATAAAAACTAAAAATCACAGCAGCAATCAAATAGCACCAAAAGAAAGCTGTATTAGTGACAAGAAAAGGAGGGAAAATTCATTTAGGTGGTAGGTTGTATGACTGAGCAATAAACTGTGAAAGCTGCAGTGGTCTGAATGGAAAAAAAGGCTCTGGTCCTTAAGGGGGTAGAAAGACTGTGGTCCTCAAGGGGAAACCTCAAGACACTGTTGTATGTGAGAATCTCAGAAGATCAGCAACTATAGAAATATCCAAAGCAGCCCATTTGTCACCAACAATTATGCTAAGATATTTGAGATCACCTCTCCCCAGTCTGGTGTTGGATGTGAGCATTAACATAAGCTTTGCATGATTGTAAGTATGACACTGCTGCCACACTATTGGCTGATTTGATGATTACATAAATAAGCAGGTGTACAGGGTTCCTAATAAAGTGCTCATTGAGTGGATAGTTGTAAAGGCTTTGTGTTTCCATACCCTTGACATATATTATCATAGTGTATTTATACTTATCTGGTGATGTTTGTTGTTGCTTTTACTTTCATTTTGTGAGTTAAGGCGGAAGAACTGACTGATATGAAATCTGAGAGTAAAAACAAAGACTCAAATGTCAAAGCTAAGGAAGATGAAAAGATGGAAAAGATGAAGGAGGAACACATTCTTTCAGAGTCTAGCCAAGGTGCGTATTACATTCTAAACATAGAGAAATTCACAGATGAAGATGGTCATTTTCTATTCTGAATCAGATCCTTCCCTTCACTTCTGATAAACAGAACATTTTTACTGGCAGTGTGAAAGGAGTCTAAGCATTGTCTCCAATTAACATAATTAGGCTGAAATAATTGTAGAATTGGGTTTTAAAGGGAAGGTTCAGGGAGGGTGGGTAAAAAATAAAAATCAATTTCCACTTACCTGGGGCTTCCTCCAGCCCGTGGCAGGCAGGAGGTGCCCTCGCCGCCGCTCCGCAGGCTCCCGGTGGCCGACCCGACCTGGCCAGGCCGGCTGCCAGGTCGGGCTCTTCTGCGCTCCAAGGCCCGGAACTTCTGCGTCCCACGCCGGCGCGCTGACGTCATCGGACGTCCTCCGGGCTCTACTGCGCAGGTGCAGAACTACTGCGCCTGCGCAGTAGAGCCCGGAGGACGTCCGATGACGTCAGCGCGCCGGCGTGGGACGCAGAAGTTCCGGGCCTTGGAGCGCAGAAGAGCCCGACCTGGCAGCCGGCCTGGCCAGGTCGGGTCGGCCACCGGAGACCACCGGGAACCTGCGGAGCGGCGGCGAGGGCACCTCCTGCCTGCCACGAGCTGGAGGAAGCCCCAGGTAAGTGGAAATTGATTTTTATTTTTTACCCACCCTCCCTGAACCTTCCCTTTAAAGGACAACTTAAGCGAAAGGGATTTATTTCCTTTTAAGCAATACCAGTTGCCTAGCTATGCTGCTGATCCTCTGCCTGTAATACTTTTAGCTATAGACCCTGAACAAGCATGCAGCAGATCAGGTGTTTCTGACATTATTGTCAGATCTGACAAGATTAGCTGCATGCTTGTTTCTGGTGTGATTCAGGCACTACAGCAGCTAAATACATCAACAGGTCTGCCAGGCAACTGGCATTGTTTCAAAGGAATTAAATATGGCATCCTCCAAATCCCTCTCGCTTCAGTTGTCCTTTAAAGTGAACCTCCAGACTAAAAATCTACTCAGTAGCACTGAAAAGGCTTGGTGTTTCTTTAACAGTTTCACAGCATCAGAACTTTGTTTTTCTTATCCAAGCCTCATTTTTGGCTGTACAGAAGCTAAGCTCAGCCCCATCAAAGAAAACTGCCTGGGTATTTTCCCCCTGATACTGTGCAAAGCATGATGGGATTTCTGATGTTGTTGTTCTCGTTGCCTAGCAACTGGGAGGGGTGATCAGGACACAGGACAGTTGGAACTGTGTCTCATGCTCCCTGTCACCTCCTTTCAACCCAAAAGATGGCTGCCCTCATGAAATCACAAACATTTGCCTGTTCTTTTAAAACAGGGTGGGTAAGAGATTATTTTACCTATCTATTTTAATTAACATAACTAATGTAACTTAATGACAGTATGTTTGTTTAGGCTTAAGTTCCTCTTTAAGTTATCAAGCGGGAATGAATAATCGTTTACATCTGTTTATTTAAATTATTTTTTAGCACATGGAAACAACATTGAGAGAACCTCAGCAGAAGACGTGACTTTATCTCCTGATTGTAAAGCAGATGATGATGCCATCTCAGGAGATTCTCCAGGAGAAACGTTGGTGATTCCAAACCTAGGTCAGAGTGTGCCCAGTCAGCCAGCTCCCTCCATTCCCGAGGAATATTCTGCCGATAGATTACAGACTCTTAACTCAAGCACCCAATCAGAACATCACAACAGATCTCCAGATTTTACTTATCCTGACAACTCCCCCCTGGATTGGTTGCACACCACCATGATGCAGCTCGACGAAGATAAAATTATCTGTTCCGAATGCGGCAAATCTTTCTCATCCAAGTCGATCCTCCATCGGCATCTCAAGGTGCACACCGGAGAACGCCCATTCACCTGCCCTGTGTGTAGAAAGTGTTTTACGCGAAGGACGCAGCTTGTCCTACACCAGAACACGCACACCGGCGAGCGGCCGTTTACGTGCGCCGAGTGCGGCAAGGGGTTCTCCCAGAGCTCCGACCTCCGTACACACCAGTACATTCACTCCGGGAAGTTTCCCTTCTCCTGCCCCGAGTGTGGGAAAGGCTACTCCAGGGTGTCGCAGCTGCAGAGACATCGCAGGACTCACACGGGCGAGCGCCCGTATCCGTGCCCCGAGTGCGAGAAATGCTTCAAAGATAAATCACAGCTCACAGTGCACCAAAGATGTCACACAGGGGAGAAGCCTTACAAGTGCTCAGAGTGTGGGAAGAGCTTTGCTGCCAAATCGGCTTTTAATAAGCACGGGAAAGTCCACACCGGCGTGAGACCGCACTGCTGCACGGAGTGTGGGAAAGGCTTTACATCAAGGAGCAACCTCGTCATGCACCAAAGAAGGCACGCCGGCCTCATGCAGTATTCCTGCTCCGAGTGTGATAGATGTTTTGTAACAAAGGCTGAGTTAATCAGTCACCAGAGGACACACACTGGCGTGAGGCCCTATGCCTGCTCCCGCTGCGAAAAATGCTTTGTAGACAAATCGCAGCTCGCCAAGCATGAGAGGGAGCATTTGGGGGTGAAGCCGTTCTGCTGCTTAGAGTGTGGCAAAAGCTACTCCTGTAATTCCTTGCTTGTGGCTCACCTGCGGTGCCACACCGGGGAGAGGCCGTACTCCTGCTCAGAGTGCGGCAAATGCTTTGGCCACGAATCAACATTAGCCAAGCACCTAAGACTTCACACGGGAGAGAAACCCCATTTCTGTGCGGACTGCAGTAAATGTTTCTCGCGGCACGCCGACCTCGTCTTACACCAGAGGATCCACACGGGCGAGCGGCCCTTCCCCTGCCCGGAGTGCGGTGACCGGTTCCGAAGGAAGACGAGGCTCAATAAGCATATGGAGTCTCACAAAGCAGCACAACCATGACGGTTAATGGAGTACTGTGAACTTTCCAACTTCCTAAAGATTTGTGGCACTTAAGGTGGCCATACATCAGGCCATTTTGCAGGCTGATTGACCTAATTCGATAATTTTATTGAATCGGAGGAAAATCAGTGCCGCAACATGTCTGCCCGATTGATGTCTTAATCGATTTTGGGCTGCAATCTGTCAAAAGGATCGATCAGACATTCTGGAAAATATCAGTCGCAAGTGCTCAGTTAGGTGCACGGTGGTAACAGCGTTCGATATCTTGATGGCCGACAGACCCCTCCAAATGTAAAATATCCCACAGTTGCCCATGCTCTTTAAAATGGTGTGATTCTTGGCTTCCGCCGTCACCGACATGTCCACTGTCACCATAAGCCCCTGTACCGCATAGCGCCACGCATGTGACATCATAGCATGCACCTGGCGCCATGTGATACAGGCGCTCACGGTGACAATGGAGAAGGCCAGGAATCACGACGGCAGAGGGGAGATTTTGCAGAGTACAGGCAAAGGCGGGATACTTTCTCTGCTGAGCATCTATTATGCAATGTGTACCTAGTGTGTCCCTGCCCCTCCCTTTAGATTGTAAGCCTCTGGCAGGGTCCTCCCCCATAATGTATTCAACTTGAACATACACCACCATCATTGGGTACCCTTCTTGCAGACTGACTTGGACTTGAATTATGTGGTCTCCTCAGTTGCAGGAGCTTAGATCTTGTTGTCTATGTCCCTATTTATCCATCTGTTGGCGCGTTATAAATGCAATAAATAATAATTGGGGGAGGCCTGGCAAGTGGCGGCACTAGCCCTATTTCTGATAGATTTCATGCTGGAATCTATCAAAAATTGGTCTGTGGTGCATGGGCAGGCAACAGATTCCTCTCTGATCAGATTCGATCAGAGAGGGATCTGTCTCATGATCTGCCCATACATCGCCTGATATATGGCCACCTTCACCCAGGCTGAGAAAAGACACCATCAAGTTCAACCTTACTGCTCGGCTCCAGTTGGTTTGGTCCAAAAGAAGTCAAACCAGAAGCTATGATTGGCTACACTGCAGCAAAATAATTTACAAAAATGCCCTGTGCTTCAATAGAAGAGCTTGAACTCTGCCTACATTCTTCATCTCAGGACTTCCTGGAAGATGGAGATAGACGTGAACATTAGTGGGCTGGTCATCGTTAAGACATATTGTTGCACTAGTGTTTATCTGTGTTACATTTTGTTTCTCTTCCATCTGACATCACCAACATCACTGTAGTAATAATGATAATTAAATCATATCATATTCAACAGTGAATATCTGTGAATATCTGCTGTTTGCAATCTACATGTTGCCACTCGGTACACTTATCCAACGACATGGCCTGACATACCACTGCTACGCCGATGACACACAGCTATACCTGTCCTTCAAACCAGGTGGAACAGACCCTACTCCAAAAATAAACTCTTGCTTAGCTGAGCTACAGGCATGGATGAATGATAACTGGTTGAAACTGAATGCTGACAAAACTGAGGTCCTCTTTGTCCAAAGCCAGTGCTCGCCATCAAAACAGCTCTATCCTAAAGCAACACCAATCAGGATTGGTAATTCAGACATAAACAGCTCCAACCTTGTGCGCAGCCTTGGCGTACTAATCGATGGGGATTTAAGTTTCAGAAACCAAATTTCATCTGTAGGTAAATCTTCCTACTTTCATCTGAAGAACATTGCAAAGATTAAACATCTGATTCCCCCAGAGGATCTTCCAACCCTAGTTCACGCCTTCATCACATCACGGCTGGATTACTGCAATGCCCTTTATGCTGGCCTCCCCAAAAAAGACCTGCGTCGCCTGCAATTAGTGCAGAATGCTGCTGCCAGATTGATAACAAACCAGCCCCGCCACTGTCACATTACACCGATCCTTCGCTCACTGCACTGGCTACCAGTAGAATGGAAAATACTCTTCAAGATTGGACTGCTGACATTCAAATCCCTGCACAATCTGGGCCCTGGATACATGAAGGACTTGCTGAAGCTGCACCACACCTCTCACAACCTCAGATCAGCAAGTTCTATAAACTTGGTCACTCCCAGAGTGCACCTCAAAAAATCTGGAGATAGAGCCTTCTGTCATGCTGCACCTACTCTTTGGAACTCCCTGCCACACCCAGTAAAGACAGCACCATCCCTGGAGCTATTCAAATCCAGACTGAAAAGACACCTGTTTAGCCTGGCATTTCCGGACTTATAAAATTCTTCCTCTGTACCACGATGGTCGGAGCCATGTTTATGCGCTTTGAGTCCTATGGGAGGAAAGCGCTCTACAAATGTTATTTGTTGTTGTTGTTGTTGAATATCAAAAACAAGCCCATGTGTCTACCACTTTCTGCTGCCATTAAAGGAGTACTGTAGGGGGCTATTGGGAAAAAGAGTTGAACTTACCAGGGGCTTCTAATGGTCCCCCGCAGACATCCTGTGCCCGTGCAGTCACTCACTGATGCTTCGGTCCCCGCCTCCGGTTCACTTCTGGAATTTCTGACTTTGAAGTTGGAAAACAACTGCGACTGCGCGGCCACGCCCTCGCTCCCGCTGACCTCACCAGGAGTGTATTTCGCAGGCCCAGTACGGTCTGCGCAGTACGCTCCTGTTGACATCAGCGGGAGCGAGGCGCTGTGGTTTTCAGAAACTCCAGAAGTGAACCGGAGGCGGGGACCGGAGCATTGGTGAGTGGCTGTGTGGACACAGGATGTCTGCGGGGGACCATTAGAAGCCCCAGGTAATTTCAACTTTTGTTCCCCCTACCCCCCCACCTTACAGTAGTCCTTTAAGTTTTTGTCATTTATTTTTACGTAGTGAAATTAGCTCTCTTGCCTTGTAGCACTGGGTCCCTGGTTTGAATCCCAGCCAGGGCCAAATTTGCATGGAGTTTAAAGGGCAACTGAAGAGAGGTATATGGAGGCTGCCATGCTTATTTCCTTTTAAGCAATACCAGTTTCCTGGCAGCCCTGTTGACCCTCTGCCTCTTATACTTTCAGCCATAGACCCTGAACAATCATGCAGCAGAACGGGTGTTTCTGACATTATTGTCAGATCTGACAGATTAGCTGCATGCTTGTTTCTGCTGTTATTCAGACACTTCTAAAGCCAAACAGACCAGTAGGGCTGCCAGGCAACTGGTATTGCTTAAAATGAAGTAAACATGAAAGCCTTCATAGTCTTCTCACTTCAATTGCCCTTTAAGTTATGGAGATTGCTGGCAAGTGATAGCCTCACAGTTAAGTCCAGTTAGAAAGGACTTGAACATAAATGGTAGACCAGCTCTATGATTGTTAAAGGGAACTTGGGGTGAGAGGAATATGGAATACACAAATATATGCGCGCTCCGTGTTACAACCAGGACTAAAGAATATAGGGGTTGATCACAGGAGCTACTACATTACAGTAGTGCAGCGTAGTGTGCGCTGCTAACTACCTCGCTCTCTTTCTAAATAACGTCGGCGCCACTGAACTTGCCCTGGGAGGTCCAGTGGCATTATTGGGCGTGATCCCTGCACTTTGATTGGCCCAATAGGCTGCCTGTCGCTTGACACTTGACTTGGAGTAAATGGGGCGGGGAAGAGGAGGGAATGGGAGGGTGATAGAACACCACAATAAGCCTGCCTTTTCCTGTGTATATGGGGCTCTAGTTATGAGGTGGATTACACAGTGTAGGGTATAAATAACACTTTTATTTTTGCCTTCTGCCTTTTTTTAAATTAAAGATATTTTTTTTTAGTGTGTTCTTTATTCTTTCTTTTCTTAAGCATTTAAACCTGTGTGGTCTGCATGCAGTGACCTCTATATTTATTCACAAACTGTCACCAATTGATTTTGGGAAGAAAAAACTATTGTAGTTTGAAACATGAGAAGCTAAAAATGTTGCAATTTTACCTCCCACTGTTTTCCTGCCAAAACTTTAACTTTTGGTTTGAAGTACCACATGTGCAATTAACTTAAACAGGTTAACCAACATGGTCAATGCAAAGTGGCTGAAGTTCGATCTACAAAGGTCATCCAGAAATTAATTCATTTACATTTATTTGCCATGTAAGGTGCTCTTTTCTGGGTAATTTTAATGTGCATTTGTCAGGTTAACCTCTTCTGTCCCTGCACTGCTTGTCACATGACTGCAGAATGCCGGTGACTGTTTGTTCAGCAGAAACCTCCCTTCCTCAGTTCCTCCAACTCATAGGTGAGAAGAGTGATGCTGCTACAACAAAGTGACTGAAAACCTTGTAAAAAGATGATAAATGCTTTACGTGAACCTAAACTGAGAAACTCACTTCCAGGGCAGGTTCTAGCTACAATGGGATCCCAGGGCAAAAGTAATCTGGGGCCCCCCTGACCAAGGGTTGTGGAGTAGAAGGTGCCAGATTAATCACTTTTTAAAGAGAACCCGAGGTGGGTTTGAAGAATATTATCTGCATACAGAGGCTGGATCTGCCTATACAGCCCACCCTCTGTTGCTATCCCAAACCCCCCTAAGGTCCCCCTGCAGTCTGCAATCCCTCATAAATCACAGCCACGCTGCTGACAAACAGCTTGTCAGAGCTGGCTGTGTTTATCTCTATAGTGTTAGTCTGTTGCTCTCCCCGCCTCCTGCAGAACTCCCGGCCCCGCCTGCATCCCTTCCCTCCCTGCTGATTGGAGGTCAGGGACGGAGGCAGGGACCGGAGCTATGCAGGAGGTGGGGGAGCAGCTGAGACTGACACTACAGATGTAAACACAGCCTCAGAGCGTGGCTGTGATTTATGAGGGATTGCAGAGTGCAGGGGGACCTTAGGGGGGTTTGGGATAGCAACAGAGGCTGGGCTGTATAGGCAGATCCAGCCTCTGTATGCAGATAACATTCTTTAAACACACCTCGGGTTCTCTTTAAGTTAATCAATTTTCAAAAGGCATATATGATACACTGTGAGGGGCTTGTCAGTCATTTTCATGTTCCCGCCCTACCGACAGCATCATTGCTGGTTTACTGCAGCCTTCTCTGCAAGTAGCTCCCCTCTCCACTCCCCTCTCCCTCCACAGCGTTATATAGTCACTGGTGGGGACAGGCAACTCACCTCACCTGATATCCATGAGCTGCAGATCAGTCTGTCTCCCTTGTAGATTTTGCTCTCCACTTCCTGTTTCTCGCATCAGGCACTAGAGCACAAACGGAGAATCAGGAAGTGGAGAGCAGAATCTGCAAGGGAAGGGAGGTGTCATCTCGGACACAAAAAAATTATAATTCAGTGCATTGGAGGGGAGACTTGGGGGCCCCTATGGACACTGGTGCAATTGCCTCTTTTATCCCTATGATAGCGCAGGCCCTGCATTCAGGTTAGATGCTTAGCTATGTAGAGGGAAGGCTTTGGATACCATAGAGCTTTCCTAGTGCTCATCCCGTCATTCCATTGTCATCCCTCATTGAAATAATTCAACCTGCTAGGCTTTAGCACCTCTGCAGCACTCCTCTGGCAGCCTTCAGAAGTACTCACATCCCAGAGTACTTCCAAAGACTGGCACATCTGTACTGTAGACCCATGAGTCTGGGCTAGTGTATGCGCAGTATGAATGTTTTCGGAAGCTTTTGGGTATGCGAGTACTTCCAAAGGCTGCCCAACGAGTACCGAAGACATACATTGCTTACACAATGCACACAGTTACGCCCACTGCATCATGTGACTACATGCATCATCTTGGTCACGTGACCAAAGGACCAGGATTTTTAGCTGCCAAAGACTTAGGAGAGGTAACATTTGTGCTTTCTGCTTACTAAGCCATTTGATAGTATATTCGGTATTAACCACAAAGGTTGTCTGTGTTTATAACTTTTTTGGTTGTACCAAAGTAAAATTGCCTTATTCTTCCCTTCTGTGTCTTGTTTGGTCATTCAGTGAAAGGGATATTCTGCTTTCATATGTACTATGTACTACAATGTGACCTAAATCAAGCATCACCCTGCTGACTGTATAGTGTAGACCAGGGCTTAAACCTCTGCTCTTCCTATTCATTAAGCAAGCACCTATTCTGTAAGGAATTATTGGGCAAGACTCCTTAACACTGATACTGCCTACTGAGCGCACCCTGTGGCTGCCTCAAAAGCTATTTCAGTTTGACAGGAGAAAAGCACTATACAAATATTGGAATTGTTTTTTATTATGACTATACAAATCTTTTTTGAAAATCTTTCAGTACAGCATAACAATCATTTAAAAACATCTATATTTTTCATTCTGCATCATATGAGTGATATGTCTCATAGACAAATCCAGAAGATCCATAGGAGTTTGGAATGCGAGTTTAATCACTGGCAGCCAGGGGACACGCACCCCCAGAGTCGTTCGTCGAGACAGGGAATCCTGCCATTCGTTTTTGCAGAGCGGGTGCTGGCAGATGCAATGTCTGCAGCCTCCCCGCTCTGCTTGCTTCTTGCGACTGCTTTTGTACTGCTATTGCAACAAACGACTCTCGGGGACACGCGTGTCCCCCGGCTGCCAGTGTTCTATAGGAGAGGGGGAGGAGAGGAGGCAGAGCCGAAGCCGGGGGCTTCATCTGTTACATTGCAGCTGGCCTAATTTAATTCAATTAACTCACTTTTGATACATTTGGCCACAGCGAGACAGCCAGTTGCGGCTAACGGTGACTATTAAATTACATTTGTTACATGTCTATTACATTACATTATGTGACTATTAATGTAAATAGCGCCACCTATCGGATGCGCCCGGCTAACGGAAAAGTACCAATGTTACTAACTCTATGGAAATTTCATTAGTACAGACTAGAGATGGCCCGAACCGTTCGCCGGGCAAACATTTCTGGGCCTTCTACTACTTCCGGGTCGCTACGACCCGGAGTAGTACGCCTGTGCTGCCCGGCGGAGCGCGTCCTAGATCGCGCTCCTGTTGCCGGGCGCTCTCTGCGCATGAGCGTGACGTCTTTCATGACGTCACGCACATGCGCAGGAAGTGCCCGGAAACAGGAGCGCGATCTAGGACGCGTTCTGCCGAACAGCGCAGGCGTACTACTCCGGGTCATAGCGACCCGGAAGTAGTAGAAGTCCCTTTGATGCAGAGATGTTCGCCGGCGAACGGTTCGTGAACCGTTCGCGACATCTCTGGTACAGACTAACCAGAAAGCTCATGGTGAACCAGAACTCATTGGAGTGTGTGAGGGGCTACAATGGTCCTGAAAGCCCCCTTACTAAAATACTAAGGAAAACAATCCTCATCAGTGCATGGCATGGATTAATTTGGCTCTATGGAGTAGGGCTTGTAACGAGAGGTACAGACTAATCAGCAAGCTCATTGTTGTTGGAATAAAAAAGCCACGTAGGCTGCAGTTTTAAGTTCCTCCACAAGGTGGCAGTGTGAGATATTTCAAGTTTAGACAAAGGAAGGAGCCCGCGTTTGGCACACAGGAAGTTTGGGGTCGGAGGGGAAGTGGGAGGAAGTAGAGAGGAGACATCGTGGAAACTGGCAGCAGTGGAGGTAAGATGTTGCACTTTTGGCTCAGGTTTGGTGGGTGCTGGAAGGCATGCTCGGTAGCTGGCTGATATGTATGAAGGACTTTAAGCAGACTTGTCTATTTACATTGTGCAATAGTAATCACGTTAGAGTAACACTAATACAGTATAACTGTGCCCAAAGTGTGGAAATCAAGAGAAAGGAACACAGATCGCGGTGACACACTCTGGAAATACTAAAAAGCTGGATCACACCTTAAGGATGCTGTGAAGCTGGAACACTCTATGGGGACATTAGTAAGCTGAGACACACTATGGGGGACACTGGGGTGTTCCAACATTTTAGCATACCCGACAAAATAGCATACAAATGCTACTGAGCATGTGCAAAGTCATGCAGGTCATACATTAACCTCATAATGCCCATCAGCAGCATTAACCTTTTCAACCCCAGTTAGCTGCCTGTGTGCTGATGTGCAATCTAAGCTGAGGCACACTATGGGGACACTGGGAAGCTGGGGCACACTATGGGGGACACTGGGAAGCTGGGGCACACTATGGGGGAAGCTGGGGCACACTATGGGGGACACTGGGAAGCTGGGGCACACTATGGGGGACACTGGGAAGCTGGGGTACACTGGGAAGCTGGGGTACACTATGGGGACACTGGGAAGCTGGGTCATACTGTGAGGACTCTGGGAAGCTGGGGCACACTATGAGGACATTGGGAAGCTGGGGCACACTATGAGGACACTGGGAAGCTAGGGCACACTATGAGGGCACTGGGAAGCTGGGGCACACTATGAGGGCACTGGGAAGCTGGGGCACACTATGAGGGCACTGGGAAGCTGGGGCACACTATGGGGACACTGGGAAGCTGGGGCACACTATGGAGACACTGGGAAGGTGGGTCACACTGTGTGGACACTGGGAAGCTGGGTCACACTGTGTGGACACTGGGAAGCTGGGACACACTATGTGGACACTGGGAAGCTGGGACCCACTGTGGGGGAAGCTGGGACCCACTAGGGGGGGGACACTGGGAAGCTGGGGCACACTATGGGGGACACTGGGAAGCTGGGGTACACTATGGGGACACTGGGAAGCTGGGGCACACTATGAGGACATTGGGAAGCTGGGGTACATTATGAGGACACTGGGAAGCTGGGGGACACTGGAAAGCTGGGGGACAGTATGTGGACACTGGGAAGCTGGGACCCACTATGGGGGACACTGGGAAGCTGGGTCACACTGTGAGGACACTGGGAAGCTGGGTCACACTGTGAGGACACTGGGAAGCTGGGTCACACTATGAGGACACTGGGAAGCTGGGGCACACTATGGTGGGCATTGGGAAGCTGGGGGACACTGGGAAGCTGAGACACACTATGGGGGAAGCTGGGGGACACTGGGAAGCTGAGACGCACTATGGGGGACACTGGGAAGCTGGGGCACACTATGGGGGAAGCTGGGACACACTATGTGGACACTGGGAAGCTGGGACCCACTGTGGGGGAAGCTGGGACCCACTAGGGGGGGACACTGGGAAGCTGGGGCACACTATGGGGGACACTGGGAAGCTGGGGCACACTATGGGGGACACTGGGAAGCTGGGGGACACTGGGAAGCTGGGGTACACTATGGGGACACTGGGAAGCTGGGTCACACTGTGAGGACATTGGGAAGCTGGGGCACACTATGAGGACATTGGGAAGCTGGGGCACACTATGAGGACATTGGGAAGCTGGGGCACACTATGAGGACATTGGGAAGCTGGGGTACACTATGAGGACACTGGGAAGCTGGGGGACACTGGGAAGCTGGGGGACACTATGTGGACACTGGGAAGCTGGGACCCACTATGGGGGACACTGGGAAGCTGGGGTACACTATGGGGACACTGGGAAGCTGGGTCACACTGTGAGGACACTGGGAAGCTGGGTCACACTATGAGGACACTGGGAAGCTGGGGCACACTATAGTGGACATTGGGAAGCTGGGGGACACTGGGAAGCTGAGACACACTATGGGGGAAGCTGGGGGACACTGGGAAGCTGAGACGCACTATGGGGGACACTGGGAAGCTGGGGCACACTATGGGGGAAGCTGGGTCACACTGTGAGGACACTGGGAAGCTGGGTCACACTATGAGGACACTGGGAAGTTGGGTCACACTATGGGGACAATGGGAAGTTGGGTCACACTATGGGGACACTGGGAAGCTGGGTCACACTGTGAGGACACTGGGAAGCTGGGTCACACTGTGAGGACACTGGGAAGCTGGGGTACACTGAGGACACTGGGAAGCTGGGTCACACTGTTAGGACACTGGGAAGCTGGGTCACACTGTTAGGACACTGGGAAGCTGGGGTACACTGTGAGGACACTGGGAAGCTGGGTCACACTATGAGGACACTGGGAAGCTGGGGTACACTATGGAGACACTGGGAAGCTGGGGACACTATGGGGGAAGCTGAGACGCACTATGGGGACACTGGGAAGCTGAGATGCACTATGGGGGACACTGGAAGCTGGGGCACACTATGGGGGAAGCTGGGTTACACTGTGTGGACACTGGGAAGCTGGGTCACACTATGAGGACACTGGGAAGCTGGGTCACACTATGGGGACAATGGGAAGTTGGGTCACACTATGGGGACACTGGGAAGCTGGGTCACACTATGGGGGACACTGGGAAGCTGTGTCACACTGTGAGGACACTGGGAAGCTGTGTCACACTGTGAGGACACTGGGAAGCTGTGTCACACTGTGAGGACACTGGGAAGCTGTGTCACACTATGGGGAAGCTGGGGTACACTATGGGGACACTGGGAAGCTGGGGCACACTATGGGGGAAGCTGGGGACACTGGGAAGCTGGGGTACACTATGGGGGAGCTGGGTCACACTGTGAGGACATTGGGAAGCTGGGGCACACTATGAGGACATTGGGAAGCTGGGGCACACTATGAGGACATTGGGAAGCTGGGGTACACTATTAGGACATTGGGAAGCTGGGGTACACTATGAGGAAATTGGGAATCTGGGTCACACTATGGGGACACTGGGAAGCTGGGTCACACTATGGGGATACTGGGAAGCTGGGTCGCACTATGGGGATGTTGGGAAGAAGGGGGACACTGGGAAGCTGGGTCACACTATGGGGGACACTGGGAAGCTGGGACCCACTATGGGGGACACTGGGAAGCTGGGACCCACTATGGTGACAATGGGAAGCTGGGTCACACTATGGGCACACTGGGAAGCTGGGACCCACTATGGTGACAATGGGAAGCTGGGTCACACTATGGGGACACTGGGAATCTGGGTCACACTGTGGGGACACTAGGAAGCTGGGTCACACTATGGGGACACTAGGAAGCTGGGTCACACTGTGGGGACACTAGGAAGCTGGGTCACACTGTGGGGACACTAGGAAGCTGGGTCACACTGTGGGGACACTGGGAAGCTGGGTCACACTGTGGGGACACTGGGAAGCTGGGTCACACTGTGGGGACACTGGGAAGCTGGGTCACACTGTGGGGACACTGGGAAGCTGGGTCACACTGTGGGGACACTGGGAAGCTGGGTCACACTGTGAGGACACTGGGAAGCTGGGTCACACTGTGAGGACACTGGGAAGCTGGGTCACACTGTGAGGACACTGGGAAGCTGGGTCACACTGTGAGGACACTGGGAAGCTGGGTCACACTGTGAGGACACTGGGAAGCTGGGTCACAATGTGAGGACACTGGGAAGCTGGGTCACACTGTGAGAACACTAGGAAGCTGGGTCACACTGTGAGGACAGTGGGAAGCTGGGTCACACTGTGAGGACACTGGGAAGCTGGGGTACATTATGGGGACGCTGGGAAGCTGGGACACACTATGGGGAAGGTGGGACACTGGGAAGCTGGAAAATACTATGGAGACACTAAGATGCTGGGATACACTATAAGGACATTGGGGAGCTGGGGCAAACTATTGGGACACTGGGAAGCTGGAATACGCTATGGGGACGCTGGGGCTTTGTTTAGGGGACACTGAAAAGCTGTGACACACTGTGGGGGCACTGGGAAGCTGGGCTAATGTTTAGGGGAAGCTTGGGACGCGCTATGAGGGAAGCTTGGAAATACTCTGAGGGGCACTGGGAATCTGGGACACACTGAGGGGCACTGGGAAGCTATGACACCATATAAGGACACTGGGAAGCTGGGTGGATTGCTCAGAAACAGCCTTATCAGTCCGCCGACAGCGCATACTCACGCGCTATTGTCGCCTGAAAGTCCGCCCAGCGGGATAGTCTGACGGACCCATCGTTGGCGGCCGTAGTGCGTGTGTACGCACCTTAAGTTACTAGAGTCAGGTGGGGGGTTTGCTATTGTTCTATTGTTTTAGCTGACTGGCCCTCTTCTTATCATCTGATAACATTTAATGTCTCTGTTCACAAGCCTGATAATTCTGTCTTGTAGAGAGAAAGGGAGTCAGTTTTTGGTGTGAGGGAGTTCGTTTTTGGTGTGAGACAGCTAGGTGAAAGCTATATGCTATGTCAGTGCTGTCCAACTGGCGGCCCGCTCGTCTCCCTGGGATGCAGGCATGGCTTGCGCTATGGGCGCCATGCCTGCTCCCTCTTATTGTGGCCTCTCCTATGTCCCCCAGCTGCCGCTGCCTCACAGATCAGACCTCACAGATCAGACCTCACAGATCGCGGCGACTGAGGTAAACAGAGGGCGCATGGTACCCGCACGGAGTACGGCACATGCAGAAGTGAATCATTAGTCACTTCCGCATGTGACGTTCTGCCACGCGGGTGTCATGCGCACGCTCTGCTTGCTTCAGTCGCCGCGATCTGTGAGGTCTGATCTGTGAGGCGGCATCGTCAGCGGGGACACCGGAGAGGCCAGCGGGGACACCGGAGAGGCCAGCGGGGACACCGGAGAGGCCAGCGGGGACACCGGAGAGGCCAGCGGGGACACAGAGGTAACGGGCTCGCTACTGGTGGGGGCACCTGTCACTAGCTGGGGGGGCTCCTGTCACTATCTAACTGGGGGGGGGGCACCTGTCACTATCTAACTGGGGGGCACCTGTCACTATCTAACTGGGGGGACACCTGTCACTATCTAACTGGGGGGACACCTGTCACTATCTAACGGGGGGGACACCTGTCACTATCTAACTGGAGGGGCACCTGTCACTATCTAACTGGAGGGGCACCTGTCACTATCTAACTGGGGGGACACCTGTCACTATCTAACTGGAGGGGCACCTGTCACTATCTAACTGGGGGGGCACCTGTCACTATCTAACGGGGGGGGGACACCTGTCACTATCTAGCTGGGGGGGGACACCTGTCACTATCTAGCTGGGGGGGCACCTGTCACTATCTAAGTGGGGGGCACCTGTCACTATCTAAGTGGGGGGCACCTGTCACTATCTAAGTGGAAGGCACCTGTCACTATCTAAGCGGGGGGCACCTGTCACTATCTAAGTGGGGGGCACCTGTCACTAAGTGGGGGGCAGCTGCCTCTATCTAAGTGGGGGGCACCTGTCACTATCTAGCTGGGGGGGGGGGCTCCTGTCACTATCTAGCTGGGGGGGTGCTCCTGTCACTATCTAGCCTGGGGGGGAGACACCTGTCACTACCTCAATTGGGGGGACACCTGTCACCTGGCATTTCAGCCCACACATCATCCCCAATCCGGCCCAAAACACTATTGCCAGGCACAGCAGCCGGTAGAGGAGAATTTAGAAGCCAGGTGAGAGGTGTCTACCATATTAAAGGGGCATTCTGCTTATTTATGTGAAATGCTGTCTATTTATGTGCCTCATGACTGCTGAATTTGTCGTGTTGGGGGCCTCATGATTGCTGAATTTGTCTTGTTGGGGGCCTCATGATTTGTTGGGGGCATCACGATTGCTGAATTTGTCTTGTTGGGGGCCTCAAGATTGCTGAATGTGTCTTGTTGGGGGCCTCATGATTTTTTGGGGGCCTCATGATTGCTAAATTTGTCTTGTTGGGGGCATCATGATTGCTGAATTTGTCTTGTTGGGGGCCTCATGATTTGTTGGGGGCCTCATGATTGCTGAATTTGTCTTGTTGGGGGTCACATGATTGCGAACTGTGAGACTATGGAAAAGCTGAATCGTCATCATGAGACAATAGCATTAAACCTACTTTTTTAGCTTTTTAAAACGGAAAATAAAACTGGGAGGTTCTAAAAAAAAAACCACATTTTTCAGGAGTAGGATGGATGATATTGTTTATCTTCACAGTTTATTTTCAACTTGGATTTTCCATAATGTTCATGTATGAGTTAAAACGTTTGTATGTAGTTTAAATTGCTGTTGCCACTTTGCGATAAGTGACTTTTGGGTTGCAGTTTGGACACTCAGCCTCCAAAAGGTTCACCACCACTGTCCTAATCTAATGTCCCACATTGCTAAGTTCATGTAAATTTGTCTCCACCCGTGGCCACACCCGCATTCTGGTCCATGGCCACACCCATTGTTTGGCAATGGAACCCTCGTGTTTTCTGGTCAGAATAAAGTGTTCTTCACTGGATTCCATGTCTGCTCACTGTTTATGGACAATCTTCATGTCCTATCATGACACTATTTTGCTGTCTCTCGGGATAACCTGAGTTCTCCCATTGTGCACTACCACAAATACGAGCGGAGTTTGGGCCCGTTTCCACGAGGGATTAGGATGCAAGGCGATCTTCCGGACAACTGGGTGCGGCTTCCCGTCGGTAGCTATGGGGATCAGATGCGTGTTGCTCAAAACTGCAGCATGCTATCCATAATTTCCCCCGCGTTGCATTGCGCCGGATCGCGTAGGTAAATTCGCGTCAATGGAAACTACTCCATTGACGTGAATTGATTGCAGTTTCCTTGCGATACGGAGCGGTTTCCGCATTGCAACGCGTATAGTGGAAACAGGCCCTTACCATGGCGACCTTTAGGCATTGTGTACACACAGCTCTGTGGAGTCTATAGTTTACTTTCAGTCATAGTGATCAGTCAGGCCTGCTGTGAAATGTCAGAACAGAGATGATGACTGGGCAGATATTAGTCCCTCTGAAGATTATCCTAAGATTTGTATCTGTTTACAGAGAGGAGCTTTCTGTGCAGAGCACAAGACCACACCACTGAGGATGGAGGAGGACTGGAGAATATTAGACCTCTCCCTGGAGATCATCCACCTGCTGACTGGAGAGGTGAGGAGGATTCTGGGAGGTCACATGACATCACTCTTATGTCTATCAATAAAACATACTCCTGACATAGGTGAAGGGGATTCTGGGAGGTCACATGACATCATTTTTATATTTATTTATCAATTAATCATACTGCTGACTAGAGAAGTGAGGAGGATTCTGGGAGGTCACATGATATTACTCATCTCTATTAACCTCCTTGGCGGTAAGGACGAGCCTAGCCCATCTAAAAAAAACAGTTGCTATTAGCAGCAAGGATGAGCCAGTCTCGTCCTGCACTTCCCCATACTTACCACAGTGAACATGGGCACCTAAGATCCTCCTGTCTGCCCGCTTGGAGGGCAAGATGGTGGCGTCCAGGGAGAGTCATGGGCCCATATAAAATTCAGAGTTTTCTCCTTGGTGATATTTTCAAAAGTTGTCATAAAATGCCTTTTAAGCCACCAGCAAGCAAGAAATTACACAAAATAAATGTAATGCTAATTTTTTCACAAACTTTTGGGTAGTGTTTCAATTGTAAAATGCTGAAAAGTTAGTTAACCAGCTGAGCGGTCTGGACGAGCTCAGCTCGTTCATCACCGCCGGAGGCTGCCGCTCAGGCCCTGCTGGGCCGATTTTTATCAAATAAAAAGCAGCACACGCAGCCGGCACTTTGCCAGCCGCGTGTGCTGCCTGATTGCCGCCGCAGCTCGGCGATCCGCCGCGTGCAGCTGCGAAAGAGGGTCCCCCCAGCCGCCTGAGCCCAGCGTAGCCGGAACAAAAAGTTCCGGCCAGCGCTACGGGCTGGATCGGAGGCGGCTGACGTCCATGACGTCACTTCGCTCGTCGCCATGGCGACGAGGTAAGCGAAACACGGAAGGCTGCTCATTGCGGCCTTCCGTGTTACTTCTGGCCGCCGGAGGCGATCAGAAGAACGCATCCGGAGCGTCCTCTAGTGGGCTTTCATGCAGCCAAATAGTTTTTTTTTTATTGAAAAAAAACCCTCCCGCAGCAGCCCTGGCGATCTTAATAGAACGCCAGGGTGGTTAAAAGAGAAGATGAAAATTATCTCCTAGGACAGTGGTGTCCAACCTTTATTTGCCAGCGGGCCGCACTTCATATCAAGATACATTTTGCAGGCCGGAACACATACATACAAAATTTAAATATAAATCTTTAACATTTTTCTAGTAACAGTTAACATGGCGTTTGAAAAGGAAAGAAAATGGCAAACCAAGAATTGTTGTACTCACCATTTGATGCCAATTTTCTGGGTTACCTGGGTGTATGTGCAGAGGCATTCTGGGTGATTTCCCCCCTCGCCCAGCACAAGTGCTGTGTGAGCTGAGGGTGGTTGGGGCCTACTATTCAGCAGAAGCCGGGATCTCAATTAGTTACCGCAGCCTAGCCGTGGGTGAAGGTCAGCGTGGAGCAAAGTTTTTTTTTTTTCCAGCTTGACCGGCTGGTAGGGTGTGATGTCACACCGTCCTCTGAGATGAGAGGCCGGAGCAGTGGCAAATCATCTGGGCAAGGAGAGCTGGAGCACGTGAGGAGAGCCAAAGCAAGAATTTGTGCTGAGGAGGAGAATCGGGGATTGCGTCATAAGTTTCTCGCGTTCTTTGCATTAGCGCTGTGATAATTAGAGACTCTTGCAGACAGACAGAAACAATCCTAAATAAAGCCACAACCACCACACTGTCACAGACAGCTGTAACCGCTTTTTAGGGTGAATGGCTGGCTTGTCTCTGGCTCTTTTCCTGCACTCTTTGATCAAACTTCAGTGTCCCTCCAACTTATATACAGACACTTTTATCTATGAATTAAAAAGCCTCATATGGTGTAAAACCATAAAACTGTACTCAGTATAAAAGCTCAGGGTACTCACAAAACAAGTATAAAAAAAAAAAGTGCTTCAAGTAAAATCCGAGGACATCTCCTTCTGCTGTACATTGACCACGTCCTACCCTTAGCTCCCAATGCCTTTCGCCATCTGAGACATGCGTCATCAGCCTCTGTACACGATGCAGCTATGATATGGGGGAGAGGGGGGGATGAGCACGTGCAACAGAGCAGCTTCCAGTAGGCACTGAGAACAATGTTGGTGTGCAGTGCTTGGTCATGCTACAGATCCAGCATGCCGGATTTTTAAGGTTCATACACACCTACCAACTATCTGTCCAACTATCAGGCTAACTTCTCTGTTAACCTCCTGAGCGATAATCCCGAGCTGAGCTCGGGGTATGTCGCGCAGGAGGAGTTCTCAGGCCCTGGTGGGCTGATTTGCACATTTTTTTTTGTTACACACAGCTAGCACTTTGCTAGCTGCGTGTAACTCCCGATCGCCGCCGCCGATCCGCCGCTACCCGCCGTGCCGCGCAGCCCCCCCCCCCCAGACCCCTTGCGCAGCCTGGCCAATCGGTGCCAGGCAGCGCTGAGGGGTGGATCGTGACTCCCTCTGACGTCACGGCGTCCATGACGTCGGTGACGTCATCCCGCCCCGTTGCCATGGCGACCAGGGAAGCCCAGCAGGAAATCCCGTTCTGAACGGGATTTCCTGCTTACTCTGATCGCCGAAGGCGATCGGAGTGGGTGGGGGGATGCCGCTGCGCAGCGGCTATCATGTAGCGAGCCCAGGGCTCGCTACATGATTTAAAAAAGAAAAAATTAAAAAAAAAGTGCTGCGCCCCCTCCTGGGCGATATAATTGTATCGCCCAGAGGGTTAAGCCCCATACAACTTTTGTTGTGAAACAAGTTGAAACAACTAAAAAAAGTATTTTGCTATTGTTCAAACAGCTGATAAGAAGTCAATCCAACTGTTGGATTGACTTCATATCAGTCTTACCAGCTTTTTGAACAATAGCAAAATACTTTTTTTTTTTAGTTGTTTCAACTTGTTTCACAACAAAACCTGTTTGACAGTTGTGCTGCATAAAAGACTGCTGTTGAGCATGTGAATGGGGCTTAACAGACAAGTTTGGCAGATAGTTGGACAGATAGTTGGTAGGTGTGTATATGAACCTTTAGTGATCGTGCAGCATGTGCTGCCACTGTACACATGCTGGTCTAACGCCCTATTCCATGACATGGCGGTTGTTATCTTTCACCACGGCCGAGTTCAGGCCACCGTAGGTATGGACCATAAGAGCCTCTGAACCAGCCCCCCATCGTCACAAGCGTGCAGGAAAGCATTTCTTGGCTTTCGGAGGCACTTCCCGACAATCGTTGTTTTTCACCCCTTTAGGGGAATATAGGAGTGCGGCGCTAAACTACCCTGTTGCTTCCAAGGTTGTCTCAGGCGATGGGGAAAAATAGGGATCAAAAGGCACGACGTGAAATTGTCTGTTTGTGACAAATTCAAAAATGTAATTTTTTTTTTTTTTAGATGATTTTGTGGTTGCAACTTATACAGTGGGTTGCAAAAGTATTCGGCCCCCTTGAAGTTTTCCACATTTTGTCACATTACTGCCACAAACATGAATCAATTTTATTGGAAATCCACAAGAAAGACCAACACAAAGTGGTGTACACGTGAAATCATACATGATTTCAAACATTTTTTACAAATCAATAACTGCAAAGTGGTGTGTGTAATTATTCGGCCCCCTTTGATCTGAGTGCAGTCAGTTGCCTATAGACATTGCCTGATGAGTGCTAATGACTAAATAGAGTGCACCTGTGTGTAATCTAATGTCATTACAAATACAGCTGCTCTGTGAGGGCCTCAGAGGTTGTCTAAGAGAATATTGGGAGCAACAACACCGTGAAGTCCAAAACACACAGGACAGGTCAGGGATCAAGTTATTGAGAAATTTAAAGCAGGCTTAGGCTGCAAAAAGATTTCCAAAGCCTTGAACATCCCACGGAGCACTGTTCAAGTGATCATTCAGAAATGGAAGGAGTATGGCACAACTGTAAACCTACCAAGACAAGGCCATCCATCTAAACTCACAGACCGAACAAGGAGAGCGCTGATCAGAAATGCAGTCAAGAGGCCCATGGTGACTCTGGACGAGTTGCAGAGATCTACAGCTCAGGTGGGAGACTCTGTCCATAGGACAACTATTAGTCATGCACTGTACAAAGTTGGCCTTTATGGAAGAGTGGCAAGAAGAAAGGCATTGTTAACAGATAGCATAAGAAGTCCCGTTTGCAGTTTGCCACAAGCCATGTGGGGGACACAGCAACCATGTGGAAGAAGGTGCTCTGGTCAGATGAGACCAAAATGAAACTTTTTGGCCAAAATGCAAAACACTATGTGTGGCAGAAAACTAACACTGCACATCACTCTGAACACACTATCCCCACTATCAAATATGGCGGTGGCAGCATCATGCTCGGGGGTGCATCTCTTCAGCAGGGACAGGGAAGCTGGTCAGAGTTGAGGGGAAGATGGATGGAGCCAAACACAGGGCAAACTTGGAAGAAAACCTCTTGGAGACTGCAAAAGACTTGAGACTGGGGCGGAGGTTCACCTTCCAGCAGGACAATGACCCTAAACATAAAGCCAGGGCAACAATGGAATGGTTTAAAACAAAACATATCTATGTGTTAGAATGGCCCAGTCAACGTCCAGATCTAAATCCAATCGAGAATCCGTGGCAAGATCTGAAAACTGCTGTTCACAAACGCTGTCCATCTAATCTGACTGAGCTGGAGCTGTTTTGCAAAGAAGAATGGGCAAGGATTTCAGTCTCTAGATGTGCAAAGCTGGTAGAGACATACCCTAAAAGACTGGCAGCTGTAATTGCAGCAAAAGGTGGTTCTACAAAGTATTGACTCAGTGGGCCGAATAATTACGCACACCCCACTTTGCAGTTATTTATTTGTAAAAAATGTTTGGAATGATGTATGATTTTCGATCCACTTCTCACATGTACACCACTTTGTATTGGTCTTTCATGTGGAATTCCAATAAAATTGATGCATGTTTGTGGCAGTAATGTGACAAAATGTGGAAAACTTCAAGGGGGCCGAATACTTTTGCAACCCACTGTATCTTACTCAAAATGTACACTAGACCCATTTTGGTAAGTTGCAGGTAAAAATTTCATGAAAATTAATTGAACCGCTTTTTGCACAGAAATCCTGCAGAAATTGAATGCCAGCGAGGTTAATAAAACAGACACTTGACTGGAGCGGTGATGAGGATTCTGGGAGGTCACATGACATCACTCTTATCTTTGTTAATAAACACACATAACTGAGGAGCATGAGGATTTTTGGAGATCATATGATGTCAATTATCCATGTAATCATTTTTCTTTCTTTTTAACAGATGTATGTAGTTGAAAAAAATACAAATTTGTTAACACCCAGCAGCAGCCGCCATGGACCATTCCCCATCATAGTGTCTCCACAGTACTCATTGATTCCATATTGTGTGACACCAGAAATGAACAAGAGGAAGAAGGTCTGGGAAGTTACCAAGAAGATGATGGAGCTGCTGAAAGGAGAAGTGAGTGCTGCTGGGAATTATGGGACATGATCTAGTAACTACAAGGGGCGTGTCTGTATGGTGACGTTATCTATATACTGTGATTGTCAGGTTCCTGTACGGTGTCAGGATGTCGCCGCCTATTTCTCCATGGAGGAGTGGCAGTTTATAGAAGCACACAAGGACCTCTATAAGGATAGCATGATTGGGAATGAGGAGACTTTTAGATATGGAAAGATGGCAAAGAATACATTGAACTTGAAGGAACTTTTATTGAACCTATCCCTGGAGATCATCATTACTCTTGCTGGACAGGTGAGTGTAAAGGATTGCGGAGATGCCGTCGCGCGGTCTGGCGGCGGGGGCGGCTGTCTCCACATTCAGACCGGCGGTTTCCGCACAGCAGCATGCGTCTGGTTTGTCTGAGTCTTCTAGTGCACACAGATGGAGAGCTACGCGCGCGGGGAGGCAGGACCTTTATGCCAGAAGGAGAGGGATCAGCTGATCAGGTTGGTCAGCTGATCCCAGCGCAGACTGTCATTGGCTGAGTAGCACTGGGTGGCGCTGTGGAGCGCTGCACTATATATAGATCTCGCTGGTCAGTCTCAGGTTGTCTGCCGTTGCGAATACATACGTGTGAGCACTCAGACCATAGTCAGATCCCACAGTGTGTTAGAACCAGGTGGACCTGGGAATTCACACTTAGCCAGATTACGCTTGTGTTATTACTGTGTTATACTTTAGACCAGTTCCAGGGTGTTGTGACCAAGGACCTCACACCCAAGCTTAGGAATACTGTGTCATTGCTGTGTTATACTTTAGACCAGTTCCAGGGTGTTGTGACCAAGGACCTCACACCCAAGCTTAGGAATACTGTGTCATTGCTGTGTTATACTTTAGACCAGTTCCAGGGTGTTGTGACCAAGGACCTCACACCCAAGCTTAGGAATACTGTGTCATTGCTGTGTTATACTTTAGATCAGTTCCAGGGTGTTGTGACCAAGGACCTCACACCCAAGCTTAGGAATACTGTGTCATTGCTGTGTTATACTTTAGACCAGTTCTAGGGTGTTGTGACCAAGGACCTCACACCCAAGTTTAGGAATACTGTGTCATTGCTGTGTTATACTTTAGACTAGTTCCTGGGTGTTGAGACCACGGACTTCACACTGTAGACTAGGCCTCTGCTTTATGTGTTATGACCAATTGCTCTCTCGACCTCTCTCCTGCTTTCTGATTCGGTACCTATGCATATCTGTCTACCTGTTGCCAAACCCTGCCTGTACCTGGTTATCGAATCAGCCTTCTGTCTCTGTACCTTATCTGCTCGTGTGTTGCCAACCTGGCCTGGCTGACCCTTCTGGCTGTCACTCATACCTTGAGTGTTCAGTCTGTCTGTACTACCTGTGACACTACCCCGCCAAGTGTCAGGTAGCTTGAGAGACCTCCTGTTCCTCAGGGAGGCCTCTCTGCAGTCCAGTCAGGGGCTCTATCCCTTAGGAGTCCTTTGGCTGCAGTATAGTCTGATTCCCAGTATTGCAGGGAATCACTGGCACGCAGGTTATCTCAATCCCCTTTCCTAGGAGATAGTTCACACACAGCCAAGGGCCACCTGCTCCTCAGGTGGTCCATGCTCATTGTTATTTGCGTCTCCCGCCCCACGGGAGACAGCCTACTGTTGCACCAAAACACTTACACTTTATCAGGTGTCCAGAGGTTAGTCATACTTGTATTATTGGTGATTCTGCAGATCATCAATAATCGGGTATATATTTGTATTGTTGGTGATACTGCAGATCACCAATAATCAGATTTTCTCTGTGTGCTGACACCAATCGTTACAGTGAGAAAGATTCAAGGAATATGACACATTTCTCATATGCATATGTTGGGATTCTGAGATGGAGATTTTTTTTTTTTTTTTCTCGGGTCGTACAGAATTGTGCCGTGATAAAGATGTCATCTGATGAAAGGAACACGGTGCAAAGAAGTTTGCGATTGTCCTCAAGACTGAAGAAAAAACATAATCTTATTACCTCTCCCCCCTCCCTGTTACCTGAGGGACACAACGAGCAGGAGATCATGGAGGTGACCATGAAGATGATGAAGCTGCTGGCAGGAGAGGTGAGCGGTGCTGGGAATTATGGGACATTATTCTGTAACACAAGGGGCGTGTCTGGATGGTGACGGTATCTTTGTGTGTGTCAGGTTCCTATAAGGTGTCAGGATATCGCCATTTATTTCTCCATGGAGGAGTGGCAGTATATAGAAGAACACAAAGATCTTTACAAGGACACCATGATGGAGAATCAGGAGAGCCTCACATCACCAGGTAAGAGGAAATGTTCACGTTTTGGCCCAGTGCGTTTCTCTGCGTGGCTTTTCCACTTCCTGTCTGTTGTAATCTCTTTTATGGGTGACTTCAGCATCCCCATTAATAGGCTGGAGAAGAGATGGCGGCAGCAGCAGGACAGGTATATGCGTATGGCATATTTCTTACCGTGTGTAAATAGATACTTGTTTATGTAGGGTAGCAATCTTAACTGCTTTCGTACCAGCAGTTTCTGGCCCCTTAAAGCGGACCTGAACTCAAAACGTCCTCTCTGCTCTAAAAGATACGCAACAGCATAATAACCATTAAACAAAAACCTTTTTTTGTTACAGCTGATACAAATCCTGAAATAATTCTGCACTGTTTCTACTTCCTGCTTTCATGGAAGCAGACATATTGTCAAGATCCTGTGCTTTTTGATGAGCTTATCTGCCATGGTAGTCATGTGACACAGGGGAGAGATCAAATTACAACTTGTGATTAGAGACAAATGAGGGGGAATTAAACAGGCTAAACTCAAATATATACAGGGTGCATTTCTCTGTTTTCCTTCTGTCCTGTGCAAGATAAAATATAGAGAAACCGAGAACCCAATATAGTGTAGTATGTTAAAACATAAACGAAGTAAGGCAAATCAGTGAGAAGAATATACTCCACAAACGTGGGTTACCACACAGGCAACCACTGTATAAGCAGGTGAGGAGATTAGACCTGTCCTCACTCAGGATTAAGAAGTCGCTCTCTGTAGATGAGAAAAAGGGGTAGATCACCCCTCCACCAGGGGTGGACACGATTTTGCAGTAGGAGAACAGAGGCGCCAGCAGAATAAAAGTGGATAAAACCTTTAAAATTTGCTTGGAGGAAGCGGTGGACTTACCTCCATAAAGCAGACACGAAAGACTGTCTGAAAAGTAGCAATCACATTTATTATATGGTACCCCAAAAGTGCAACGCGTTTCGTAGGCCGAGCCCGCTTCATCAGGCAATAAAGTAGGGACAAAACTGTAGACAAGAGACAGTACATTATGCTATAGTGAATTCTGCAGTTACAAGATGCATATTAATATATTACATGTCATAAAGCATACCATATGAAAAATTGCTTTGTGGAGATAGCTTCAAAAGTTGCGTGTACAAGTAAACAATAGGGGGTAGAGGCTATGGTGCTCGTGATAGTAATGGGCTATGGGGTATTTTTTACACAGATTTGCAATGAGTGGTATTGGTAATGAAAAAGGGTATGTGTCAGCAAGTGTAATGGGTAATACAGCATTGAGAAGAAAACAGGGGGCCAGAAATATAAGGTAAAGTGTGCAAATAAAATAACATAAAGAACTCACCAGAATTTCAGCAGTAGCAGGTGTAGCGCCTCAGTGGAGTGGTGAGGACGCTCAACTCCTTATATATACACAGGTACTTGCTAATAGGGCCAATTAGATGTGTAGGAAGTGTTAGGTGGGCGGGGTTAGGGCGAGTGTGCGAGCAGCCAATGGGTTCTCGCCATCTGTGTTCAGTGAATTGGGTTTTTGGGAAGAGTGGGCGGGGTTAGGGCGGGCTTGCGAGTAGCCAATGGGCTCTCGCCACCTGTGTTCAGTGTGTTGGGTATTTGGGGGGTTGGATACAGGTATCATGGTTACCAAATGTGCAGCTGAGTACAGTACTAGCTCAATAGAGTACTGGTTAAGTGCACCGCCTTTGACATGGGAGACCAGGGTTCGAATCCCGGCCAGGGAATAGTTAATAAGAAAAAAAACCATTTTTCATATGGGATTTTTTATGACATGTAATATATTAATATGCATCTTGTAACTGCAGAATTCACTATAGCATAATGTACTGTCTCTTGTCTACAGTTTTGTCCCCACTTTATTGCCTGATGAAGCGGGCTCGGCCTGCGAAACGCGTTGCACTTTTGGGGTACCATATAATAAATGTGATTGCTACTTTTCAGACAGTCTTTCGTGTCTGCTTTATGGAGGTAAGTCCACCGCTTCCTCCTAGCAAATTTTAAAGGTTTTATCCACTTTTATTCTGCTGGTGCCTCTGTTCTCCTACTGCAATGTCCTGTGCAAGAGTTCAGGTTCACTTTAAAGCGGGATTGTCACCATAAAAATCTAATTTCAACAGCAACTGGTCTGAGTGTATTAAGTGATAAATATGCTAAGCCTGCATTCAAAACTTTCAAAACTTTTTCTGCTTTTATGGTTTAGAGTTATCACATACCTTAGGAGTACTGGCCCTTTAATTGCCATTGCCATTGGCTGGCAAAACAGTTGCATGCTGGGGGGTCTTTTTTATCTATAATATATTCCTCTTTTTCTCTTTATTTCCCCCTCCTTCTAATGACATAAGACAGTGCACTTCTTAGTATAGACCTCGGTGGGAGTGTCTGAAGACTCTGAGAGGAGGGCGGGTAACGAAAGCACAATTAGCAAGAGGAGAAAAAAGAGTGAAGGAGGAAATGTCAGGATTAGTTTAATTCAAAGGTAACCAAGATGGAAACTGACTAGAATAGGATTCTCTGCTTTTCTTTTATGAAAATTCACATGAATCATAACGTAGGACAGTGCAATACATCTGTTATGTAGAACTAGTATTTATCTACTTATACTGTATACGTGTTTTTATTTCTAGGTTAGCATGGGTATCACTTATTCTTTAAGGACCAGCGACTGCTGGTGTAAAAAAACGGCGATTACCAACGTCACACCGCACTGACCCACTGTTCATGCCGATCTCCCGTCGCTGTAGCGCCATCACTCTGCCGTCTCTATGACATTATAGTACCAACAAATGAGGAGGCGATACTGTACACCATATGAAAGACCCATCTCCATTCCTCAGTGTAACATCATAGCACCAACAAATGAGGAGGAGATACTGTACACCATATGAAAGGCCCATCTCCATTCCTCAGTATAACATCATAGTACCAACAAATGAGGAGATACTGTACACCATATGAAAGGCCCATCTCCATTCCTCAGTATAACATCATAGTACCAACATATGAGGAGGAGATACTGTACACCATATGAAAGGCCCATCTCCATTCCTCAGTATCACATCATAGCACCATAAAATGAGGAGGATATACTGTACACCATATGAAAGGCCCATCTCCATTCCTCAGTATAATATCTTGTTTACCACATTAAGTTGAGAGTATTTTTTTTTCCATTCCCTTATAGTTTCTATATAACTAGACCATGACTCAGTGTGATAAAGCTGGTTTCAGTGTATGGCCACACCAGAGCACTTTGACTACTAGGCAAATGCTGTATGACTTCTTTCTGCTAAACAGCAATCCAAGTCTGTCATCCATAATCATGCCAAGTTTCTCCTTCCAGCAGGAAGACAAGATGTGGGGAAGACCTCAGAGGGGCATCCTATCCCACATCCGGATGTTACTGCACAAGATGATGGGGTCACACATCATTCTCCTGGAGTAAGGCCCTGCACTGGACATTCCCATCATAGAGGTTACAGCTTTGATCGATCATTGGATGGACCATGTCACAAAGAGAATAGATCACCAAGTAACCCAGACAGGTCCTTCTCTGATTCTTCAGTTAGTGCTACACCTGGAGAGGTTGAAGGCTTTATATCTAAATCTGTTCTCCCTTTACGGCAGAAAAAACAACCACAACTAGGCTCCTTTTCCTGCTCAGAGTGCACGAGGCGTTTTAAATCAAAATTAAGTCTTGTTATGCACAAGAGAGTTCACGAGAGAGAACAGGGCTTTTCTTGTGCTGAGTGTGGGAAATTTTTCAAACAAAAGTTTCTCCTTTCTTACCATCAGAGAAGTCACATAGTCGAGAAGACTTTTAGATGTTCAGAGTGTGGGAAATGCTTCAAGTATAAATGTCATCTGAATAGACACTTCAAAGTTCACTTGGATAAGAATCAGTTCTCCTGCCCAGAGTGTGAAAAAAGTTTTTACCGGAAAGACTTGCTCGATAGACACTTTCATAAGCACACAGGAGAAATGCCATACACTTGTTCAGAGTGTGGGAAATGTTTCCAAGACAAGACAGCTCTTGTAAAACACTATCAAAAGCACTGTCAGCAAACCCAAATGGCATGTACCTGCACTGAATGTGGGGAAAGATTTAAAAAAGATGACGACTTTCTTATACACCAGGTGGGTCATGCAAGACCTTTTTCATGTTCACAGGGGCCGAAGCGTCTCACTAAACGTGTCCATATTAATGAAGGTGCACTGTCCCATACTTGTACAAAGTGTGGGAAAAGTTTTAAACGCAAAGGAAGTCTTTGTAGACATCAGCAGTTACACACAGGTGAGGCCCGATACACATGTGGAGAGTGTGGGAAAGCATACACAGAGAAAGGTAGCTTTGTTAAGCATCAACGTTCCCACACGGGTGAGATGCCGTACACATGCAGAGAGTGTGGGAAAGCATACACAGAGAAAGGTAGCCTTGTTAGGCATCAACGTTCCCACACGGGTGAGACGCCGTACACATGTGGAGAGTGTGGGAAAGGCTACACAGAAAAAAACAGCTTCATCAAACATAAGCTCACCCACACAAGTAAAACTCCATATTCCTGTCCAGAGTGCGGGATAGGTTTTAAAATGAAAGGAGACCTTTGGTCACACCGTAGAAGTCACTTAGGCGATCGTCCCTTTTCATGTTCAGAATGTGGGAAATGTTTTAAAGAGAAAGCAGGTCTCAGCCAGCACCAGAGAAATCACACTGGCATAATGCCCTATATGTGTACAGAGTGTGGGAAATGTTTTTCTAGGAAATTCTCACTCACCAAACATTACAAGAAACACACTGGAGAGCAACCATTCTCCTGTCCGTGCTGCGGAAAGAGGTTCAAACACAAGGTCTCTCTTGTCGCACACTGCAGACGTCATGTCGCTCATAATTCCCGGCGTGAGGATGAAACGGGTGCCTGAGGTATGGGGGCGCTATGGAGCTTAAAGCGGCGGATACGAAAAGTGTAGAAAATCAGAGATGGAGGCAATGCGGCATGTTCATGAAAGGCTGGTTAGATTACCGTGGTGCTCATAGAGCAGTCTTGCTAGGAATTTTGCAACATGCACGTTGTGTACCTCAAGTCACCTTGGTAATGCGCGCTACGCTACTTGTGCTACACACGCGCTGTTGGTTGCATGAATACTAGTAACATTTCAGAGCAGAGTCATTTTATCGGCCTTCTGTGAATGTGCTTTGATAGTGATGGTCAAGTAGATGCAAATAACTTTGAGTTGATGAAAATGTATGCAAATTGTGCAGCTTGAAAGTGAACCAATCTAATTTTACCTCAGCAGGATTTGATTGGTTCATTTTCAAACTGCAAAAATGTGCATAAATTTGCATCAACTTGAAGTTATTTGCATCTACTTGACCATCACTAGTGCTTGAATGTCTCCTTACAGCTACCTGTAACAATAGCTACACCTATGTATCGGTCGGCCCATATCAAGCTGTATGACATACACTTTACCATTGTATAAACAGTTTATACAGCCCACTTTAAACCACTTTATCAACAAAATTACCACCATCCGAATGGATATCTCTCTCCTCCACTCCACCGGCCCCTCCTCTTCCCCCCCTCCACTTCCATGCCACCCCACTCCTGCCCCTTCCTTCGCTCCTTCACTCCAGTCTCTGTGGAGGAAGTGAACCAGCTGCTGGCAACTTCTCCTGCTTCTTCCTGTCTCCTAGATCCAGTCCCATCTGACTCCCTCTACCCACACTTCCACACTCAACCACCTGTTCAAGCTCTACTTCTCCACCGGCACCTTCCTCTCCATATTCAAACAGGCCACTGTTCTTCCCCTGCTGAAGAAACCTTTACTTGACCCCACACTGCCATCCAACTACCACCCAATCTCCCGTCTACCTTTTTCCTCGCAAATCCCTGAACACCTGGCCCATCAACGCTTCACCCACTTCCTCAGTTCCAACTCCCGTTTGGCTCCCCTGCACTCTGGATTTCATCTGGCATATTCTGCTCTGATTGTTATTAGAATTAGCTTTTTGAGTTTGGTTAAGCTTTAAAGCTTACCTGAAAGGGAAAAATGTGCCCAATTTGGGTACTTACCTCAGTAGAAGGTGGCCTATGGATCCTCCAGAGGCTTTGGCCATTCACACCGTCTCCCTGTTCCATTGGTGGGACGCCCTGAAGCACAGCTGCATTGCGCTGTCAGCTCAAACCTGCCCAGTAGCACAAAGCCGAATGGGCTCAGTTTTTTCCACCAAACCAGAGTGGCAGCTCCATGCCACTGTGCAGGCGCGAGCCCAGAAGCTTACCTCTTCCAAGGTAAGTATCTTTTTCTCCCAATTTCTGTACTTAAAGGGTTTTAACTAAACTCATTTAGTCCCTGCTGCTGCTCATATTCACATTTATTTGTGGGGGGCCCTCCACGGCTCTGTCCTCAACCATTGCACATCTTTCAGGAACTCTTTGACACCAGACTTGCCTGTTCAGCCTTTTACTGTCAAGAAAATGAGCACAGAACATGCTTAACTAAGGTCTATAGAGTCTGGGAAGTAGCTGTTTTTTTTGTGTGTGTGCAATTTCTCTGAGTGTTACAATGTCTGACTTTGGGGTGAACTTGCTGAGATGTCCAGTCCTGGGAAGACCATCCACTGTCTTGTATGTTTTTGACTTGTGCATGATCTTTATCACAGGAATGATGAACCCCTACATTATTTTGAAAAGGCCTTATAATTCCTCCCAGGCTCATGAACGGCAACAATTACTTCTCTGAAATAACTACTGATGTCTTTCCTCCTTGGCATTGTTTTAACACTAACCTGAATACCAAAGGCTTGCTAACTGCTAACATATCAACTTTTATAAAGGTGACCACACTTACTGTATTACTGATGATCAGTTAACCAAGCACATTTCATTAGCAGCACTTGACTGCTACATACTTTCTTGATTCCTATGGAAATTGTAAGGGAGTTCTTAAGTTTTTTTTTTTTTTACACATTTTTTCTGTATTTTGACTTCGTCTTTGTTCAATAAAGACACAATGCAATATCTCGTGTGTTGTTGTTTATCTGAGATTACTTATGTTTACCTTATTTTAAAGACCTGCAAATAGCCAGTTGTTTTTCTGTTATGTCCTGATACTAAAGAACCTTGGAGACTACAGGTGGTGGTGTATTTTCTGATTTCTGTATTACAGCTGAAATCTGCATGATTATGTAGAGGCCTCTTTATAAAAAGTAATAGTCTAACATTTTGATAGCTTTTTTTTTTTTTGTCTTCTAATTATCAGATACTCCTTACCACTTTTAAAGCATATTCAATGCCAAATGTTTTTGCCACAGCTTTTCCCAGCATCAAATTGGCAAACATCTTGTATATTTTTTTCTGGTGTTTGTATGTTTGACTTTTTATATGAGGGCTGATTGATATGGAATGAGACTGTCCCCTTTCTATATGGTAAATTTGTGCTGGTGTTTGTGAATAGCATACACTGGTGTGCCGGAGCCTGCAGTTGCACTGTCCTATTCCTAAGCATTCTTTCACAGTAAAGCACCTTGTTGTTTTCATCGTGGTAAATGGAGAACATTCTTGTGAGAATTAATTTGTGTTAAAGGGGGTTGTAACATCCAAAACAAAAAACTAAAAAAAATGCCAGAAAAGTACCTCAAAAATATTTGTAAGTCCTTTTTTTTTTCTAAATGTTTGTCTTTTTTTCTTAAAGTTTGTCTTTTTAATGCCTGTAGGATCTGTGCAGTGCCAGAGGGATTGTTGGAAGTTTTTTTTTTACCTTTGTAGCCATGGCAACAAGCATATCCCAGCATGCAAATAACAGAAAGCTTCCTATTCCGTATAAGATATGGGCACTATGCCCAAAAGCTAAGTGAATTCCCCCCACGTCCCTTTGAAGAGCTAACACAGGTGTAAGCCTGTTGTCTGGGTGGTGATTGCTGTGGGAGGGAGAGTAAAGGTGTCTGCTGGTGTTAACGTGGGTGCATTTGTGACACTAGGGGGGGCGACAGCTCCGGGTGTTTTGGCGCTTGGCCTGATATCTCACGCCACTATGGCTGGGCACCTAGTTGAACATGTTGGCCCAAAATCTTGCAGCATGTCCAATCGATACGTGACCAATTTCAGCATTGATTGGGCACGCTCTTGGCAGCACTGGTTTTCATCCGTTTTGATTATAATGGAATCGGAGGGTCGATTGACCCCTAAGTTGCCTGATATATGGCCACCTTAAGCTGTGGCAGTAGGGAAAGAAAATTAGCCCTGAGGTGGGTCAAAAAAAGAAAAGGGCAGAAGTGATGTCACTTTTGTCATCACAGAGAAACAGTAAAGATGGAAACCAGCAGAGAGCAGCCGGGGAGCATCCATTTTCCCAGAAAACGAAATCGCAATCTCCCTGATCACAGTTTATATTCTATGTACCGTTTCCACTAAATCCCAATGTTTGCATGTTTTAAAGAGTAACTGTCAGGCTGCAAAAGCTAATTTAAACCTCTATTCTCCTGTGTTAAACAGTTTAGAAGGAAGCCAAAAAGGCAATACTGAAGTTAAAAATCTCTCTTACTTTTAATGTGTGCTTATCAGCAAAGCTGTTAGACCCAAGCTCTCAAAAGGATGAAAGGCCGCATACCATACTGCAAAGCATTCTGGGGCTGCTTGGGTCCTCCCCTAGGCTGCTAGTGAGAAAGTACAGGCTCATCTTACAACAGTGTAGCAGTGAAAAGTCTCCGGGCAGAGTACACTGCAGGAGTCCGCTATTGTTCCTAGCCACATGGCTAATCAATATTCACTGCACAGTAGTGTTATCCATTACGGATCTTTTGTGTGAGTGAATCATCAGGAAGCAGGCAGGACATGACGACACATTTGGCTTCATAGGAGACAGACAAACATGGAACCTGCCATGAGCTGTCAGGAGCATCATTCTCTGCAAATACTATATAAAAATTCTGTGAAATCCAAACGTGGACAGTGAAATGCATATGTAATGTAAGTACAGCCAATTTTTAGCTACTGATATATGTGTTTTTTCTCTAACCATCTCAGTGTACGGCAGGAAAAGGAGAGACTCCAGGCTCCTCCTCCAAGGGAAACACAATTGACAAGAAGTTTAAAAGGCCCCCACCCCCTGCTACCCTCAGTATCTTGTGTTTCCGGCCTGCCGAGGACACAGTTGACAGCTGTAGTTTATTTATCTATTTGGCGACTTTGTGTAGCTATGCAGAGCAGTTTGTTTGGGATAAGATCCCATCCTGGCCTGTGATCAGGCGTTGTGAAGTTTATCCTGCCTGCAATAGTTAGACATAGTGCTTCTGTTCCCAGGTGGTCATCATGTCTGTGTGTGTTATGACGCTGGGAATCTCCCCCCTTCGGTAGCCTGAAGGGTCGCAGATGATCTCACTTAGCTCGGCCAGGAGGGCAGTTTGAGCGGTGAGTGCACGCGGGTGCACAGTGGCATCTGACAAGGGGGAGACGGCTAGGATGAGACGGCACCAAGATTTTTGTATATGGACAACGCCGTCCTCCAGCAGCCGTAGGAAGTGATCACAGCAGAAGCTTAAGGATGTGGTACTTTCGGATCACTCCAGTATAATGGAGGAGACAGAGACGCCGGCTGAGCGGTTGCTGTTGCAAGTCATGGCGGATCCTCTGTCGGCAGACAACACGGTGATGTAGCGTTTACCATGTATTTGCTTGGGGGGAGAATCTGAGGGGACAGTACAAAGATTAGAATCCCTAAGTTTCTCTTTTCTCCAGATGGGGCTCAGCGATTGCTAAAAGCCCTTACCCCGGATCCTATTCCTGTGAGTTTACAGAAGTCATTTTCAGGTCTAGCATTTGCATAGGATTGTTACATGCTAGCTATGGGGACTGATAATTATTTGCTGGGGAAATGCATTCACATGGCTGAGATTAGAGTGGTTTCCCTTGTATGTTTTGTGCTATTTCTTCTCCTGTGTCCAAACAAGCAAGCAATAGATGCAGGACTGGATGAAGGTGCAATGTTGCCATTGCAACAATAGGCTTCCCTGGGATTATAACAAATTAGCTGGTCAAGCCTGCACAGGAATAAAGTTGATTGGCAGAATTAGGGGTAGAGAAACTTTCACCCAACAAATCTCTGAATAATTTCAGGTGGTCCCCTGATTTGCATTTGTGTGCAGATTATAATTTGCTGAGACTTGTTAACCTAGATTTTATTTGCATATGCTTGTTAGCCTTGCTTTCATTTTGCATAGGCTTGCAAGACTTGATTTCTTTTGCAGAGGCTTGTTAAGCCTTGCATTTATTTGCATATACTTGTCAGCTTTGCTTTTATTTACATATGCATGATAGCTTTGCTTCAATTTACAGAAGATTGTCAGCCTTGCATTCATTTGCATTCATTAGCATTTATTTGCATATGCTTGTTAACCTTGCTTTCATGTGCATAGGCTCGCAAGACTTGCTTTCATTTGCAGACGCTTGATAGCTTTGCTTTCATTTGCAGACGCTTGATAGCTTTGCTTTCATTTGCAGACGCTTGATAGCTTTGCTTTCATTTGCAGACGCTTGATAGCTTTGCTTTCATTTGCAGACGCTGGATAGCTTTGCTTTCATTTGCAGACGCTGGATAGCTTTGCTTTCATTTGCAGACGCTTGATAGCTTTGCTTTCATTTGCAGACGCTGGATAGCTTTGCTTTCATTTTGCAGACGCTTGATAGCTTTGCTTTCATTTTGCAGACGCTTGATAGCTTTGCTTTCATTTTGCAAACGCTTGATAATCTTGCTTTCATTTTGCAGACGCTTGATAGCCTTGCTTTCATTTTGCAGACGCTTGATAGCCTTGCTTTCATTTTGCAGACGCATGATAGCCTTGCTTTCATTTTGCAGACGCATGATAGCCTTGCTTTCATTTTGCAGACGCTTGATAGCTTTGCTTTCATTTTGCAGACGCTTGATAGCTTTGCTTTTATTTTGCAGACGCTTGATAGCTTTGCTTTCATTTTGCAGACGCTTGATAGCTTTGCTTTCATTTTGCAGACGCTTGATAGCTTTGCTTTCATTTTGCAGACGCTTGATAGCTTTGCTTTCATTTTGCAGACGCTTGATAGCTTTGCTTTCATTTTGCAGACGCTTGATAGCTTTGCTTTCATTTTGCAGACGCTTGATAGCTTTGCTTTCATTTTGCAGACGCTTGATAGCTTTGCTTTCATTTTGCAGACGCTTGATAGCTTTGCTTTCATTTTGCAGACGCTTGATAGCTTTGCTTTCATTTTGCAGACGCTTGATAGCTTTGCTTTCATTTTGCAGACGCTTGATAGCTTTGCTTTCATTTTGCAGACGCTTGATAGCTTTGCTTTCATTTTGCAGACGCTTGATAGCTTTGCTTTCATTTTGCAGACGCTTGATAGCTTTGCTTTCATTTTGCAGACGCTTGATAGCTTTGCTTTCATTTTGCAGACGCTTGATAGCTTTGCTTTCATTTTGCAGACGCTTGATAGCTTTGCTTTCATTTTGCAGACGCTTGATAGCTTTGCTTTCATTTTGCAGACGCTTGATAGCTTTGCTTTCATTTTGCAGACGCTTGATAGCTTTGCTTTCATTTTGCAGACGCTTGATAGCTTTGCTTTCATTTTGCAGACGCTTGATAGCTTTGCTTTCATTTTGCAGACGCTTGATAGCTTTGCTTTCATTTTGCAGACGCTTGATAGCTTTGCTTTCATTTTGCAGACGCTTGATAGCTTTGCTTTCATTTTGCAGACGCTTGATAGCTTTGCTTTCATTTTGCAGACGCTTGATAGCTTTGCTTTCATTTTGCAGACGCTTGATAGCTTTGCTTTCATTTTGCAGACGCTTGATAGCTTTGCTTTCATTTTGCAGACGCTTGATAGCTTTGCTTTCATTTTGCAGACGCTTGATAGCTTTGCTTTCATTTTGCAGACGCTTGATAGCTTTGCTTTCATTTTGCAGACGCTTGATAGCTTTGCTTTCATTTTGCAGACGCTTGATAGCCTTGCTTTCATTTGCAGACGCTTGATTGTTGGCCTTGCGTTCATTCGCATAGGCTTTGTTGGCCTTGCGTTCATTCGCATAGGCTTTGTTGGCCTTGCGTTCCTTCGCATAGGCTTTGTTAGCCTTGCGTTCATTCGCATAGGCTTTGTTGGCCTTGCGTTCATTCGCATAGGCTTTGTTGGCCTTGCGTTCATTCGCATAGGCTTTGTTGGCCTTGCGTTCATTCGCATAGGCTTTGTTGGCCTTGCGTTCATTCGCATAGGCTTTGTTGGCCTTGCGTTCATTCGCATAGGCTTTGTTGGCCTTGCGTTCATTCGCATAGGCTTTGTTGGCCTTGCGTTCATTCGCATAGGCTTTGTTAGCCTTGCGTTCATTCGCATAGGCTTTGCTAGCCTTGCGTTCATTCGCATAGGCTTTGCTAGCCTTGCGTTCATTCGCATAGGCTTTGCTAGCCTTGCGTTCATTCGCATAGGCTTTGCTAGCCTTGCGCTCATTCGCATAGGCTTTGCTAGCCTTGCGCTCATTCGCATAGGCTTTGCTAGCCTTGCGCTCATTCGCATAGGCTTTGCTAGCCTTGCGCTCATTCGCATAGGCTTTGCTAGCCTTGCGCTCATTCGCATAGGCTTTGCTAGCCTTGCGCTCATTCGCATAGGCTTTGCTAGCCTTGCGCTCATTCGCATAGGCTTTGCTAGCCTTGCGCTCATTCGCATAGGCTTTGCTAGCCTTGCGCTCATTCGCATAGGCTTTGCTAGCCTTGCGCTCATTCGCATAGGCTTTGCTAGCCTTGCGCTCATTCGCATAGGCTTTGCTAGCCTTGCGCTCATTCGCATAGGCTTTGCTAGCCTTGCGCTTGTCAGCCTTGCATTATTTTCAATCTACAGAGAATTGAAGCGATAAGCTTTTTGGGAGAACCAAAGACTGATTGGTCCAGATATGCATTTTAGATGGGACTCTTCTTCAGTCAGGGCCAACATTTTGGTCGAAAGGTGCTTCAGGCAGCAGTCCCTCCCTCATGTGAGTAGGGGGTTACTTGCCTATCTCTCCTTTTCCTGCCGTACACTGAGATGGTTAGAGAAAGGTCAGTTTAGACTTACCTGGTAAAGATGTTTCTAAACATCTCAGTGTACGGCATACTACATCCCTCCCTCTATGCTGCCTTCTATCCTTTCTTCCTGACTTTTTTTGCACTGTTTTGGTGTGGATTGAGCTGTAGACAGGAGTCTGGGTCACGTTTGGGTGTCTCATTGGCCGGATTTCTTGTCTATATACTGAGGGTAGCAGGGGGTGGGGGCCTTTTAAACTTCTTGTCAATTGTGTTTCCCTTGGAGGAGGAGCCTGGAGTCTCTCCTTTTCCTGCCGTACACTGAGATGTTTAGAAACATCTTTACCAGGTAAGTCTAAACTGACCTTTTTCTCTGAGACCCTATACCTAACAGCTCCTCTTTAAAGAACTGACTGCAGCATTTATTTGGACATCACCTAGGTTCCCAATGTAATGTATGACAATAGGCTAAACTCGTGCAAAGATTCTTATGTGGAAAAATGCTTGCGAAAATTACTATCCTACTGGAAACAGGGCCATAAAGTGTTGCGGGAAGCATAAAACACCGAGGCTGTGTGGGCAGTCCTTTCCAACTTTTGAATCTGCCATGACGACGTGTATTAGATGCTTCCACCCGCTGTGATAGATCTAAGAAGCAATTAGTGGTTTAACAACAGATCTAGATCCCATTCACAGACACCAGAGCCTGTCCTGCCTGCTGTGAGAAGCTATATCTTATTAAAGAGAGTCCGAAGCGAACATAAATTCTTTTTACCTGCTATTACCTACTATCATGTAGTATGAGCAGAGATGAAATGCTGCATTCTATCCGCAAAATTAGGACTTTATACCCCCAAATCCCGGGGCAGACAGCCACGACTTTCAATGTCTTGGATTTTGCTGCCCGTGGAGGCAGAGCTCTGTGCTGCAGCTCTGCCTCTGCTGAAGTCATTCTCTGTGCGGATCTCAGCGGAGATTGACTTCACAAGAGGCAGAGCTGCAGCACAAAGCATTAAGACCTCACAGCAGCCTATAAAAAGAGGTGCAACAATGCAATACAGTCATGAGTACAGAGTATGTGATCAAATGCAGGATTCAGATAGAGGTCAGTTGCATAGCATACGTACGTGTCATAATGAGTGGGAACTGTAATGGCGACTGGACATAGACTTTAATACACAGCCTGCAGGCAGTGAGTTAGGAAAATGTGATCCATTACAACGCAGAGATGTGAACAGGCCCATAGAATTGTATGGGCAGTGAGTTGACGTGCAGAATTATTCTTCACCGCCACTGAGCACTGTGAACTTGCCCTACCACATTCATCACAGTGTATTTCAATTCAATAAAGAAAAACAGAGGAAAATGTGTCATAGCAGAACATCATAGGAACACTGTAACATAGGCCTTGTTGGAGTTACCGTTCAATCCGCCCTCAGGTACGCTTTAACACACCAGGGAGGCGGTGTGAGGGGTGAATGTCTTTTTACACAGAAAAGAGAGGGACTGATGATGAGAATCTGTAGAGTGGTAGCTGCAGTGCAGGCCACAAAGAGTTAACCTTTACGCAGCACAGATGAGGTGGGCAGAGTCAGCTTGGTGTTTGCAAGGAAAGACTAGTTTCTACCCCCTCCCAGCTTCTCCCAGACTGCCTCAAGTGAGTGATGATGGGATGGGGGAGGAGACTGGACAGTTTACAGATTGCTTTTTAGTTTAACCAAGCTGCATCTTACATTCACACAGAAAGTCGGTTATTCAATCCCTGCAAGTCTAGCCATAGCAAATAAAAAAGAAAAAATGGTTTTACCTGCAATTCAGAAATACAGGGTGGGCCATTTATATGGATACACCTTAATAAAATGGGAATGGTTGGTGATATTAACTTCCTGTTTGTGGCACATTAGTATATGTGAGGGGGGGAACTTTTCAAGATGGGTGGTGACCACGGCAGCCATTTTAAAGTCAGCCATTTTTAATCCAACTTTTGTTTTTTTCAATAGGAAGAGGGTCATGTGACACATCAAACTTATTGGGAATTTCACAAGACAAACAATGGTGTGCTTGGTTTTAATGTAACTTTATTCTTTCATGAGTTATTTACAAGTTTCTGACCACTTATAAAATGTGTTCAATGTGCTGCCCCTTGTGTTGGATTGTCAATGCAACCCTCTTCTCCCACTGATAGCAACACCACAGGAGAAATGCTAGCACAGGCTTCCAGTATCCGTAGTTTCAGGTGCCATGGTCACCACCCATCTTGAAAAGTTTCCCCCCTCACATATACTAATGTGCCACAAACAGGAAGTTAATATCACCAACCTGTAAGGCTTGGTGGTGTATTCTCCACAGTCAGCATGCAACGCATGAGCTGGCGTGGAGGAGGTACACACACTAGCACAAGGAAACAGGCTATCCCTAGTATAGTGGAGGGGAGGACTGACTCCAATAGGAGATTGTGGCGCACAGAGCCGGTGCAGATCTGACAGCCACAAACAATGCTTTCGTTATAACGTCTCAGCGCAAAGTAGCGCTGAGCGCATAAACCAGAACTGAGGAGATCAGGACAGGTAGACAGAATGAACGCTTGCTAGCTAGCGGCTACTTAGCGACAGCAAGCGTCCAAAACAAGACAGACTGGAATGAGGCAGCCAATGCGATTGCAGCGATGGCGTGCCTCACAAAGACAGGACAGGATAGTCAGGAAATAGCAGGATCAAGATAGATGAACGTAACACAGACAAATATACAATAAGTATGTTTTCCTAGCGTATTACAATTACAGCTATCAATGAAACTATTTGTAACGTCTGACTAACATATGTATATATCGGCAATGAACCGATATATGACATAAGCAGGAACGCTGACTAGGACTGGAGTAATACAGGGAACAGGACTCAGAAGGATTCGCTATCTCTTCGCAGAGATGAACGCAATCCACAAACGGTAACAGAACAGGATTCAGAAGGATTCGTTATCTCTTCGCAGAGATAAACGCAATCCACAAACAGTAACAGAACAGGATTCAGAAGGATTCGTTATCTCTTCGCAGAGATGAACGCAATCCACAAACGGTAACAGGACAGGATTCAGAAGGATTCGTTATCTCCTCGCAGAGATGAACGCAATCCACGAACAGGACCAGGAGCAGGATACTAGCTCAGCACGGGTGCTCACGATACGCGCAAACTACCAAAACGTGCTGGAAAGCTGACTAACTGCACACAGGATATAAACAGTTCGTGTACGTATACATCAGCGACACTGATGTATCAACGTAACATGAATACAAGGAAAATAATAAACGTGCTGGTATGCATATATATGGGCAATGAACCAATATATGATGCAAAACCAGCAAAGTATCTTTTAGAACAAGAAACACGATCGGGGGCTGAAGCGACAGCAAGACAGGCTTAAACTGAAGCTATGAAAACCCAAGGAGTCCTGCAGGAAGCAGATCTTTATACTGAGGTCATCCAATGGGAGCAGACATGCAGATTCCCACACAGGTGAATGATAATCAGTCACAAGCTGACAGCAGGGAAAGACAGACAAATCTATGCAGCTTGCATGGAAAGATATCAGAACTGCCTGAGCTGCAGCACTACTATTTCCAGCAACACCTGCTGCAGCAGCGATCATTACACAACCATTCCCATTTTATTAAGGTGTATCTATATAAATGGCCCACCCTGTATATTAGATCATATGAAAATGCCACCATTGACAGTAAATTACAGTGCCATAAAGATAGTGTGAGTGGTCTTACATGTACATCAGATGGAGCTGTGAGGGTATGGAGTGTCAGTAAAGCACACAGGATTCATAACAAAATGCTGCACAAGATACTAGCAGTATAAAGTGGAGTAAAGAGGTCTGTAAGAGCTGAAAGTAGTAAGAACCACCAATGCAGGTGCCCTCCAGGATGAGTACTGAGCCCAATCCTGTTCTCTCTGTATGTGAACAACTGAACCTCAAGGGTCAACTCTATAAAGGTCATCAAATTCGCAGATGATACTACCATCATTGGTCTCATGGACAAAAATGCAGAGCAGGCATATGGCCAATAGGGATGGGCTTCCGAATTTCCGCAGAATTCTGAATTCCATCGGAAATTGGCTTTCCGTGGCGGAAATCAGAATACCGTATTACCAAGACTAAGACATTTTAAGCCAGTCATAAGACTCTAAAGCATTGGACCAATCAGAGAATCAGTATTTTACTATGGATATCAGAATAACTCACAATTTTTAGCACAATCACAAGAAGACACAAGAAGGATTGGGCCAATTCCAAGAATGCAGAAGATGCAATTGCCAATTGGAAATGTGGATTATGCACAATAACATACATCCTCAAAAAAAATTGTGAATTCCGCACACAAAAAAAGACTTTACAATTAACTAACTTTATTGACAAGATTAATTAACAAAAATATGTTCTGTGGAAATTCAGACACTTCTCGAAATGCGGAATTGGAAACCGGCATTTCAGACCATCCCTAATGGCAAAAAGATTGAGACAAGCTGCAAATTGTGCAAAAAACTGTCCTCCATGTAGAAGCAACTGTGGAAATAACCCACATAACAGTGGAAATAACCCACACAACAATTCTTCTTGCCTTGACAAAGGGACCCCACGGGGCCTCGAAACGACTCGGTGTATGGAGTGGATTTGAGTCACTTTGTCTGAATAAACCTGGAACTTGGTTCACTGAGTGTGCGGACCTTTTGAATTTTTGTAAAATACAGAATGGGGTATTTTATGGACCTATTATTTTTTTTACTGAACAGGTCTTAGTTAATTGAGCCCATTGGAGATTTTACTGTCTTTATTTGCCTGAAGAAGCAGGAACCTAGTCCTGAGAAAGTGTTGCAATTCTATGAGTTTAAAATTACACTTCTTAACCTCACCATTGAGTTTAGTTTTTTTTACACCCTGAGAGGTAGTAAGTTTACCTTTTACCTCTTCTGTTTTTAAACTGTTTTAATCATTTTATTTCACATTGGTGCCTCTGAACCACAAACATACCGTGTTTTTTTTTTTCTTTGCTGGAGGGACCAATATACATGTTCCAGGGTTGGAGAATATGTTAAGACATGGCCCCGTATGCAATTCACTTTTTTACCTGAGTTATCCTCTAGGAGATAATTTTCATCTATCTTTAAATTACATTTTCTGCATTGTACAATTGAAAAAGTACTCAAAAGATGAGGAAAAAGTACCATCAAATTCATTTTGGGCATTTTCTTGCTTGCTGGTGGCTTAAAAGGCATTTTATGACAAGCTGTAAAAATATCACCCAGGAGAAAACCATTGCATATGGGCCCTGGTGTCAGCAAACCTGTTGGACTTCTGCTACTTCATCTTATCTGGATTTGAACACCGTGCAGTATAAATTCATACCATGGTATAAACATATAGGACTGGCCAGTCCCTATTTTTTCTGCTATTTTTTGAGGTTCTATTCACTGTGAATCTTGTGGACATATGCTGGTTATTTTATTTTTTAGTTACTTGGTCATTCTCTTTTTAGTCTTTTTGTATTATATTTATAATTGTGATTAATAAAATGTAAATTAAAAAAAAAAAAAAAACTGGTGTTTGCTCCAGGTGCATTTAAATTCCTATTTACATGTCAATCTACATATTGGAGGACTGAAAACACACACACACACACACACACAACACACAACACACAACACACACACACACACTTTTGTGTTTATACCTTGTCATTTTGACTTTGATAGGTAACCTATCTGTCCCTTGTCTTTATAAATAAATAACCTATTCAACTATAACAATTAAACATAACTATGTTTCGTAATTTTCAATGAACATAACAGCTCAGACTGTAGAACCCATATAGTCCACAAGATGGCGGCAAGAACACAGGCAGGAAGCATCTGCTGGAACGCATGAGTGCAGGGGGCGGGAGCATTATAGCAGGAAGCCTGGGGTCAGAGTTGAAGGGATAGGAATTCGAGTAGAGGCACTGATTGAATTGGCAGAAGAAGAGGTAACAAGACAATATTTCTATGTTTATTTATGCATCATAATTACGCACAGACAGCTCAAATATAGAGCCATTTACTGACCTGCACCTCCAGATCTGTTGGTCCATACAGCTATTTATCCAGGTGGTTTATGGCACAAATACAGCCTACATATAGACCCATTCATTAGCTTTGCATCCAGGTCTGTTGGGTTGTAGCACAGATACAGCTATTTATCCAACTGTGCATCCAGATCTAGGTGGTGCTAGTCTACTTTAGGGGACCCAGCAGGAAACCTCATAGGAAACAGTTCTCCAATCACAGCATCCTCTAATGCCTGGTACACCCCATGCAATTTTCCCGTCAGATTGACGAGTCGAGACAACTGATTTCCGATTGATTTTCTGAACACTTCTGTGTAAAATCGATTGGAAACCTGATTGGACCTGTCGGAAAGTACTGTTTTGATGCTGCGATCTGACTTAAATTGCATGGTGTGTACTGTGCAAAAAGCATTTAGTTTAAAAGAGTTGTCATTAATTCACTGTTTTCAAGGATACATTTAGGTGAATGTCATCAGCACAGCAGTGGTAAGACAGGCCATGTTTTTAAGTGGTAGTATGTAAATGTTGAATAGTAAAGAGGATATGATTGAGCCCTGCAGCACGCTGTATTTTTGTGGCATAGCGTTGGACCGGAAAGGTTTCAAAGATACCCTTTGTGTTGTGCCAGCCAGGAAGCATCTGAATGACTGGAAAACTCCGGCTAGCTGCTAAGACCTAAGAGCGGACTCCTTCAGCTTCATTGGATTACTTATGACCTCTCCAGCTGAAGAACTTTAGTAATATAACCAGAGCCATGGTACAAAAAGTAGAAACATAGTGTCAGAATATGCAGTCTATAGAATTCACAACTTCTTACCCATCTACAGGAGCATCCTCGGTAGGTCACATGACCACATCCGTGAGGATGGAGGAGGACGAGAGTCACATGACTGCGAGGATATTAAACCTCACCCTGGAGATCATCTACCTGCTGACTGGAGAGGTGAGAAGGATTGTGGGTGGTCACATGACATCACTTGTATCTATATTAGTAAATCACACACCTGACTGGAGAGGGGAAAAGGACTTTGGGAAGTCATTTGACATCACTCTTATCTCCATTAATAAAACACGCACCTGAGAGGTAAGGAGGATTCTGGGAGGTCACGTGACACCACTCTTATCTCTGTTAGTGTAACACAGACCTGACTAAAGGGGTGAGGAGGATTCTGGGTGGTAGCATGACATCACTCGTATCTATATTATTACAACGCACACCTGACTGGAGAGGTGAGAATTCTGGGAGGTCACATGACATCACTCTTATTTCTGTTAAAGCGGACCTGAACTCAGAATGTCCTCTCTGCTGTAAAAGATACACAACAGCATAATAACCTTTAGAGAAAAACATTTCTTTGTTCCAGCTGATAGAAATCCTAAAATAAATCTGCACTGCTTTTACTTCCTGATTCATGGAAGCAGACATATTGTTAAAAGCCTGTGCTTTCAAATGAGCTTATCTGCCATCTCTGCTGTGGCAATCATGTGACACGGGAGGAGATCAAATTACAATTTGTGATTAGACACAGATTAGGGGGAATTAGACAGGCTAAACTCTCTGAATACATACAGGGTGCATTTCTCTCTGTTTTCCTTCTGTCCCTGTGCAAGAGTTCAGGTCCACTTTAACAAAACACACATCTGACTGGAGAGGTGAAGAGGACATCACTCTTATCTATATTCGTACAACACACAGCTGACTGGAGAAGTGAGGAGGACTCTGGGAGGTCACATGGCATCATTCATATCTATATTAGTACAACACACACCTGACTGGAGAAGTCAGGAGCATTATGGGTACTCACATGATATCACTCATATTTATATTAGTACCACACACCTGACTGGAGAGGTGAGGAGGATTCTGGGAGCTCACATGGCATCACTCGTATCTATATTAGTAGAACACACTCCTGGCTAGAGAAGTGAGAAGGATTCTGGGAGCTCACATGGCATCACTTTTATCTCTCTTAATACATTTTACACTGGATTGGAGAGGTAAGGAAATTCCTGGAAGGTCACATCACATTCTATTGTATACAGCAAAATGGAGGATAGCAGAGCACTACATGCATCCAGTGTGAACCAGTCCTCATATATCTATATGATCTTTATAGCTATTCCAGTGGACATACACACACAATCAGCAGGTGGGTCGTCGTCCGTGTCCCCCCCCCCCCCCTTATAGTATGACTCACCAGATGGAAACTTCAGGCTTTTAAAAAGAACAAAGGACGCTTTCATCGCGTAAAAATATCTACTTTTTATGAGCCATAAAAACATAAAAAGTTTTTGTGATGAAGCTGGGCATTACATGCACACAGTGAAATCACAATATCTTTGCTGATGCAGAGATTAATGCTTGGCTACTCTGCAATACCGCCGCTAACTGCTCTCACACTAGAGGGGCAGCCTCTGTATTACCACTTGCAAGAGTGCACCTTTAAGTAGCCGGTGTCCAGACGCAAAAGTTTGTCCACGTGTAATCTCTTAGCGTTTCCGCTGACGTCACGCTCTTACACGTCGCTCTGTAGCTCCGCCCTACGTGTTTCGTCACATAGCAACTCATTCTATTATATTAATAAAATAACATTTGATCTCTCCGCTTATATTCAGGCTCAGCGTACTGGTGCTCATTGCCCTTGACACTGCTGCTTTTGACAAGGTAGACAAGTGAGTGGTGCAGACCTACAGATTTAACTAAACCTGCAGACCCAATTTCCATTTTTTCCATGTCAGTCCCTGACCTAAGAGGTGTGGAGGATTCTGGGGGTCACATGACATCGCTTTTATCTGTATTAATAAACCACACACCTGACCGGAGAAGTCAATAGGATTTTGGGAGTTCACATGATATTCTTATTTCTATCAGTAAACATACATCTGACCAGAGAGGTGAGGAGGATTCTGGGAAGTGACATGACATAACGCTTATCTCATGACATCACTGTTGTTTCAATATGCAGAATTCTCCTGTGGTGAAGAAGTCTGATGACCATCTGAGCATCACAATGCCTCTACCGCACGCCCTTTCACTGGCGACAAACTGCAAGCAAAAGATTCTAGATGTCACCATTAAGATAACTGAGATGCTGACAGGAGAGGTGAGCAGTGTTGGGAATTATGGGACATATCCAGTAACAGTGAGGGGCGTGTCTGGATGGTGACGGTATTATTGTGTGTGTCAGGTTCCTATGCGTTGTCAGGATGTCACCGTCTATTTCTCCATGGAGGAGTGGCAGTATTTAGAAGGACATAAGGATCTCTACAAGGACGTTATGATGGAGGATCAGCCGCCCCTCACATCTCCGGGTAAGAGGAGACCTTAAAGCCTCATACACATGTACGAGGCATGTCACCCTGTGGGGATCAGAACCCGATCTCTTGGGTGACATTGCAGGGCCGAGGCTGTACAGGCACGTCAGTAGCCTGCAGGCTAGCAACGTGTTCTGTTCCTATGCGAGGGGCGGAGCAGCGCGGGAGTGACGTCACGCAGCGGGCGGGATAAGTGAGAAAGACTATGTTCTCGGCCAAAGCGATTTGCCAGGTGGATAGCTGGCTGAGCGGTCGTGGGAGGTCGGTGGCTGCCGTACACAAGCTGGATTCTAGGCAGAGGCTGTAAATATCAGCCGCCTAAGCCTATAGTTTCTTTTAGCGTGTGTACGGAGCTTTACAGTACAGAGGGTTACCTGCTTATCCCAATAATCTGATAAACATAGACACAAAGTAATCAGTCAGTGTATGTGCTTCCTACAGATGGATCCGGTAAAAGAAACCCACCAGAGAGATGTACAGGTCCTCTTTATCCCTGGGATTGCCCACAGGAAGGTCCCACCAACCCCCACCATTATCAGGTAGGTAAACCTGTGAGTGTAGAACTCAAAATGAAAGCGGACCTGAACTCAGAACTTCCTCTCTGCGCTAAAAGATACACAACAGCATAATAACCTTTATACAAAAAACATTTTTTTGTTACAGCTGATACAAAACCTAAAATAAATCTGCACTGTTTCTGCTTCCTGATTCATGGATGCAGACACAGGCCTCAATTCACTAAGCTTTATCAAACGTTTGATAATTTACCTCATGGGTAAAATCAAATTTTGAATTCGCTACGGTGTTATAGATTTATTGAACGTTTTATCGATAAAACATTCGAAAAATAACACCATAGTGAATTCTAAATTAGATTTTAGCCATGAGGTAAATTATCAAACGTTTGATAAAACTTAGTGAATTGAGGCCATATTGTTAATATACTGTGCTTTCAAATGGGTTTACCTGCCATCTCTGCTATAGACAGTCATGTGACACAGGGGAGGGAATTAGACAGGCTAAACTCTCTAAATCCATACAGGGTGCATTTCTCTATATTTTCCTTCTGTCCTGTGGAAGAGTTCAGGTCCAGACTCTGTAAGATTATACTCTACAATGTGGTCTTGCTTTATTATACTCAAGTACTTTTTAATCGTAGGGTGAAGAACGGATTGGTATCATAACCAAGATTAAACAGGAACAAGAGGAGATATATGAGATGGGTTATCAGCAGCCTACAGAGGTCGGTGAGATCATAAGAACAATTAAAGTGGAAGAAGATTATACATATACATGGTGTGATCAGCAATCTGCGGAGGAGGGTGACGAGATGGGGACAAGTAAGGACAAAGAAGAAGAGACGTATATGAGGCGTGAGCAGCAGTCTACTGAGAAAGTTGACATGATTGGGACAAGTAAGGACATCGAAGAAGCGACATATGTGAGGGGTGATCAGCAGCCTACAGAAGTGAGTGAAGTAATTAGAAGAATTAAAGTGGAAGAAGAAGAGATGTATGTGAGGGGTGATAAACAGTCCATGGGGGTGGGTGAAGTGATCAGGACACTTAAACTTGAGCCGTATCCTCCGGTTATTATCACAGGTAAGTAATTCTCACTAACTGCAGAAACATGTCCCATTTTCTTCTATAAGTTTAAAGATAAACTGTAAGAAAAAAAGAGCCCCTGGGGGATACTTACCTCAGGTGGGGGAAGCCTCTGAGTCCTAATGAGGCTTCCCCCTTCCTCCTGTGCAGCACGGATCCAGCACTGGCACCCATGGACAGCACCAGATGGCAATATTTACTTTTGCAATCCAGCGCAGACGCAGTACCCCCTCGGTTGGGTCCGCTCTACTGCACAGGCATCTCCCACCTGTGCAGTAGAGCGGACCTGGTCAGACTGGGCTATTTGCACTGGAGCCTGTGGGGAGAGATAGTACTGTGCCTGCATTGGACCCCAAAGGTAAATTTCGCCACATGCGCATCTGCCATCAACCTTGTGGGTAGATTTTTGGGGGGTGCCACCACTAGATCGGGGCTACACAGGAGGATGGGGGAACCCTTATTAAGAGCCAGAGGCTTCCCCCTCCCAAGGTAAGTACTCCCGGGGCTCTTTTTTTCCCTTACAGTATCTATTTAAAGTGGATCCGAGATGAACTTTTACTCATTGCATAATTGTGTTCCTTTCCTATTGTTTATAGGGCATTCCTCAAGCCAAATACTTTTTTGTTTTTGTTTTAATACTCTTATTCCCTATAAACTAAACAAGCCTCACCCACAGGTTTTCAGAGAGCCAAGGCATTTTCAGAAAGTAGCAAGGGCTCATGGGAGCTCAGTCTGGGCAGGAGGAGGGGGAGGTATTACTAGCCAGAGATATCAGAGGAGGGGGGGGGATTAGGTTTTTTTCACAGGCTGAGTGCTCAAGATAAGCTTGGCTGTGTGTAATGTTTACAAACAACATGGCTGCTGTCGTATCACAGGAAGTAATAATCATATTCTATTGAAGCTGTTTGCAGCTAGATTTGCTGTGTAAACTATCTAAACTTTAGATAAGATATATAGACAAGTTACTTGTTATAGTTAGTTTTTCATCTCGGATCCGCTTTAACTTTTGCAATCTGCCAGAAAGCGATTGAAAAACAACTTTAATGAATGAGAAAGTAGAGGTTTTTTTCATTTGAGGCAAATTTGAAGTTTTTTTTTTTTTTTTTATTGAAATATCTTATTATTCTTATAAAATGATATTCTAGTTTTTGTAACTCAAACAACAAAAGGTTATGTGAAAATGCACTGCATGGTAAGAACAAACAATGTGTAATCCATCCAGGGAATGAGTTAATGCCCAGAGGGAAACCAAAAAATGTTTACCAAATACAGAAATACAAGTAGTCTTGTGAGGCTACACAAAAACATACTGCAAGACACAGTAGAACTACAGGGTGTGAGAAACGTTTAGTCAGTAGTGAATAACTGATTTAAAACTAGGAAATGTACAGAAACAACATTGATATTAATAACCTATTGTGTAGTTCAAACCTTGGAACACTGGTGGTAGGTAAGATTTCCTGAGGTGTTTCTTTAGCAAAGAATAACTTCATCAGAGGAAGACGATTGATGTATATAAAAAAAAAAAAATGATAAAACAATAGTCTTAACAGGCAGTTATCTTGATGTGTTCTGTGAACAAATAAGTAATTATGGCTCCATTATCAGACCTCCTCTTATGCTGGGAATACACGAGTTGACCCGGCGGCTCGATTAGCCGCCGGATCGACTCCCGCCGTGTCCCCGCGGGCGTCCGGATCGATTCCCGCTCGTCCCCGCGGGCACTTCCTTATCAGCGTTTTCTTCTATTGAATCGATCCGCCGCTTGATCGGACACGTCGGAAATTATCAAATGAACCATCAGCGGCTCGATTGATAAGGAAAAAACTCACCGTCTATTCCCAGAATTACACCACACTCTTTACACGGATAATCTAACAGAAATTAACACTTCCACTGAAAGGCTTGACTGAGTACCTAACCACTTCCTTGCCTGTATGGGGCATACATAATTTAACATAGAATTTGTCTTTTGAGACCTCTTGTCTTTACTCTCAGATGTACTCAGATCATAGCAACACCAAATGACGAAATACTGTACACCATGTTAAAAAAGTCCATCTCTATTTCTCAGTATAACATCATAGCACCAACAAATGAGGAGGAGATAATGTACACCATATGAAAGGCCCATCTCCATTCCTCAGTATAACATCATAGTACCAAGAAATGAGGAGGAGATACTGTACACCATATGAAAGGCCCATCTCCATTCCTCAGTATAACATCATAGCACCAACAAATGGGGAGGAGATACTGTACACCATATGAAAGGCCCATCTCCATTCCTCAGTATAACATCATAGTACCAAGAAATGAAGAGGAGATACTGTACACCATATGAAAGGCCCATCTCCATTCCTCAGTATAACATCATAGTACCAACAAATGAGGAGGAGATACTGTACACCATATGAAAGGCTCATCTCCATTCCTCAGTATAACATCATAGCACCAACAAATGGGGAGGAGATACTGTACACCATATGAAAGGCCCATCTCCATTCCTCAGTATAACATCATAGTACCAACAAATGAGGAGGAGATACTGTACACCATATGAAAGGCTCATCTCCATTCCTCAGTATAACATCATAGCACCAACAAATGGGGAGGAGATACTGTACACCATATGAAAGGCCCATCTCCATTCCTCAGTATAACATCATAGTACCAACAAATGAGGAGGAGATACTGTACACCATATGGAAGGCCCATCTCCATTCCTCAGTATAACATCATAGCACCAACAAATGAGGAGGAGATACTGTACACCATATGTAAGGGCTATCTCCATTCCTTAGTATAACATCATAGTACCAACAAATGAGGAGATACTGTACACCATATGAAAGGCCCATCTCCATTCCTCAGTATAACATCATAGTACCAACAAATGAGGAGGAGATACTGTACACCATATGAAAGGCCCATCTCCATTCCTCAGTGTAACATCATAGCACCAACAAATGAGGAGGAGATACTGTACACCATATGAAAGGCCCATCTCCATTCCTCAGTATAACATCATAGTACCAACAAATGAGGAGGAGATACTGTACACCATATGAAAGGCCCATCTCCATTCCTCAGTATAACATCATAGTACCAACAAATGAGGAGGAGATGCTGTACACCATATGAAAGGCCTATCTCCATTCCTTAGTATAACATCATAGTACTAACAAATGAGGAGGAGATACTGTACACCATATGAAAGGCTCATCTCCATTCCTCAGTATAACATCATAGCACCAACAAATGGGGAGGAGATACTGTACACCATATGAAAGGCCCATCTCCATTCCTCAGTATAACATCATAGTACCAACAAATGAGGAGGAGATACTGTACACCATATGGAAGGCCCATCTCCATTCCTCAGTATAACATCATAGCACCAACAAATGAGGAGGAGATGCTGTACACCATATGAAAGGCCTATCTCCATTCCTTAGTATAACATCATAGTACTAACAAATGAGGAGGAGATACTGTACACCATATGAAAGGCTCATCTCCATTCCTCAGTATAACATCATAGTGCCAACAGATGAGGAGATACTGTACACCATATGAAAGGCCCACCTCCATTCCTCAGTATAACATCATAGCACTAACAAATGAGGAGGAGATACTGTACACCATATGAAAAGGCCCATCTCCATTCCTCAGTATAACATGATGCAGCTGAAGTGGGTGTAGTTCCATGACCATTCTTTGACATAAGCATGTTTTGTGTGTGATAATTCTATGCTTTGTATCATTGGTGACTACTTGGCCAACATACATGACTACTGAATGCAGAACATATAACATGCGTGTAACATGGCTATTTTTTTCCTCCAGCAGTAGAAGATGTTGGGAACATCTTGGAAGGTCATCTTCTACTCCTTCCTGATGATGTTGCGGAAGACAGTGGTATCATGCAGGGTCCTCGAGTAGGAGACCCACTTGCCGCAAACACCCATCGAAGACATTATAAAGCAAGCAGAGGAAAGTTTCCCTATAATCGTAGATTGCGCAGTGTTAACCGAAGTATTGATAGACTGTTTCACAAGGTGAATAAATCCCAAAATCCTTCCAATTTGCAGGAACTTACTGGTGAAATCACAGATAGTGCCACACCTGGAGATAAGTATCTTACCGCTAAATCTTCTCTTGTACATCAGAAGATGCAGCCCCATGAGGAACTCTTTCCATGTGTGGAGTGTGGGGATACTTTTACTAGTAAAGCAAAGCTTATTAGACACCGAGGAGTCCATATAAGGACAAAGAACTATCAGTGTTCTGAGTGTGTAAAGTCATTTTCAACAAAGTCAGAACTCAACAGACACCAGAAGATCCACACGGGCGAGCGGCCTTACCCATGCCCACAGTGCGGGAAGCGTTTCACCCGGAAACAACACGTCATCCGGCACCAGAAAATTCACACTGGTGAGCGTCCTTATCCCTGTTCAGAGTGTGGGAAATGTTTTACACGGAAAACAAGTCTGGGCAGACACAAGAGAAGTCATACAGGCGAGCGTCCCTTTATCTGCTCGGAGTGTAGAAAAACCTTCATCAGCAAGGCAGAGCTTACGATACACCAGCGGACCCACACGGGCGTGCGTCCTTTCTCATGTTCAGAGTGTGGGAAAAAGTTCACGCGGAGGGTGGAGCTTCTCAGACACCAGAGGAGGCACACCAGTGAGTGTTCTGTTCATGTTCAGAGGGTGGGAAGTGATTAGCATGAAAATAAATGATAACTCTAAGAGTGTACAATTATGGAGCTGGCAAGTTTTAGGTGTAAGTTCATAATGTGTGCCCTTTCCATAGAATAAATGTTATTTATTTAGCGCCACTATCTTCCATAACGTACCTATGAAACAGCCGCCAGGAGACTTGGGCGCAGGATATAGCCGGTATATTGCTAACCCTGGTCCTGCACAACTCCCGGCGGCGTTAATTACTATTCCCCCTCCAGGTCCACGTGGATGGTAGGGAAATATGTAATTCAGCTTCCAGCGATTGCTGGCGGTTGAATTATAGTGTTTTAAAAGTAACTTCAGCTTCGTCTTTTAACGACGCCAAAATTATTCAGTGTGCGGCACTATTGCCGTAATGCCTATTACGGTCTATGGCGCCCAAACCTCCTGCGCTGGATTCTTCGTGTTCGCTTCCATAGTGCTGTACATAGTACAAAATAAATAGTGGGCAGCCTAGATACACAAGACTTTATAAACTCTGTACAATCAGGACATCCAGCAATACAAATGCATATTTGTAAAACAGGAGGTAATGGCAATGCTTCCAAATGCAGGCTTCATCCGAATTGACCAGCTGCGTAGATGTACAGAGCCCAAAGCACAGGCAGATTACACAACTTGCATACAAAACAGATGCATCAAATGGAGGACGTTAGCTTCCAAAAACAGTGTGCACGCAGATTGTTCAGTACTAGACTCTTCCACAACGTTGACACACTCTCACAGAAGAGATCTAACCACTAACTATTAACCTCCTGAGCGTTACACCGCTCAGGAGGTGATGCAGCTTTGTTCCCATCCCCCCGCTGAATAAATGTGCCGTAATACCTGCAAAACCTTCTGCTAGCACTAGGCTAGCTAGTAAATGAGTCCTGCACCCTCCGATCCCCGCCACTCCCCTGTTTATACATTACCCTGCCTCGATCGGCACAACCTCCCGGCACAGCTCGTCCGGGAGGATCGCATGACAAGTGACGAGACGACGAAACCGCCGCCATGTATAAGTGTATGTCGTGTGTGCATTTATACATTACCTGTCTGGTGTCAGACTCCACATGGTTTCCGTCCACCTCGCCGGGTTTTGCATACACGCCGGCGGAGCATAGCGTCTGACATCACGGCGGCGCATAGCGTCTGATGTCAGACACTATGCCTCACTAGCGTGTATGCGGCTTTTACCCAGCGAGATGGACAGACACCGTGCGGAAGCTGCTACAGGACAGGTAATGTATAAATGCACTACACTACATACATTTATACATTTTGGGGGCAGCGGCGTGGTGGGCTCAGCCGATTCCCTGATAATTTCATGCTGAAATTGGATGGGAATCGGCCTGTAGTTTATGGGCAGATTAGATTAGAGAAAAATTTGTCTCTTGGTCGAATCTGCCCATAATCTTCTGATGTATGGCCACCTTATATCTACTTGTGGTTAGCTGCATTCCTGTGTATCAGTCTGCATTTAATTTATCTAGATTAGGGTTTAGTGCATAGTTTGCATCTGACTTGTATTCAAGGTGTGTCCCTGGGGTGGTGCTGCACACCTCTGTTGATTTCATTTCAGTTGCAGCCTGATTAGGAGCGCTGACAATTGTTTGCTGCAATACAAATACATACATTATGATGTGAGGTTTGAGATATCAACAATACTCCTACATGTTTATATGATAAATTACAGCAGAATAAGAAACACTAGAAGGAGGTCCCTGACCATGCCAGCATACAATCTAGAGGGTAGTGGGTTGGAGTCATTAGGGAAGGAGACACAGGGGTTAGCGGATGAGGCAGTGGATGAGTTAGCAGAGGAGGTACTTATAGGCTTGTCTGAGCAGGTGTGTTTTGAGAATACATTTGAAGGTTGAGCATGATGAACAGGCTTTCCAAAGGAGAGGTGATGCTTGTGAGAAGTTCTGGATAAGGGAGTGAGAGGAAGTGACTTACTAAGCCAGAGGACAAGAGACTCTCCTGGGAGGAGCGAAGGTTCCAGGTGGGATGGTATCTGGAGATGAATGAGGAAATGTAAGGAGATGACAACTGTATGATAGGGTAAGGATTTAAGCTGAATGCTTTGGGTAAAAATAGTCAAAGGAGAGATTGGCAGAGAGGGGCTACCTCAGAGTGGGGGGAGAAGAGGTGGATGAGGCGGGCAGCAGGTCTGGTTCAACCAAGCAGTCTTCCAGAGATTCCATGGCACATTTTCCTGTCTCTTCACTGATTGGACAGGCAGTCTGGGGAGGCATAGAACAGGAGGAGCTGTGTGCTCTGTGAAAAGGCAGCATCACCTAATCATTGGACCAATCATTTGACCCAGTCTCTAATAGCTCTTCTTTCAAGGATACCCGAGGTGACATGATGAGATAGACATGTGTATGTACAGTGCCTAGCATACAAATAACTAGGCTGTGTTCCTTTTTTCCTACTTAGATACTGTACACCATATGAAAGGTCCATCTCCATTCCTCAGTATAACATCATAGCACCAACAAATGAGGAGATACTGTACACCATATGAAAGGTCCATCTCCATTCATCAGTATAACATCATAGCACCAACAAATGAGGAGGAGATACTGTACACCATATGAAAGGTCCATCTCCATTCATCAGTATAACATCATAGTACCAACAAATGAGGAGGAGATACTGTACACCATATGAAAGGCCCACCTCCATTCCTCAGTATAACATCATAGTACCAACAAATGAGGAGGAGATACTGTACACCATATGAAAGGCCCATCTCCATTCCTCAGTATAACACCATAGTACCAACACATGAGGGGGAGATACTGTACCCCATATGAGAGGCCCATCTCCATTCCTCAGTATAACATCATAGCACCAACAAATGAGGGGGAGATACTGTACACCATATGAATGGCCCATCTCCATTCCTCAGTATAACATCATAGCACCAACAAATGAGGAGGAGATACTGTACACCATATGAAAGGTCCATCTCCATTCATCAGTATAACTCATAGTACCAACAAATGAGGAGATGCTGTACACCATATGAACGGCCCATCTCCATACCTCAGTATAACATCATAGTACCAACAAATGAGGAGGAGATGCTGTACACCATATGAATGGCCCATCTCCATTCCTCAGTATAACATCATAGTACCAACAAATGAGGAGGAGATACTGTACACCATATGAAAGGCCCACCTCCATTCCTCAGTATAACATCATAGGACCAACAAATGAGTAGATACTGTACACCATATGAAAGGCCCATCTCCATTCATCAGTATAACATCATAGTACCAACAAATGAGGAGGAAATACTGTACACCATATGAAAGGCCCATCTCCATTCCTCAGTATAACATCACAGTACCAACAAATGAGGAGGACATACTGTACACCATATGAAAGGTCCATCTCCATTCCTCGGTATAACATAATAGTACCAACAAATGAGGAGGAGATATTGTACACCATATGAAAGGCCCATCTCCATTCCTCAGTATAACATCATAGTACCAACAAATAAGGAGGAGATACTGTACACCATATGAAAGGCCCATCTCCATCCCTCAGTATAACATCATATTACAACAAATGAGGAGATACTGTACACCATATGAAAGGCCCATCTCCATTCCTCAGTATAACATCACAGTACCAACAAATGAGGAGGACATACTGTACACCATATGAAAGGCCCATCTCCATTCCTCAGTATAACATCATAGTACCAACAAATAAGGAGGAGATACTGTACACCATATGAAAGGCCCATCTCCATCCCTCAGTATAAAATCATAGTACCAACACATGAGGAGGAGATACTGTACATCATATGAAAGGCCCTTCTCCATTCCTCAGTATAACATCATAGTACCAACACATGAGGAGGAGATACTGTACACCATATGAAAGGCCCATCTCCATTCCCCAGTATAACATCATAGTACCAACAAGTGAGGAGGAGATACAGTACACCATATGAAAGGCCCATCTCCATTCCTCAGTATAACATCATAGCACCAACATATGAGGAGGAGATATTGTACACCATATGAAAGGCCCATCTCCATTCCCCAGTATAACATCATAGTACCAACAAATGGGGAGGAGATACTGTACACCATATGAAAGGCCCATCTCCATTCCCCAGTATAACATCATAGTACCAACAAATGGGGAGGAGATACTGTACACCATATGAAAGACCCATTTCCATTCCCCAGTATAACATCATAGTGCCAACAAATGGGGAGGAGATACTGTACACCATATGAAAGACCCATCTCTATTCCTCGGTATAACATTGTTTCCGCATTAGGTGGAGATACATCCATTGCCATTATATGACATAAGACTCACTCTACATGTTCCACAAGGTCCCATAACAGATTTGGTTGCGCCAATTCTACAGTATATTAGAGTTGTATAACACGTTTGACTTTTGGGCCAAAATACATGACCTCTGACTGCAGTGTATGAAACAGTAACGTGTGTGTAACATTAACATGTTCTCTCCAGCAGGGGGAGACGATGTCGGGAGCAATGTGATGGAACCTCTTATGTCACCTCCAGATGGTGCTGCAGAAGATAATGGCATTGCTCAACATTCTTCTGGAGGAGACCTCGTTACTGGAAATACCCGGCGCAGAGGTTATAATGCAGATAGAAGAACATCTCCCTATATACGGAAATTGCGCAGCGTTACCCGAAGTATTGATACACAACTTCATAGTGTGGCTAATTCGCCACAACCATCCATTCAGGAGAAATCCCCTGAAGAAATAACAGATAGTGCCACGCCCGGAGATGAGCGGGTTACAGCCAAATCCACTGCAGCTTCACATCAGAAGACGCAGTCCCGTGAGGACCTTTTTCCATGTGCAGAATGTGGGAAAAGCTTTACAAGTAAATCAAAGCTTGTTAGACATCGGAGAATCCACAGGATAAAGAACTATCATTGTTCTGAGTGTAGGAAATCGTTTACGTCAAAGTCAGAACTCAACAGGCACCAGAAGATCCACACGGGCGAGCGGCCTTACTCGTGTCCACAGTGCGGGAAGCGTTTCACTCGAAAACAACATGTTGTCCGACATCAGAAGATCCACACAGGTGAGCATCCTTATCCCTGTTCTGAGTGTGGGAAATGCTTTACGCAGAAAACTTTCCTTTGCAGTCAAAAGAGAAGTCACAGTGGTGAGATTCCATTTACCTGCTTAGAGTGGGGGCAAATGTTCAGGCATATATGAAAATAGGCTCCCGGAAATAGGCCTGAAAGATAAATCGAAATTAAATCGAAATCGTGATCACCAAGCTCACAATTTCTGAATCGTCAAAGTAGCAATTTCCGTGATTAAGTTATTTCCACTTGGGGGAAGTTTGAAGCCGCTACATGGGGAAGTTTGAAGCCGCTACATGGGGGAAGTTTGAAGAAGCGGCTTCAAACTTCCCCCAAGTAAGTCCCAGCGCGTGCGCCCCGCAGCATCTGCCGTGTTGGAAATACATTTTGACAGGAGTTGAGGGCTTTTCGTTCTCTCTCGCCGTCTCTTGTGAACGGCATACTTCCTGGTTCCTGTATGTCACATGACATACAGGAAGTATGCTGTGCATTTGGATCTGCAGGAGGCGAAGTCGATAGATTGGCATTGCTGGACTCGTTTTGGAAGGTATGTCCAGCAGTGCTGCAGCTTGGGGGACAGGGGGCACAGAGAGAGAGACCCAGAGGGTGCACAAAGAGAGAGAGGGGGACAGAGAGGCACAGAGGGGGAACAAAGCTTGATTTGAAGGAAATTGTGAATCAAATCGAAATCGTGATTTCGGACAGAAATCGCTCAATTCAATTTTTTCCCAAAATCGTTCAGGCCTATTCAGAAAAAAGGGTGCAGGAGATTGCTGCTAGTAAAAGATCGCTAAAGTTTGATATATTTTACCTGTGGATAGTAAAATATCAGTCCTTTTGATAGTAAAATATTGGTTAATATTACTGATATTTTACTATGGCTAAACCAAACCCTACTCTCACACGGAACCCTTTCCTGGGGGTGCCTAGCCTTAAGACCCCCCCCTTACCCTAAGACCCACCTGGTGGTGCCTAACCGCAAGACCCACCCTGGTTGTTCCTAACCTTAAGACTCCCTGATGGTGCCTAACCCTTAGACCCCCTCTGGTGGTGCCTATTCCTAAACTCCCCCTGATGGTGCCTAACCTTAAACCCCACTGATGGTGCCTAACCCTAAAATCCCCTCCTAAAGCTATGCCCACCACTCTTTCGCTAAGCCGTGATATGCGGTGCCCGATTAGTGTAAAGAGGGGGACATTTTGGCAAACAGGCTTGCGGAAACATATCACGGCTATTCTAAAAGCTGCAATATGTGGCAAAATGCCACTGTGCACACAAATTTCCTTTTCATGCCGCACAGTACAGCTTTTATTATTGGCGCTTATGGTGGTGCCCTTTTTCCAAAAGGGCTCCTGCACCCTTTTTTCCTGCTTTGAACTTTCAGTGGGAAAGGAGAGCTTTTGACACACCAGCCCACCCACCCAGACAAACATCCTTTCTCATGTTCAGAGTGTGGGAAAGGCTTCAATCAGAGAGGAGACCTCCTTAGACACCAGAGGCACACAGGTTAGTGTCCGATTCCAGTTCAGAGAGAGAAAAGTAATTAAAGAGGGACTGTAGTGACAGATAGTAGAAAGCCGTAAATTATTCAGGATTCCACCTTTTATGTTAGTTATCCTGATTTTAGCAGCAGAAACGCTTCCTATATTATTGGTATGTAGCCCCGCCTTCCCCATATGCTTAGCTTAGGCGGTTTAGCTATGTGGAATTCTCCCAGAGCATTCTGGGACACCAGGTATTATTTCTACTGGCTTCAGAACACACAATAAATAAACACCCCACAGTGCCAGCAGTTAATATGTTGTCACTTTTGATAAATTTCTGAATGTAAATAAGGGTGCGGGCAAGTAAGCTACAGAATAGAGGGTCATTTTATGGGTGGAGTACTGCAGTATAAGAGCAGCAGAAAAGTGGAGGGAGCATCATAACTAGGACACTATAATGAAGGACACCATAGTGAAACCACTGAATGGACGGAAACTATAAGATGGGCATGGAAACGGTGAGTGATTGATGGCAATAATTTAAGCATTACCTGGTGTATGTTTATTGCTCCCATGTGTTATGATGTCACTCACAGCTTGATTTTTGCACATAGCTGCAGGTTGTCTCCTGGCAGCATTCCATATTGACATCACAGTGAACACGCTGTGAGGCCGGTTTCACACTGAAAAACGGCATTAGCATTGTGGTGCGATGCCATGGTCGCATCGCACCACAACACCAGTTCTAACCTTCAGGGATTTTTGCGTTAATATGCAGTAATCCCCGTCTGGCTGCAGGCCAAGCAGGAAGTGAGGCTCTCTACCGCTCACTTCCTGTGGCCAAAAAGATGAATTGTGCGGAAGTGTATCGGTGTCACATCACTTCCAGTCCGCTGCACTAATCAGCGGTAACGCAGGTATGCACTCACATCGGGATTGCGGGAATTACATCACTTCTGCTGCATCGTGCCGGTGTGAAAGGCCCCATAGACTTTCACTGGCGTAACATTGGCCTGTGGTAAAAATAGGCCAACGCAATGACACAGTATGAGAGGGGCTTAAAGATTCTACCAACATTGTGAAGACTATAAACACAAATTAGTGGTTAACTGTAACTCCAATGACATATCATAGATGATGTAAAAAAAAAAAAAAGCATAACAATTTTGATTGCACGGCCCACTTTGACATAATTGAACAAGTTATCACATATAATGTATTTTTTGGACTTTAACATGCACTTTTACTCCCCCAAAAGTGGGGAGAAAAAGTCCCTGGGTCTTATAGTCCAAATATAGGGAGTCCCCGACTTACGCACGCCCACCGAGATGAACCGCTGACCTGCTGGGATGCCGGAGACTCCCTGTACGCATCTGTGTTTTTGACAAAGGGAGAAAAAGAGAGGACACATAAGAAACGCAGGACACGGGGACAAAACGGAGGGTGCAGGGGGACACAAATGTGCATGGAGGCAAACACAGGAGGACACAAGGGGACTAAGGAGGACACAGGGAGACACAAGAGGTACAAGGGGGACATCATCATTTGGGGGAGAACATGCACAAGATGCCCCCGCACCAGGTTTAGTATTTTTTTTCCCTGGTTTTTGTCTTCTAAACCTAGGTGCGTCTTATGGTCAGGAACGTCTTATAGTCCGAAAATATGGTAATTAGAAACCTTTTTTAGGCTGTTATACACCATAGTGTATTGTTGTGAAAAGATTTTACTACAGTGTATTACTCCAGATGAAACACATTAGTTGCACAGAGATAGCATGGCTGGTCAACAAACCAGGATATATCATCTTTAAGACTTGCTAATTGAATATGAACTACAAGTGTTAACGCACCCTACTAGGGAGACTCGATTGAATTACTGGTGACAGGAAATCAGGGATAAAAGTTTGTGGCTGTTTAGCTTGTATACAATGAAATAGGATACAGAGTAAAGTGATATTGCAGTCAAGAATGCCAAGCTATTTGGAATTCTCCTCCCAGAGCATTCTGGGAGACCAGGTGTTGTACCTGCTGGCTTCGGGAACAACAGTAAACAAAAATTCCACAGTGATACACCTCAGAGTAAGGAGAACAATTCCCTCAGCCTGCACTTGGCTGAGGAGATCTGGCACTCCAGCGAGGCATCAGGATGGTTGGAGGCTACCCTACACATGCTAGATTCCTGGCAGAGGAGGACCTGAATGACCAATTGTAAAAAACTTTTCTCTCATAATTAACTAATGTAGAAAACCTTTTTGTGGTTGAGAAAAAAACACACGTGTTCAGGGACCAGATAACAATTTCTATTGTTCACGGATAATTGGGCCTGATGTATAAACTGCCGGTAATGCCTGGGGCTAACACTGTGGCTGTATAATGTAATGGTTAAGGGTTCTGATTAAGGGCTCTGCCTCTGACATAGGAGACCTGGGTTCAAATCTGTGCAGTAAGCCAATGCCTATGCAGTAAGGAGACCTTGGGCATGACTCCCTAACACTGCTACTGCCTGCTGAGCGCATTCTAGTGGCTGCAGCTCAAGCGCTTTCAGTCCAGTTCAGGAGAAAAGCGCAATATAAATATTTGTCTAATGCCAGCAGAGTACCGCGTGGTGTGCAATTAGCGCGACTTGCATTGCTATGGAAACGTGTAGCATTACTTGCTTAATGCGCATTGCCATAGCAATCCTCATGTTACCATGTTATCAATTGCACAATGGGCTGTACACTGCTGGTGGTAGTATCGGCAATGTTGCACTATGCTGCCTGCGCACATCAATATTACCGGCGGTTCGTGCATCAGGCCCCACTATCTTTTCACGTTTGCTTTAATAATCAATCATGAAATAAAAAAATTTTTGACAATAAAATCTTCTTTCCACCAGGTCTACGCCACATCCAGAAAAGTCCAGAGAAAGATCTGAGATCTCCAGATGACACAGCTGAAGACAGTGGGGTCATGCAATGCTCTCCAGAAGGAACAGAAGATACTGGAGGCTACAATATAGATCTGTCTATGAACTCCTCTATTCCCGGGGAATACTCCAACCATCAACAGACTTATAGTGTCGATGTATCTATGAGTCCCTTTCATCTTGGGGGATATTCAGAAAAAACACAAAATTACAGCGTAGATGTGTCTCTGGATGCCTCTGATCATGGGGAATATTATAATTCACAGATTGACGGTGTAGATCTATCTAGGGACCCCTCAGATCCTGCAGAATACTCTGACGAGATTCTGAATGTTACGCCAGATGCTGATCTATTTCTTTACGACTCGGCAAGGACACCAGGTCCATATCGCATGATGGAGTCTTCTACATCAGATGGATTCATGCCCACAGACAGCAGGATACCTCCAAGCTTTGACTGCGATAAATATTTTGCGTCCAAGTTGTCCCTGGCTCTGCATCAGAGGGAGGAGTCACGCGAGCGTCCATTTCAGTGTTTAATCTGTGGGAAATGTTACTCAAGTAAAACGCAGCTCGCGGTACACCAGAGATTTCACAACGATGATAAACCCTTTTCATGTACCGAGTGTGAGAAATCGTTTATAACGAAATCGCTGCTCGTTCAGCACCAGAGAGTCCACACCGGCGAGCGCCCCTTTTCATGTTCGGACTGTGGGAAAACATTTACGCAGAAAGGAAACCTTCTTACGCACCAGAGGACACACACAGGCGAGAAGCCATTTTGCTGTCCGCAGTGTGGGAAATGTTTCAATCAGAAAAACCAGCTCCTTAGACACTATCAGAACCACACGGGGGAGCGCCCTTTTATGTGTACAGAGTGTGGGAAATGCTTTAAACAGAGGAGGGACCTCCTTTCACACAGGAGGATCCATACAGGGGAACGTCCTTTCTTGTGTGCAGAGTGTGGGCAGAGTTTCTCCCATAAAACGAGTCTGGTCTTACATAGGAAACGCCATGCTGGAGGACGCTCATTTTCATGATCAAAGTGTGAGAAATCAATCTCACAAAAAATATCAGCCCTCTAGAAAATGCCCAGCCGCTGATCTGTGGTGCCATTTCACAACCTGAACTATCGTCACAACCATTTGGGAGACTGTTTTAGCTTTAGATGTTTTTCTAGCTTAGAGTGTGTTGTCACATTTTGGTTGTACAGTGTGCAATGTCTCATTTTAGTACCTACCATTTTTTTGTGGTATTTTTTTTTCACATCTCCAAAGGACTATAGGAATCATACCTCCAGGCCACAGTGTTCCTTGCCACAGAGGAATTTTGTGTTCCATGCCTAGTACAAGAGAGAAGAGGGGACATGTATAGCGGGACACCAGCTAAATGGCTAATGCACGCTTGACATACTGTACATAGACAAGGAATGGGTGGGTAATAATTGAATCACACCTAGTGATGATTCCACATAAGTATGAGAGGCCGATGTAGGTATTTCTGGGGCATAATAGATGCTATGTTGACAATCCAAGAAAATGTTACAAATATTGAACATAACATAGATGGCCTCCACAGACCTTTAGTCAGAGAGCAGAAGATTTGTTTTACAAATCCTTTTTCCATATCAGTGGCCTTTTTTACCTTTTCTAACTATAATCTTCTTTGCAGCTGGCTGGCTAATCCAATCTCGTAACTCAGGTCACTACTCAACATTCTCTCATCCCATGAGATGATGTGTTCTCCTCTTTTGGTTGGACATCTCTGCATTTGATGCTTTTTGAAGCCCTCTTGTACTTCAAACCCCTCACTCTCATTTGTATTCCTGACTGTACTTCTCTTGTCTGTCCTTGTAGTTTTCTGACAGTTCCTTATAGATTTGCTTCAATTTCAGGAGAAACTGGAGAGATGGACATTTACAGAATGAATTGTGAACCAATTTCAGTCCTGCTACTCAGAGGAACATTACAGAGGATGGGTTTGCTCACCTTCCTTGTACACAAGTCTGGCTGCTGGTATTAAGTAGTTGCATGCCAATTAAAGCATTTGGTGAGTTCCCAAAACTTCTAATAATTATATACATATAAGAAACTTACCACTCTTAGATGTCCTCCCCACTCTGTTTTATGTAATTTACAATATGTGTATAAGTATTATTTTAAGCAAAAAGAGGAGAAACGCTCGTCAAGGAAGAAGGTGTAAGTAGAAAAGAGCACAGGTCCATTGATGGAGACTTGGGGAACACCAAAAATCAAAGGGAGTGGAAGAGGAAAAGTCTTCATTGAAGTAAATCTAAATGAACAGATTGGATAAGTACAATACTCTGTTCCAGGGGCTCCACTAATTTGTTTTTGATTTGTATGCAGAAGACCCACAGATGTATCAAAAATAAGGAGATAAGCTTGTCAAGGAAGAAGACTTAAATGGAGAAGAGTACAGGGCCAAGCACTAAGCCTTGGGGAACACTAAGACGAAGTGACTTCATTCAATGAAAAAAAAGTGGTTGGATAAGTACTGTACCCCATAGCAGGGTTCTGTTTGACTTGTATGTAGAAGACATGTAAATGTAATTGTCCTGATATATATTCCCTTTGTCAGGGAAAGTAATTTAACACTAGTGTCTCTGACTATTCACCATTTGCTGCTACTCTCTGCCAATCTGTACACTGACTCCTCCCACCACTCTTCAATTCCTGCTCCTCTCTGCACATCTCTGCAGTGACTTCTCCTACCACTCCTGATCTGCTGCTCCTCTCTATGCTGGCTCCTCCCACCACTCCTCATCTGCTGCTCCTCCTCTCTGCACATCTCTACACTTTCTCCTACCATCACTCCTCATCTGATGCTCATCTGTGCACATCTATACACTGGATTCTTTCACTGCTCTACTTTTCTGCTATTTTCTTCAAATGTTTACACCTGATCCTTATCCAATCTCCATCTGTAGTGTCTCTCTGTGAATCTCTGCCATATCTGCTTCTTTTCTCACAGATCTCTACACTAGCTCCTCTCATCACTCCTCATCTGTAGCTCATCCCTGCAGATCTCTACCCTGGCTTCTCTGATCACTCCTAGGGCTCGATTCACAAACCGGTGCTAACCCAGTTAGAGACTTTAGGCATGATAACCATTGCACCACGCTGGTGAAAAGCCAGTTTAGGTGTGATAAGTTTAGGCGTGATAAGTTTAGATAAGTTTAGATCGCTTGCAAAGTCCAGCACACAAAGCAGCGCCATTAAACTCTATGCGAAGTGCACCAGACTTTGCTAGCGCAAAACTTTTGCTCAGCTGTGCACTGCGGTGCTAACCCAGTTGGCGCCTAAACTTATCACGCCTAAACTTATCATGCCTAAACTTATCATGCCTAAACTTATCATGCCTAAACTTATCACACATAAACTTATCACACCTAAACTTATCACGCCTAAACTTATCATGCCTAAACTTATCACACATAAACTTATCACACATAAACTTATCACACCTAAACTTATCATGCCTAAATTGAGTTTAGGCATGATAAAGGGCTTTTCACCAGCGTGCTAACTGTTAGCACCGCTTTGTGAATCAGGCCCCTAATCTACTACTTCTCCCTGAAGATCTCTACACTGGCTCCTCCCATCTCTCCTCATCCTAGCTCCTGCCACCACTCCCCATTTGCTGTTTCTATCCCCACATCTCTACAATGGCTTCTGCCACCACTCCCCATTTTCTGCTTCTCTTTGCAGATCTCTTCACTGGCTCCTCCCACCCTGCTATTCCTCTCTGCTAATCTTCTACTTTAGTTACTCCCACCACACCCCACCTGCTGCTCCTCTCTACTAATCGTCTACACTGACTCCTTCCACCGCTCCATCTGCTGCTCCTCTCTACTAATCGTCTACACTGACTCCTTCCACCGCTCCATCTGCTGCTCCTCTTGGCTAATCTTCTACACTGACTCCTTCCACCGCTCCATCTGCTGCTCCTCTTGGCTAATCTTCTACACTGACTCCTTCCACCACTCCATCTGCTGCTCCTCTTGGCTAATCTTCTACACTGACTCCTTCCACCACTCCATCTGCTGCTCCTCTCTGCTAATCTTCTACACTGACTCCTTCCACCGCTCCATCTGCTGCTCCTCTTGGCTAATCTTCTACACTGACTCCTTCCACCACTCCATCTGCTACTCCTCTTGGCTAATCTTCTACACTGACTCCTTCCACCGCTCCATCTGCTGCTCCTCTCTGCTAATCTTCTACACTGACTCCTTCCACCGCTCCATCTGCTGCTCCTCTTGGCTAATCTTCTACACTGACTCCTTCCACCGCTCCATCTGCTGCTCCTCTTGGCTAATCTTCTACACTGACTCCTTCCACCGCTCCATCTGCTGCTCCTCTTGGCTAATCTTCTACACTGACTCCTTCCACCGCTCCATCTGCTGCTCCTCTTGGCTAATCTTCTACACTGACTCCTTCCACCGCTCCATCTGCTGCTCCTCTCTGCTAATCTTCTACACTGACTCCTTCCACCGCTACATCTGCTGCTCCTCTTGGCTAATCTTCTACACTGACTTCTTCCACCGCTCCATCTGCTGCTCCTCTTGGCTAATCTTCTACACTGACTCCTTACACCGCTCCATCTGCTGCTCCTCTTGGCTAATCTTCTACACTGACTCCTTCCACCGCTACATCTGCTGCTCCTCTTGGCTAATCTTCTACACTGACTCCTTCCACCGCTCCATCTGCTGCTCCTCTTGGCTAATCTTCTACACTGACTCCTTCCACCGCTACATCTGCTGCTCCTCTTGGCTAATCTTCTACACTGACTCCTTCCACCGCTCCATCTGATGCTCCTCTTGGCTAATCTTCTACACTGACTCCTTCCACCGCTACATCTGCTGCTCCTCTTGGCTAATCTTCTACACTGACTCCTTCCACCGCTCCATCTGCTGCTCCTCTCTGTTAATCTTCTACACTGACTCCTTCCACCGCTACATCTGCTGCTCCTCTTGGCTAATCTTCTACACTGACTCCTTCCACCGCTCCATCTGCTGCTCCTCTCTGCTAATCTTCTACACTGACTCCTTCCACCGCTCCATCTGCTGCTCCTCTCTGCTAATCTTCCACACTGACTCCTTCCACCACTACATCTGCTGCTCCTATCTGCTAATCTTCCACACTGACTCCTTCCACCGCTCCATCTGCTGCTCCTCTTGGCTAATCTTCTACACTGACTCCTTACACCGCTCCATCTGCTGCTCCTCTTGGCTAATCTTCTACACTGACTCCTTACACCGCTCCATCTGCTGCTCCTCTTGGCTAATCTTCCACACTGACTCCTTCCACCACTCCATCTGCTGCTCCTCTTGACTAATCTTCTACACTGACTCCTTCCACCGTTCCATCTGCTGCTCCTCTTGGGTAATCTTCTACACTGACTCCTTCCACCACTCCATCTGCTGCTCCTCTTGGCTAATCTTCTACACTGACTCCTTCCACCGCTCCATCTGCTGCTCCTCTTGGCTAATCTTCTACACTGACTCCTTCCACCGCTCCATCTGCTGCTCCTCTTGGCTAATCTTCTACACTGACTCCTTCCACCGCTCCATCTGCTGCTCCTCTTGGCTTATCTTCCACACTGACTCCTTCCACCACTCCATCTGCTGCTCCTCTTGGCTAATCTTCTACACTGACTCCTTCCACCGCTCCATCTGCTGCTCCTCTTGGCTAATCTTCTACACTGACTCCTTCCACCACTCCATCTGCTGCTCCTCTTGGCTAATCTTCTACACTGACTCCTTCCACCGCTCCATCTGCTGCTCCTCTTGGCTAATCTTCTACACTGACTCCTTCCACCGCTCCATCTGCTGCTCCTCTTGGCTTATCTTCCACACTGACTCCTTCCACCGCTCCATCTGCTGCTCCTCTCTGCTAATCTTCTACACTGACTCCTTCCACCGCTCCATCTGCTGCTCCTCTTGGCTAATCTTCTACACTGACTCCTTACACCACTACATCTGCTGCTCCTCTTGGCTAATCTTCTACACTGACTCCTTACACCGCTCCATCTGCTGCTCCTCTTGGCTAATCTTCCACACTGACTCCTTCCACCGCTCCATCTGCTGCTCCTCTTGGCTAATCTTCTACACTGACTCCTTCCACCGCTCCTCTTGGCTAATCTTCTACACTGACTCCTTCCACCGCTCCATCTGCTGCTCCTCTTGGCTAATCTTCCACACTGACTCCTTCCACCACTCCATCTGCTGCTCCTCTTGGCTAATCTTCTACACTAACTCCTTCCACCGCTACATCTGCTGCTCCTCTTGGCTAATATTCTACACTGACTCCTTCCACCGCTCCATCTGCTGCTCCTCTTGGCTAATCTTCTACACTGACTCCTTACACCACTACATCTGCTGCTCCTCTTGGCTAATCTTCTACACTGACTCCTTCCACCGCTCCATCTGCTGATCCTCTTGGCTAATCTTCCACACTGACTCCTTCCACCGCTCCATCTGCTGCTCCTCTTGGCTAATCTTCTACACTGACTCCTTCCACCGCTCCATCTGCTGCTCCTCTTGGCTAATCTTCCACACTGACTCCTTCCACCGCTCCATCTGCTGCTCCTCTTGGCTAATCTTCTACACTGACTCCTTCCACCGCTCCATCTGCTGCTCCTCTTGGCTAATCTTCCACACTGACTCCTTCCACCGCTCCATCTGCTGCTCCTCTTGGCTAATCTTCTACACTGACTCCTTCCACCACTCCATCTGCTGCTCCTCTCTGCTAATCTTCTACACTGACTCCTTCCACCGCTCCATCTGCTGCTCCTCTTAGCTAATCTTCTACACTGACTCCTTCCACCGCTCCATCTGCTGCTCCTCTTGGCTAATCTTCTACACTGACTCCTTCCACCGCTCCATCTGCTGCTCCTCTTGGCTAATCTTCTACACTGACTCCTTCCACCGCTCCATCTGCTGCTCCTCTTGGCTAATCTTCTACACTGACTCCTTCCACCGCTCCATCTGCTGCTCCTCTTGGCTAATTTTCTACACTGACTCCTTCCACCACTCCATCTGCTGCTCCTCTTGGCTAATCTTCTACACTGACTCCTTCCACCGCTCCATCTGCTGCTCCTCTTGGCTAATCTTCTACACTGACTCCTTACACCGCTCCATCTGCTGCTCCTCTTGGCTAATCTTCTACACTGACTCCTTCCACCTGCTCCATCTGCTGCTCCTCTTGGCTAATCTTCTACACTAACTCCTTCCACCTGCTCCATCTGCTGCTCCTCTTGGCTAATCTTCTACACTGACTCCTTCCACCGCTCCATCTGCTGCTCCTCTCTGCTAATCTTCTACACTGACTCCTTCCACCGCTACATCTGCTGCTCCTCTCTGCTAATCTTCCACACTGACTCCTTCCACCACTACATCTGCTGCTCCTCTTGGCTAATCTTCTACACTGACTCCTTCCACCACTCCATCTGCTACTCCTCTTGGCTAATCTTCCACACTGACTCCTTCCACCGCTCCATCTGCTGCTCCTCTTGGCTAATCTTCTACACTGACTCCTTCCACCGCTCCATCTGCTGCTCCTCTTGGCTAATCTTCTACACTGACTCCTTCCACCGCTCCATCTGCTGCTCCTCTTAGCTAATCTTCCACACTGACTCCTTCCACCGCTCCATCTGCTGCTCCTCTTGGCTAATCTTCTACACTGACTCCTTCCACCGCTCCATCTGCTGCTCCTCTTAGCTAATCTTCCACACTGACTCCTTCCACCACTACATCTGCTGCTCCTCTCTGCTAATCTTCTACATGGACTCCTTCCACCGCTCCATCTGCTGCTCCTCTTGGCTAATCTTCTACACTGACTCCTTCCACCTGCTCCATCTGCTGCTCCTCTCTGCTAATCTTCTACACTGACTCCTTCCACCGCTCCATCTGCTGCTCCTCTTGGCTAATCTTCCACACTGACTCCTTCCACCGCTCCATCTGCTGCTCCTCTTGGCTAATCTTCTACACTGACTCCTTCCACCGCTCCATCTGCTGCTCCTCTTAGCTAATCTTCCACACTGACTCCTTCCACCGCTCCATCTGCTGCTCCTCTTGGCTAATCTTCTACACTGACTCCTTCCACCGCTCCATCTGCTGCTCCTCTTAGCTAATCTTCCACACTGACTCCTTCCACCACTACATCTGCTGCTCCTCTCTGCTAATCTTCTACATGGACTCCTTCCACCGCTCCATCTGCTGCTCCTCTCTGCTAATCTTCTACACTGACTCCTTCCACCACTCCATCTGCTGCTCCTCTTGGCTAATCTTCTACACTGACTCCTTCCACCGCTCCATTTGCTGCTCCTCTTGGCTAATCTTCTACACTGACTCCTTTCACCGCTCCATTTGCTGCTCCTCTTGGCTAATCTTCCACACTGACTCCTTCCACCACTACATCTGCTGCTCCTCTTGGCTAATCTTCTACACTGACTCCTTCCACCGCTCCATCTGCTGCTCCTCTTGGCTAATCTTCTACACTGACTCTTTCCACCGCTCCATCTGCTGCTCCTCTTGGCTAATCTTCTACACTGACTCCTTCCACCGCTCCATCTGCTGCTCCTCTTGGCTAATCTTGTACACTGACTCCTTCCACCGCTCCATCTGCTGCTCCTCTTGGCTAATCTTGTACACTGACTCCTTTCACCGCTCCATCTGCTGCTCCTCTCTGCTAATCTTTTACTTTGGTTACTCCCACTGCTCCATGTGCTGCTCCTCTTGGCTAATCTTTTACTTTGGTTACTCCCACCACACCCCATCTGCTGCTCCTCTCTGCTAATTTTGTACACTGGCTTCGTCCCACCACTCCCTGTCTGCTGTCCTCTCTACCCTGCCTATCTGTAATATGGCTTCCAGTTCACCTCGTAATCCAGTCCAAGCTATTTTTCTTTTTCTGTACATCACTTCACAGCTCCTGTCCCACCTACATTTCTGACCTCCTTCATAAATTAACCCAACTGTCCTCTGCACTTCTCTACCGACCTACTCCTTTCCTTTTGCCTTAACCATAACCTCCAGGACTTCTCTAGGGCCTCCCTCATTCTTTGGAATGGAGCCCCTCAGAACTGACTGCCAAATCGTTCACCAGTCTTCCTCTTTGCCTTAACCCCTAATAAACCCTTAACCACCTTCTCCGGCTTCTCCAGTGACCCGATGATGGCTTCCTCACTCATAAGCCATGATAATGGAGCATGCTAATAAGCTTTTGTTAGAGGGGGAAGTTGGAGAGCGCAAATCACAAAGGTGTGGACAGACTGGGTCAGCTATTAGTAAGTATAATTTTCTAAATCTGAACTGTGCTAGGTGAGACTAGTTAGCATTGTGCATGGTTTTTTTTTTTTGCTCAGCATTACTCATAACCTCTGCATGTACGGGTCTATGACTTCTCAAAAGCTGCCTTTACTCTCTGGATCTCGCTCCCTCCTCCTATTATTAGGCCTGCTCCTGCACATGTTCAAACAGGACCTCAAAACCCACATCTTCAAATTCACCTATCCATTTCCCCCTCTGCCCGAACCCTCAATTAGCCACAGTCTCATTTTCCCTTTTTTATATTCCCTCTTTTCTGTGAGCTCAGTTGGCTGGGATCTTCACCTCTTCCAGTGTTACAGTTTGTGTGTTACATATGAAAGTTAGCATTTTTAATTCTGTGTTATTTATTGTTATTTTGGTGCTTTATACATAAAGGGTAGTACTAATAAAGGACAAGGTTGGGAGGGGGGAGTTTAATGTATTTCATTATTTTTTTAATCAGTTCATGTTATATTTTTGGACAGCAATAATCCTTTGTGTGAGTCTTTGTTATGCAGATGTTGTAATTCTAATAAATGCATTGCAAACTCTTGTTTGAGTAGTTTTATGTATTTCTTTTAAACAAACTGTATTTGCGTATTCCTTATGTAATATCATTTAAAGAGGTGATAAGTTGGGCTTTCAGGGTCATGTTCGCTTCACGTGATGTAAATATTATTGGCTGAATTGACACTGCAAGCTGGCAGTGATTGGGTGTAGCTGGGTGACAGGAAGGGGCAGGGCCCACGTTCCTGGGGAGTGCACAAATGAGACTGCAAGCTGGCAGCGATTGGACAGAGCAGGAGACATTGGCAGCGCTTCCCAACAGAGGCTGCACCTGAATTAACTAGCTGCAATAGATGTGCAGAGCTCTACAATATGGACAAAATTACACAACTTGCATTCAAAGCAGGTACAGCAAAGGAGGGCATTAGCTTCAGTATAAATAATATGTGCACAAATTATTCCTTAGTAGACCTACCGCTAGTCTAACGATAAAAACATTATTTTTTCCTAGTGCTGCAAGTCATAAATGGTATACACATTTCTTCAAACAGAAATCAAACAAATGACAGCGCTCATAGGCTGCAACTGAATTGAAGGCCAACAGAGGCATTTATAAGCTGTAATAAGCTTTAAATAACAAGGCTTCTATAAGCGTTTTTGGTCAGGGATGATTTTTTTTTCACTTCCTGACGTTAGTCAGGAAGTTAGTTCTTTAACATGGAAATTAATAAATACAAGGTATTTATTCATAAAAGCGCTCAGGAAATCGCTATACAAAGCGCTTTTTCAAACGCTTTGCAATTTGCCTATACCTTCCAGTGAGCCAAAGATCTCAATTGAAATTCTTACAAGTAAACAGTGTCATAGGAAATCATTACACAAGCGCTTTTAGAGCCCATTCACACTAGAGCGTTTTGCCAGCGATTTCGGCAAACCACTCAAGCGCTAGTGCAATGATACCCTATGGGCCCATTCTCACTTGGGCGATTTGCGTTAATCGCCGGTGATTAACGCAGATCGCCAAACGCAAACGTGTAGCCTGCAGCATTTTCAGGCGATTTCCCGGCGATCGCGTTCGTGGAAAAATCTCTGCAGTGTCCAGTGATTTTTTCCAAGTTAAAATCACTCCCGCAATACCGCTGGCGTTTTGCGCTTTTAAGTATGAATGGGCCCTTAGGATGATTTGCAAAGTCGCCAGCATTTAAAAAAACTCAGCAAAAGCTCATAGTGTGAATTGTCTATCTATCTATCTATCTATCTATCTATTTATCTATCTATCTATCTATCCACAGTTTCATTGTTTTCACAAATCACAAACAGACTTGCACCCAATTTCCTCTATAAGTATAATTCACCCCATATTATGGATAGATGTGGGACAGGCATCCCTCTCTGCTCTAATAGGTGAAGAATGCGCCATTTCTCAGAGATGGGAAAGCCGGGTACACACGTTCAATTTTCATTGGCCAATGACTAACCAATTTTACCACCTCCATGTAGTATGAGGGATTTTGAATACCATAAACAAATTGTGTAGGTAAGCTCTCATACTACATGGAAGAGTTAAAATTGGCCAATCAAAACTGGATGTGTGTACCAGGCTTTAAGCCTAATACACACTTTCAATTATGACTGACCAATCACTGACCAATGGAGGTGGTAACATTGTTCAGTGATTGGCCAATCATAATTGAAAGCATGTAGCAGGCTAAAGTGTGAGTGTATATACATAGAGCTGACACAGTGTCCGCATACATATTATGCTTCAATGCCCATGGAGACCTACTCTGTGTGTTCAACATGCAAACATTTATCTACACAAGGTGATCAAGAGATGCTAATTTACCGAGTTCAATACAGATTGTGGAGCAAGCTGCGTACAGCCTGGAATGCATTCACTTTGCCACAAATTTGTGTCAAATTGGAAACTTAAAAGTAAACCTGAGACGGGGGATATCAAAATTTTATATATACCTGGGGCTTCCTCCAACTCCCTCCGGCCAGATCCCTCCCACGTTGCCGTTCTCAGCAATATACTGTACAGCCTATGCAAATTGCCCCGGAAGGTCCTCCAGTCTGGGGCATACCGCGCAGACTGGCTGTACACTCTCCCCCGTCACCGTCGTTCTGCGCCTGCGCAGTACTGCACAGGCGCAGAATGCTCCCAGCCATGGGAGCGAAACGCTGGAGCGTGCATAGCCCAACTGTGCCGACTGGACGATTTACCGGGGCTGGTTGTGGAGGCTGCGGGCAGCAGAGGACGGTGGTGTGGGAGTGATCTGGCTGGAGGAAGCCCCAGGTATGTATAACATTTTGATATTGCCCCGTCTCAGGCACTCTTTAAATGCGTACACACATGAAATTTTGAGTGGTCCTGATTGATTAATTTTTCCACTGCCACGTAATATGGGAGCTTACCTACACAATCCGTAAATATTATTCAAAATTTGTTGACCGTCATAATACATTTAGGTGGCAATCATTGGCCAAAAATCATGCAGGAATGACCTACTCTTATAATACACTACATGTGCACCATACTGACCTTCCAGGGTCTCTGGAGGAGGGGCTAGGTTGTGACATCATCAACCCTTTCTCAGCTTCACAAGCCTACAATGGGTGTGTGCAAGACTAAGCATGAGGCATTTAACAACCTTCTAAGAGACAGCAGTCTCCTAGACATCAGGAACACACATGACAACTGCTTTGGCAATTTACTCTGCATTTGGTTATGTGAAGCTAAAAACTAATGAGAAAACTAAAGAAAACGTTTGACTAATGTAAATAGCTTCGAGTTGACGCAAATGTATGCACATTTTATGCAAATTTATTCAGCTTAAAATGAACCAATCAAATTTTACCTCAGCAGGATTTGATTGGTTCATTATCAACTCTACTTGACCAACACTACTTTCAAAGTCACAGAGAGCTCTGTCTTCTGAAGCTTATTATCTCAAGTGTCTGTCACTGTATTTTGTTTCTTCTGGAGGAAAGATCAAAAGTTCACTGGCCTGCTCTGTAAAATCATTTAGAATGCTGAGTAGTGTGTAAACTGAAAATATTAGAGAATGATGCGATATTATAATAAAAAAATATATAACAAAACAAAAACATGAGAATATTTTCTTTGCTACTAATGTTCTAGTAATTATCCATACTACACAACCAATTCATTATATAATTTTTTTTCCTCTTCAGTGTCACTTTAACAGAATAACCAAGCAGCTCGGGCTGACCCAACCACTAGGAATGTATAGGGGGATAAAAGACACCGAAAAGCCCTCCTGCTAATAAGCAACGTTTGGTGAAATTTGCCTTCTTAAAACAGAAGGAAATTTGCAATAATTCAGCTATAGGTGAACATTTGTGGTTACCCACAATGCACCACTACTGGATATGCAAATTATCTCTTTCGCCCCTATAAGCCAGACCAGCATCCAGAACCGCTGGTGTATAGCAAGCCTAAAGCTTTAAATATTACACAGCCATTCCAACCCCACATGCTGAATTATTGCAAATTTCCTTCCGTTTTAAGAAGGCAAATTTCACCAAGCATTGCTTAGTAGTAGGAGGGCTTTTCAGTCTCTTTTATCCCTCTATACATTCCTAGTGGTTTGGGTCACCCTGAGCTACTTGGTTACTCTGTTGTACTAATCCAAGCCCTATCCCATACACCCATATCAATTCCTGCCATGTACTGATGAGGGCCAAAAGCCCGAAACAGGCTGACTGCATGTGGGGTTGGTGTGGCTGTGTAATATTTAAAGCTATAGGCTCAGAGGCGTATCTAGAGGGGTGCAGGCATGGCTTGTGCCATGGGCGCCACAGCACCATGGGCGCCATGGCTGCCTCCTCCTCCCTCATGCTTCACCACCATACTGAAGGATGCCTCTCAGGCATTTGTACCTGCTCTTATGCTGGAGGACATCTCTCACTATTTATGCTGGGGGGGGGGGGGGGGGGGTCTACTTATACTGGGGTACACCTGCCAAATCTATACTGGAGCGGGTTGCTTATAGTGAGGAAAACCTCACATTACCTATACTGGGGGACTACTTATACTGGGGCGATACCTCTTGTCACTTATGCTAAAGAAGGCTACTTATACTGGGGAGACATCTCTAACTACATATACTGGCAGGGCAACGTAAACATGGGTCTACTTATACTGGGTGAACTACCTCTGGCTATCTATACTAGGATGCTATCTCTGGTTACTTTTACTTGGGGGTTAACTCTAGCAACCGATACTGGGGAGACTTGTATCATTGCAAGAAAAGAAGCTGTTATTATGGAACAAGGCGGTCTGATGGGGGAGGGGGGGGGGCGCAATTTCAGTGTTTGCCATAGGCGCTATGTCACTCAGATACGCCCCTGTATAGGCTTGCTATACACCAGCAGTTCGGGATGTTTGCCTGGCTTACAGGGGCGAAAAAGAGATAATTTGCATATTCAGTAGTGGTGCATTGTGGGTAGCTAAATGTTCACTTATAGCGGAATTATTACAAATTTCCTTCTGTTGTAAGAAGGCAAGGGTCACTATAAAAACGAACAAAAACACACGCTGCAGATTTCTTTTTCTCCACAAGATGGCGATCTCAGCTACGCGAGTGGAACGTACATAGTTTCTGTGGTTGAAGGGAGGAAGTTGAGACTGAGGAGGCCATTGCTACGACTGGCTGCAGAGTATAGAGGTAAGGTATAGGTAATAAATTAAATAAAATACAGCTCAACAGGACAGTCCTTATTTTACTAAACAACTCTGTCTCTTCTGTACAGTATAACTGTCTCATCTGTATAACTGTCCCTCTTTCAGGACTTATGTATAGATCTGTATAATTTAAATTAACGTTATTATTTCTAACTGCTGCAAGTGTTGATAGTTTATATGCAAATTATCTGTGTATCTGCTGGTTTATACAGCATGGAGATTACAGCTTAAATATAGAGCCATTTATCCAACTGTACAGCCAGTTTCATGCCTCCCAACCGTCCTGATTTCTCTGAAACCATCCTGGGTTGGGAAGCATGGTTCCATGGCACCCTCTTGTGTCCCGCTGAACACCGCTGGAAGCGTGGGGAGAGGTGAGTTAGTTACAAAGCTTTCATTAGTATCTGAGTATAGGGGAGGGTGGGACGTAGGTAGGATCATCATGCCAGGGAACTCTACGAGGGAGGGGGGGGGAATGAGGGGGAACCACTAGAGACTAGGGGAACTGTGTATTAGAGGGGGAACCACTAGACACCAGGGAACTGAATAGGGGAGGGAGAGGGGTACGAGAGAGAACGGCGCAGGAGACTTGGGCGCAGGATTCAGCCAGTATATGGCTAATCCTGCTGCACAAGTTCCCGGCCGTGTTAAATACTATTCCCCCTCCAGGCCGTCATGGATAGTGGGATGAAATAATTCGGCTTCGAGCAATTGCTGGAAGACGAATTATTGTGTTTTAATTGTAACTTCAGCTCCATCTTCTGATGGCGCCGAAGTTACTCCCTGTGCGCTGCGATAGGCGTAATTCCTATTACGGCCTATGGTGGCGCCGGCTGCACCGAAATCTCCATGCGCTGGAATCACCCTGTTCGAGGGAGAGGGACTGGAAGACACCGGGGAACTGTATGGGGGGCGATGGGCACCGGGGAACCATGCAGGGGAAGGGGAGGAGGGGATCACTAGACAGCAAATAATTGTATACAGGAGAGAGGGGGGACCACTAGACACCAGGGAACTGTATAAGGGAGGGAGGGGGACCACCAGACACTAGGAAATGGTATAGAAGAGGGATGGGTCCCACTAGACATCAGGGAACTGTATAGGGGAAGGAGGACAACTAGAAACTAGGGAACTGTATAAGGGAGGGAGGGAGCCACTAGAAACCATCAAACTGTATTGGGGGGGGGGGGGTAAGGGGTCTACAAGACACCAGGGAACTGTATAGAAGAGGGTCCATAAGATACCAGGGAACTGTATAAGGGAGGGCACATGTAAAATTAAGGCTTAACTAACGGTGTGGCAGGGGTGTGTGTTAGTGTCTTTCCTGGCACCAAACGTTGGGAGGTATACAGATCTGTTGGTTTATATTTAGCAGCTGAGTGATAAGGTGTGCAGTATAGCATAAACTGTGATGTCAGAATTCTGGAAGAAAGCTCCCATTATTATCTGTGTGCAGATCCCATGGCTGCAAGAGTAAACCTGGATGAGGACTGGAGTCGCCTGACCGACAGGATATTAGGCCTTACCCTGGAGCTGATCTGCCTGCTGACTGGAGGGGTGAGGAGGATTCTGGGGGCATAGAGAAATTCACACTGTATGTATTTAGAGAGTTTAGCCTGTCTAATTCCCCCTGATCTGTGTCTAATCACAAGTTGTAATTTGATCTCACCCCTGTGTCACATGACTGCCACGACAGAGATGGCAGATAAGATAAGCTCATTTGAAAGCACAGGCTGTTAAAGGGGAACTAAAGTAAGAGGTATACGGAGGCTGCCATATTTATTTCCTTTTAATCAATACCAGTTGCCTGGCAGGCCTGCTGGTCTATTTCTGTGCAGTAGTATCTGAATAACACCAGAAACAAGTAGGCAGCTAGTCTTGGCAGATCTGGCTTTAAAGTCTGAAACACCTGATCTGCTGCATGCTTGTTCAGGGGCTATGGCTAGTAGTATTAGAGGCAGAGGATCAGCAGGGCTGCCAGGCAACTGGTATTGCTTAAAAGGAAATAAAAATGGCAGCCTCCATATACTGTACCTCTCTCTTCAGTTCCCCTTTAACAATATGTCTGCTTCCATGAATCAGGAAGTAAAAACGGTGCAGATTTATTTTAGGATCCGCTGTTTATATTTTTTTGTATCAGCTGTAACAAAACAATTTTTTGTTTTAACCTCCTTGCCGGTTATCCCGAGCTGAGCCCGGGGTAACCCGCCGCGGAGGATTTCTCAGGCCCTGGGGGGCCGATTTACATAATTTTTATTACACGCGGCTAGCACTTTGATAGCTGTGTGTATCACGCGATCGCCGCCGATTCGCCGCTACCTGCCGCGTTAGAGGGCCCCCCGTCGAGACCCTGTGCGCAGCCTGGCCAATCAGTGCCAGGCAGCGCTGAGGGGAGGATCGGGACTCCCGCTGACGTCACGACGTCGGTGACATCATCGCGATCGTCGCCATAGCAATGGGGGAAGCCCTAAAGGAAATCCCATTCAGAACGGGATTTCCTTATGAGCATACGCGCCAGCGACGATCGGAGGGGTGGGAGGGACGCCGCAGGGAGGGGGGCATCATGTAGCTAGCGCTAGGCTAGCTACATGATAGAAAAAAAATTATGCAAAAAAAACCTTCCCGCGGCCACAGGGCCGCAGGAATCAGAACGGCAGGGAAGTTAAAGGTTATTATGCTGTTGCTTATCTTAGCAGAGAGGATGTTCTGAGTTCAGGTCTGCTTTAATAAAACAACATATATACATACAATAACATACAATTTTTTTTATATTATGGTCCTTTCATAAAACACCTGATTAGAGGTGGGTAATGGATTCTCCTTTTTCCATGAACCTGAAATGAAGAAACTCATTTCAGGAATAAAACATATTTATGCAGAGGAAAGGCTCTGAATACCATAGAGTCTTCCCAGTCCTCGGTCCATCCCGTCATCCTAGCGTTCTCCTCGTTGAAGTTATACCTCTTGGCACTCCACCGAAGACCCAGCTGGTTACAGAACTTCTACTTCAGAACTTAGTGCTGGAATAATGGGACAGTTTGAGGATCGGGAATGCTCTACGCGGTATCTAGAACCTTTCCTCTGCACAGGTATGGATGAGACCTGAAGCGAGTTTATTCTCTTCAGGTTTCTGTTAAATCAGTCAATTAACCTTAAATATGTTAGTGAAATGCGGACGTGACTGGAAAGATGAGACTGCCTTAGAGAACAGGGTGATGTCATTGTTGTAACACTTTTTTTCGTCAATATGCAGAGGTTTTCTACTCTGATCAAGTCTGGCGACCAGGTGACCATCACAGTACCCCCACCTCACCCCCTGGGATCGGAGAGAAGAGACAAGGGGCAGATTGTAGAAGTCATCAACAAGATGATGGAGCTGCTGACAGGAGAGGTGAGCAGTGCTGGGAATTATGGGACATTATCCACTAACAGCAAGGGGCGTGGCTGAATAGTGACTGTATCATTGTGTGTGTCAGGTTCTTATAAGGTGTCAGGATGTCTCTGTCTATTTCTCCATGGAGGAGTGGCAGTATATAGAAGGACACAAGGACCTTTATAAGGACACCATGATCAAGAACGCCAAGGAAATCAAGCTGGAGAATCATCCACGCCTCACATCACCGGGTAAGAGGAGACTTTCATTTCTTGTAAAGGAGAGAGAAATACAGAGGGTCTACCTAGATCCCCCCATCATCTGTGTTGTGCTTCCATATTTATTGACTTTCCTTGTGTTTATTGTGCCATTGTTAAAGTGGACCTGAACTTGAACTTCCTTTCTGCTTTAAATGATACGCAACAGCATAATTCATCTATATATATAATAGACTAAGTGCCTCAACCTTCAAACAAGAAGAATAAGTACTCAAACACCAAGTTTAAGGCCTCTTTTCCACGGACTGTTGAGCTGTGTGCTCAGCAAGCAGTTACCAGGCAGCAGCGAGCAGTTACCAGGCAGCAGCGAGCAGTTACCAGGCAGCAGCGAGCAGTTACCAGGCAGCAGCGAGCAGTTACCAGGCAGCAGCGAGCAGTTACCAGGCAGCAGTGAGCAGTTGTGAGAGTTTGAGAGCCATTTCACTGCCTATTCACAGTCCATGGAAAAGAGGCCTTACCCTAGCAAGTCTGACATTGCAAATCTGGCCTAATTGGCTATTCATGAGGCAATGCTCATGCAAATGCATGCACAAACCAATACCACAAAGCAGTCACCCTGCTACATGCTACATTAGCACTATCCGGCTTAGTGCACACCAGAGCGGTTCGGCAGCGTTTTGCGATCCACTTGCGGCTGCGGATACGCTTGGGTAATGTATTTCAATGGGCTGGTGCACACCAGAGCGGGAGGCGTTTTGCTGAAACGCATACTCCCGAGGTGAGGCATTTTTTGGATTGTGGAGGCGTTTCTGCCTCCAATGTAAAGTATAGGAAAAACGCAAACCGCTCTGAAAAACGGCAGTTCAGAGCGGTTTTGCAGGCGTTTTTGTTACAGAAGCTGTTCAGTAACAGCTTTACTGTAACAATATATGATATCTACTACACAAAAACGCTTTACAAAACCGCAAAATGCTAGGTGAAATGCTACAGAAAAATAAGAAAAAGCGTTTCAAAATCTGCTAGCATTTTGCGGATCTGCTAGCAGTTTTTGGTGTGCTCCAGGCCTCCAGGAGCGCCACGGGGAGGATTCCCAATGCCCCCTTTTTATACAACTGGGGGGACCGCAGGGTCCCAGGCTCTCTCAGTGCCTGAAAACCACAGCGGCACCCCGGAGGGGGAGGCCGGGTGGCGTGGACGACCCCCCCCCCCCCCAAGTGTGGCCAGCGCCGGGGAGAGCCGTCTGCACCCACCTCCCAATATTAAAAACAGGCACTTACCTTAACGTCCATTGCGCTCTGCTACATGCGCATTAATTTGGGGGCACCACATGAGAAAGGAGAGAAGCATGGGTCACCCCGAGCTTTAGAGCTCAGGGCTGGCTCACATACAGAACTCCAGAGGGGGGGGGGGGGGGGGGACAGGCGCACTCACTCCAGGGTTCACACCACCGGAGCAAGCCATCCACCACCTGCCTCCAAAGGATACAAACTGCACAAAATGCTTTCCATGAGAAAATTAATGCGCATGTAGCAGAACCCAATGGACGTTAAGGTAAGTGGCTGTTTTTAATATTAGGAGGTGGGTGCGGACAACTCTCCCCAGCGCTGGCCACGCTTGGGGGGGGGGGGGGGGGCGGCTGCGCCACCCAGCCTCCCACTCCGGGGTGCCGCTGTGGTTCCCAGGCAGCGAGAGAGCACTTTGCAGTATTGGTTTTTTGACCCTGCATAGTTTGGCATGCGAAAGCAAATGCATATTTGCATGAGCATTGCCTCATGAATAGCCAATTAGGCCGGATTTGCAAAGCCAGACTTGCTAGGGTTAAACTTGGTGTTTGAGCACGCATACATTTTCTCATGGAAAGCCTACTTCTACTTGCTTCAAGGTTGAGGCACGTACTCTATTAGATAGATAGATGCGGCGTATGCTACGACGCGGGTTGGCTAGTAACCTTTAAAGTAAAAAAAAAACATTTCTTTGTTACAGCTGATACAAATCCTGCACTAAATCTGCAGTTTGTCTACTTCTTGCTTTCATGGAAGCAGACATATTGTTAATATCCTGTTTACCTATTAGCTCTCTGCCATGGCAGTCAGGTGACACAGCTGAGAGATGAATTTACAACTTGTGCTTAGTCACAGATGAGGGGGAATTAGGCTAAACTCTCTAAATACATACAGGGTGCATTTCTCTGTTTTCCTTCTGTCCTGTGCAAGAGTTCAGGTCCACTTTAATTAGAGCCTGAACTGTGTGGGGCTCATGCGTCTGCTTCTAACAATAGCAAAATGCTGCTGGGCTAGGGGTAGGTGTGGCTGAGGATACGAAAGACTACAACAGATTAGCTGTGGAAGGAGTTAGCTAGGATATAGTCAGGTAACACACAGGAGAGATGTGCTATCTGTTGCCCCCATTGAGGACTGAAGACAAGCTTCCTCTGAATTCCTGAGCATGGAGGGAAGCACATGTACGTTTGAGCCAAAGGAAAAGTCTCTTCCTCTGCGGGACAGTTGTCTGAGCAAGACTTTATGCTGATTATTTAACCCCCCTGGCGGTTTGCAAAAAATCCGCCAGGGGGCAGCAAATCTTTTTTTTTAATTTTTTTTTTTTTTTTTTCATGTAGCGAGACAAAGTCTCGCTACATGATAGCCGCTGCTCAGCGGCATCCCCCCAGCCCCTCCGATCGCCGCCGGCGATCGGAGATCAGGAGATCCCGTTCAAAGAACGGGATCTCCTGGAGGGCTTCCCCCGTCATCGACGTCGTGACGTCAGAGGGGACTCCGATCTGCCCCATAGCGCTGCCTGGCACTGATTGGCCAGGCAGCGCACGGGGTCTGGGGGGGGGGCGGCCGCGGCGAGAGGAATTGCGGCGGATCGGCGGGTAGCGGCGGCGATCAGATGCTACACGCAGCTAGCAAAGTGCTAGCTGCGTGTAGCAAAAAAAAAATTATGCAAATCGGCCCAGCGGGGCCTGAGCGGTGCCTCCCGGCGGCATAGCCCGTGCTCAGCACGGGCTTACCGCCAGGGAGGTTAAAGACTAGTAGACCTAAGCCCGTTTAAAAATGTACTCTAGGGGCTTGATTCACAAAGCGGTGATAACTCAGTTATCACGCCTAAAAGACTTTAGGCATGATAACCTTTGCACCACACTGGTGAAAAGCCAGTTTAGGCGTGATAAGTTTAGGTGTGATAAGTTTAGGTGTGATAAGTTTAGGCATGCTAAGTTTAGATAAGTGTAGATAGCGTGCAAAGTCCCGCACGCAAAGCAGCGCCATTAAACTATGCGAAGTGCACCGGACTTTGCTAGCGCAAAACTTTTGATCAGCTGTGCACTGCGGTGCTAACGCAGTTGGTGCTTAAACTTGTCATGCCTAAACTTATCACACCTAAACTTATCACACCTAAACTTATCATGCCTAAACTGAGTTTAGAAGTGATAAAGGGCTTTTCACCAGCGTGCTAACACTTTGCACCGCTTTGTGAATCAAGCCCTAGGTCTCTCTCTTTCATCGCCGCCACCACCACCACATGTCAGTGCGCAAAGCGCGCCCACATGCCTGCCCGGCTCCCTGGCCCCGTCCTTCTGTCCCAATGGCTGTCCATGCAGCACATGCGCAGTAGCGTAAACCCACGGACACAGAGACAGGAGTGTACGCAGGGACAGTTAGGTTTATTGTATAGGATAATTCATTAGTGTTTACTTATTATTGTATCTGTATGTTTTCCTATTTGTGTTCGCAATTGTGCAGTTCTGTTGTTGCTTTTTTTTTTTAATTATATTAAATATTTTGCTTTAGTAAAATCAAGTTTCTTTCAAAAAGTGTGTGCTTCCTTAGCAATTACGGTATATTGAACAATATATTTAAAGGATACCAGATGTGAAAATAGAGAAACGGAGGGAGCATTCATATACTATCGTCTGTCCTGATCCCTGTCGCTTCCCTGTTCTCCTTTCTGCCCCGCATTATACCTAAAAGCCTTCTGGGACCCTCTTCCTGGTCGCCAGAGTCGGTCTTTACTGCGCAGGCACTAGCCATGGCGTGTGCATCCTACAGTGCGCGCCTGTGGCCGGGAGCACTCTGTGCATGCGTATGTCATGCATGTGACGTCATATGCATGCGCAGAATGTCCCCGAGACCACGGGCGCACGCTGTAGGACGCGTGCAGCCCGGCCTGCGCAGTGAAGCCCAACTCAGGCGACCAAGAAGAAGGTCCCGGGGGACTTTTAGGTATAATGCGGGGCAGAAAGGAGAATGGGGGAGCAATAGGCATCAGGAAAGGCTCCCCCTCCCATTTTTTTCACATCTGGTATCCTTTAATAATGCGATCTGAGCATTACAATCTGATAAACACACAGACGGAATACATTGTTTTTATGTGTGTGTTTCCTACAGATGGATCCAGTCACAGAAACCCAGCCGAGAGTTGGACATTTCGTACACCACTGAAGGATGAAGAGATGTTAGAGGTGATAAACACAATGGAGTCAGATTTATCGGATTCTGAGATAAGTGATCCAGAAATGGACAATGGTGAATCCAGTGACAGTGATCCCGAATACAGACCAGGACAAACCCCCATGCGAAGAAACTCAGTGGAGTCTTCTTTATTTCAGTGGCAGAGGGGTGACTTCAAGGCCATTGTTCATGATTTTGACAGTAGTACCTCAGGTATCCCAGTGGGTTTATTTGCAGATGAAATGACTCCCTTGGACATTTTTAGAATATTTTTTCCTCCACAAGTTATGGAACATATTGCGAGAGAAACAAACAATTACTACAGGGACTTAACCCAAAATACTGCTCCGTCTCCCCATTCTCAGCTTCATAAGTGGACAGATACCACGCCGGAGGAACTATATGTGTTTTTTGGCATTAGTTTACTTATGGTGAGGACCAAAAAACTCTCTAAAGATGAGTACTGGTCCACCGACCCTCTCATAGCCACCCCCCAGTTCTCCGATTACATGTCCAGAAACCGGTACTCACTTCTGTTACGGCTACTCCATTTCAACGACAACCACCTGCAACCCGAAGGGGACAAATTATTCAAACTGAAGCCGATTCTTGACCATCTGAGAATGACATTTGGGGAAGTGTTTTACCCTTTCCAAAACCTGTGCATTGATGAGAGTCTGACGTTATTCAAGAGTCGACTGTCGTGTATCCAGTACAGAGCTTCTAAAAGGCATCGCTTTGGGATAAAAACCTTCCTACTGCGTGACTGCGAAACGGGCTATGTGGTGGACTTGATTGTGTATACGGGTACTAGAGCTGACATTGTCACTGGCCGGGAAATGGTGTTGTCCGAAGCAGTGGTATTGACTCTAATGGAAAAGTATCTTCAGAGGGGTCACACCTTGTGGATTGATAATTGGTACTCCAGTCCAAAATTGTACAATCACCTGCATAGGAACAAAACCAACGTGTGTGGGGTTGTGAGGAAAAACAGGAAAGGAATGCCAAATCTCTATAAGAAGCTGAAAAAAGGAGAAATCGAGTTACATCACACATCCAACATGCTTGCTGTTCGGTGGTTGGACAGACAGGAAGTCTGTATGTTGACCACTGTACACGATGGGGCCATGACTACCACGAGACAGGCAGACGGACAGACGGGCGAAGAAAGAAAAAAGCCTGACTGCATGATCGATTACCGGAAAAATAGGCGTGCCATCGACCGCACCGATATGATGATCAGTTCAATGGAATGGATGAGGAAAAACTGTATCCACCAGAAATGGTATCGAGAAATGTTTTTTCACCTTCTGGATATTGCCATTCTGAATTCTCACGCTTTGTACAATCTAAAAACTGGAAAGAATGGGTCACTGGCAGACTTTCATCTCACGTTAATTCGGGAACTTTTTCAAAACTACCACACGCCGAGAAACAAGCGAAAACGCGGGCAACCGTCACCTGCTGATCAGCCGCTTAGACTGACCGAAAGACATTTTCCTTCTGCCATTCCACAAACGGGCAAGAAAGGACACCCAACAAGACTATGCCGCGTCTGCAGTAAAACCACAATTGGGGAGCGGAAGAGGAGAGAGTCCAGATACATGTGTGCCAAATGTAATGTGGCCCTGTGTGTACAACCCTGTTTTCAACATTTCCACACCCTGGTGGAGTTCTAAAAGATGCTTTCCCCACCTTGTTATGATACCACTAACTGGTGACTGTGGAATACATAGTAGCAAGGAAATGTTATACACGGAACCGCAAGAATTGGCCCAGAATGCTGCATTAAATGCCACTAAATTCTGCTAGCTCCTTTTTGAAATGAACTGTATGCACAGGGACAAAGAAGGATTAACTTCCTTGTTGGTAATCCCGAGCTAGGATCGGGGCGGAAAACCGCACCTAAGAGCGGTAATCCCCACCTCTGCCGGAGGCTGTATGCAGAGCAATGCGTGCAGCGGGAGCGTTACTATATACCTCCCAGGGATCCTGACGTCAGCTGGCATTCTGCTTCCTCTCCTCCGGGGCTCTGCTTCCTGCTGGTGAGATCGCCGGCTGTCGTCATGTCAATTTCACTTTAGAGTTGCAGCGCCACCCGGAGGATGGAGGCATAACTGCAGCGCTGGAGCCAGGGAGGTGAGTGATTGCAGAACTGCTGCAGATCTCCCTGGCAGCATGATTTTTTTCCAGGTTTTAGGGTCTGAAAGGGTGCAAAAAAAAAATGCACCGCTTTTAGACCCTAAAATCCATAAAGAATCATAACGCCAAGAGGGTTAAAGTACACCTGAACTGAGCGGGATATGGAGGCTGCCATTTGTAGTTCCTTGTAAAGCCCCTTGGTGGTGCTCCCGAGTGTAGCTCGGGGTTACTTTTCACTGCAATTAGTGGTAACCCCGAGCTACATTCCTGGAGACCGCTAGGAGGGCTGGTTGCAGCGTGTGCAGCGGAGCTCTCAATTCCTCACCTCCCTGCTATCCAACCCCAGCAGCCCATCTACTCTGTGTCCTCCGAGGCTCCCCATCTCAATGTTGAGATTGTGGTCTGACACATGACAACTGAGCGCTCGTTAAAAAACACAATGCAGCCGCTATGCACGTTACGCGTGGCCGTGCAGCATAGCATGCCTTAGTTACCTACGTTGCTTACATAGCAACGCGCACTTCTTTAAATGCCGGCCGCTGCTGTGAAGTATCGTGCCCATGATACTTCACTAGCGTGGCTGCTACTGTGTTAATTAACATAGTTTTATAGTAATTAACATAGTAGCTGCCGCGCTAGTGAAGTATCGCGCTAGTGAAGTAAGGCGCACTTTGCTGCATGGCCATGCGTAGCGTGCATAATAATTCAGAATATAGCGGGGTCACACAAAGCTCTTCTGGAGGATCCCCTATTAATAGAAACACTGATAGCAGAGGCTATGAAACTATTCTAATCCTGGGAACTATCCTGATGAACCTCACACTGTCACCCCAGACACTGATCCAATGCATCATATAGCCGAATAACGGCTCTCCCTGCTGCAACTCCTCGGCGGTGTTAAATACTATTCCTTCTCTGAGTCATCTCAACCCAGATGAGGTGTAATTTGGAGTCCAGCGATCGCCGGAGCCCCCAATTACTCTTACATGCCCCGCGCAGCATATCTCTTCTATGGGGCGCCTAGTTTAAGCTCCGTGCGCCAAAACCACCTGCTTCGATAGAGACGCAACCAGATCCAACTACGGTGACAGATAGAATCCCACCAACAGATATTACACCATCTAGCTTTGATAAATATTTTCCGCCCATCACTGGACATCAGGGGGAGGAGTCTCACAAATGCCCTCCACAGTGTTCAGCGTGTGGGAAAAATAAATGAAATCGTAATCACCAAAGGAGTAACTATGATCATAAAGCTTTTCCATGTTCTGAGTGTGAGAAATCCTTTGTAATGAGAGCATTACTTATTCAGCATCTGAGACTTCACACTGGTGAGCGTCCTTTTTCATGTTCAGAGTGTGGGAAAACTTTCTCCCACCAGGGGACCCACACCAGCCAGAAGCCTCCTTCCTGTCCGCAGTGCGGGAAATGTTTCAACTAGGAAAAGCAGAACAACACAGGTGAACGTCCTTTCTTGTGTTGAGAGTGTGGGAAATGTTTCAAACAATGTTGATTTGGGTAATACAGAGATGTCCAAACTTTTCAGACCAAGGGCCATATTGCCGTACTTGAGAGTGCTAGGGGGCCGAACTAGCAAAATTAACCACAACCTTTGTTGATTGCCGTTAGGTACACTAGGCCTTTGACATTTTGTCAAATAAAACCTTTCCACAGGAAATAACTCATATACCAAGTGCAGCTAGCACAATGGCCGCTTATAATCAGTGACTGTTACTGCTGTTGGCATAGTGGCAGCTGCTAATCAGTGGCTGTTACTGCTGCTGGCACAGTGGCGGCTGCTAACCAGGGGCTGTTACTACTGCTGATACAGTGGCAGCTGCCAACCAGGGACTGTTCTGCCATAAAGTTTGTTTAGAGTTCAAGTTCTGGTCCTTGCTCACTCCAGTAGATAAAAATTGATGTTAGTGCCTCTATAGAAGGCCATACACACATAGATTGTCACCCAATGTGGCATCGATCACTCTCTGATCTGAGTCCTTCCACACACTGTACATAGATTTTTAAATAAATGTCACCATTAAATCTATTAAACATCTAGCAGATAGTAGCGTTGCACTGTTCACCACCTATCTGCTGCTGCTCCTCAGCCACCACCAATTAATCAGAATTTATGTTCATTCTGGTTTTTTTTTTGTTGAAATTCGGTTGAAATTACAATTAATAAGACACGTTGTGCTATACATTCCTGGCAGGTAATCGACATGGAAAACCAATGTTTTCCATGTCAGTTACTGGATAGCTTTGACCTTGTTGATTGGGAGGAAAGCGATGGCAAATTTGGACAAGATACTACAGGATAGAGATGTTACTTTACCAATGAAGATTAGGATAGTTAGTGCCTAATAGTAACAGATGGCTGTGAAAGTTGGACTATAAATAAGGTCATGCGTAGGGTTGGTACTAAAGTCTGGATCAGATTTTTTTTTTTAATTTTTTTTTTTTGTAAAAACCTACGCTTGAAAGGTTGAACGTGATGGACATATGTCTTTCTTCAACCGAACTATGTAATAGATCCCTATCTGATCAGACTTGAGGTATCTATCCAATGGTCGATCTGGTAGCAGATCAAACAACGTATGGCCTTCTTAAAGAACATCATTTTTAACTCTCTGGACAGCTCAATAGTAAATTAAAAATGTGTACTAAAAATGTCATTCATTATTAAAAACAACTTTTATTTTACCTAATTTTTCTACATTTAAGGGTTATTTACAGGCAGAATCCTTCTACTTCCTTTACCTAGTCCGTCCACCGGTTGCAAGCAACAGAAGGAAGGCAGATAAGAACTCACCTAATTAGACTTTATTGCCACAAGCTTAGATCAAACAAGTCCATTAAGCATTAGGGAGGGGAATGTTATGCTGGATACACACCATGCGTTTCCGCGTTCGATGCGTCCGTCGATACGCGTCGATGCAATTATTTCCGACATGTCCGATTCAAGCTTCGATGGATCGTTGGGTCGATTTGCCATACTTTACATGGCAATCGACCTAAAAATCATCGAAATTCGCTCGGAAATGCTCGGAAATAATCGAATCGACTGGTATCGACGGACGCATTCGACGTGGAAACTCATGGTGTGTATCCAGCATTAGGGAGGGGAATGAGTCTTCCCTACTGTGCTTCAAACAGATAACGTTAGTCACACCTGATGAATTTCACACCAAGCCTGGAAAATAGCAATGAAAAGGGAACAGGGGGGTTAACGTCTCAAACATGGTAGTTTTTTTAGCTATTTGAAACCAGGAGCTGCTAAGAGCTGCTAGGTTCCCACTTGACATCAAACAAATGACAGCGCTCATAGGCTGCAACTGAAATGAAGACCAACAGAGGCATGCAGAGCCCCACAGGGGCTAAATACATGCCTTGAATGAAAATCAGATGCAAATTATGTACTAGTCCCTAATCTAAAATTTGAATGCAAATTGAAGCACATGGATGCAGCGAGCCATAAGTATACTTACATGAGTTTTTTACAGCAGGAGACATTGGCAGCGCTTCCAAACAGAGGCTGCACCAGAATTAGATGTGCAGAGCTCCACAATGTGGACAAAATTACACAACTTGCATTCAAAACAGGTACAGCAAAGTAGGGCGTTAGCTTCCGTATAAATAATATGTACACAAATTATTCCCTACTAGACTTCCCCATGGCGACGACGGGCCCTCGCGGGGAAGAACTACCGCTAGACTAACAATAAAAACATAATTTTTTTCCTAGTTCTGCTAATCATAAAATGGTATACACATTTCTTCAAACAGACAACAAACAAATAACAGCTCCCACTTGAGCCGAACAATGAGCTACCAGCGGTAGCAGACACAGTAGTGTCCGCTCTGATCGTCTATTGTGCTCCGGTGTGCTTGGTGCAGATGTGTTTCAACCATAGTCTATATGAGAAATACATCCGCTCTTCAGGAAAAATCTGGGATAGCATAGAAGTGCGGTCTACTTACTGAAGCAGATCCTATGTCAAGCAGACTGTCAGCTCTGAAAAAAAGTCACTTTTCCACTGCAGCGGGAACCCAGCCTGCGCACACATACTTCTCAGAGAGGGATACCTCTTGCTGTTAGCAGTCCAGTTTATCTGACTCTATTGCTCACTTGTGACAATGATGTGACTCCTTGAGAGGGATCAGGAATGCCTGGTATGTGAGTAGGTGCAATGCGTAGAGTTCCAGTTACTGGTTTTCATGAGCTGAACCTCAGGGATCATCAGTACACCAGCAGCTCCACTCAGGATCTGTTTACCAAGGAGCTCAGCTATCCTGGGACACTGGCTGCATGGTCATAGAGGGAATAGGAGGAACTGGAAGAGGTGAGAGAAAACCAAGCAAAGTCTGAGGGGAGAGCCTGACACAGCGAGCAGACACACACACAGCCCTGCATGTGCTACGCTGCAGTACCACGACACATGGCATTCACAGAAGGGAACAAGGCTCAAACAAAGAGGTGGTAAGGTCTGTAGCCCAGGGTCTGAGCCACAAGTTAGTTAATAGGCTACCATGTGCCTAGCGCAGCTATTTCTGCGTTGTAGGCTGTAAAGATTGATTTTGCTGGGCCCTCTGCATGACGCGAAGCAATGGCGTTGACTGCATCTAGAGAACTCACTGTACTGGGCTACGCACGGGCTTCTTGAAGACCACGGGCCCTAAGCCACTGTTCCCCACCCAGTATAGGTAGCCAGATGTGCCCCCAATTAATATGTAAGCAAATGAAGGAAGCAAATATGTAAGCAAATGAAGGAAGCAAGAAATAGCGCTTCTACGGAGGCTGCCTATTCAGCGCGAAACGGCCGTCAGGCATCCTGTGCCCAGCACCCACCACCACCCACGCCTCCTCTCACAGGGGTATGCGCTTATTTTATTCATTTTTTGCAAGATGTTGCACGTTTGCACTTTACGAATGCTAGAATAAATTGAACACTTGCAGCAGTGCCAGCTTTCTTGCTTCCTTCATTTGCTTACTGCTTGATGTCTTTGCTTGAGCACGCTGAAGAAGTTGTAGAGAAGAGGTGTACTTTCAATCCTCCTGTGCATACTGCATGTCCTTGAAGCTGAGCAGTCAATGTTATACCGCTGTAGTGCCAACCTTCTGTTTTCTTTTGTTTTTGTTTTGCCCCCAATATTAGGTAGGTAACCCCTAGTGTAAGTAGCCAGATGCACCGCCAGTATTAGGTAGGTCACCCTCAGTGTAGGTAGCCAGCCAGATGTGCACCCAGTATTAGGTAGGTCACCACCAGTATAGGTAGCCAGGCAGATGTGCTCCCAGTATTAGGTCACCTCCATTGTAGGTAGCCAGCCAGATTTGCCCCCAGTATTATGTCACCACCAGTTTAGGTAGCCAGCCAGATGTGCCCCCAGTATTGTCACCACCAGTTTAGGTAGCCTGCCAGATGTGCCCCCAGTATTATGTCACCACCAGTTTAGGTAGCCTGCCAGATGTGCCCCCAGTATTATGTCACCACCAGTTTAGGTAGCCTGCCAGATGTGCCCCCAGTATTATGTCACCACCAGTGTAGGTAGCCAGGCAGATGTGCCCCCAGTATTAGGTAGCTGACCACAGGTGTAGGTAGCCAGCCAGATGTGCCCCCAGTATTATGTCACCACCAGTGTAGGTAACCCAGCCAGATGTGCCCCCAGTATTATGTCACCACCAGTGTAGGTAGCCAGCCAGATGTGCCCCCAGTATTATGTCACCACCATTGTAGGAAGCCAGCCAGATGTGCCCCCAGTATTAGGTAGCTGACCACCAGTGTTAGGTAGCCTGCCAGATGTGCCCCAGTATAGGTCATCCTCAGTGTAGGTAGCCAGCCAGATGTGCCCCCAGTATTAGGCCATCCTCAGTGTAGGTAGCCAGCCAGATGTGCCCCTAGAATTAGGCCATCCTCAGTGTAGACATCCCTGATCGTATTCGTATGACAGATAAGAATCTTTCTGCATTTCCCAGCAGCCAACAAGCCATTTGTTTTTGCCAAATCAGACGGGAGGCTAAACTTCATGCTTCTTGGGCAGTTTAGCATCCCATCTGCTGCCCGCCAGTGCAATTTGGGTATAATTTAAATTTAGTTGAATTGCAGTGATAGTAACACCACGCGTGTGTCAAGTGCTGACAAGTGGTGGAGTTGTAAGGCGGCAGAGGACTGCAACATGTTGAGTCAAAGCACACAGTCAGGTTTAACACCAGAGGGGGTCCTCTGTTTGTTTAGCACTCAGTCAGTGCAGGAGAGCAGCTGAGAGTGAATTCACGGCCTGTCAGCTGCCGTGCAGCTTACTGAAATCCAACGCCTGCAGCTTTAAAAAAAAAAAAGAAAGAAGAAGAGCTATACACACAGGTTGCAGATTTATTTTTCTCCACAAGATGGCAATCTCAGCTACAGCAGTGGAATGCACTGAGTCTCTGTGGTTTGGAGGAAGTTGAGAGGAGGCTATTGTTGTGAATTGCCATTGGCTGCTGAGGAGGTAATCACACATAGCTCAACAAGACAGTCCCTATTTTCCTAAAATACACTGTCTCTTCCTTTGTATAATTGTCCCCCTTTCAGGACTTATCTATAAATCTGTATAATAATTAACTTTATTCTTTATAACTGCTGCAAGTGTTTATATTTTATATGCAGTCTGTATTTTCTGATTTATAATATGGAAGATATGCTTAAATATGGAGCAATTTATTATGCAACTGTACAGCCAGATCTGTGGGTTTATATTTATCAGCTAAATAATAAGCAAGGTCTGCTGTATAGCGTAATAAACAGATAGTGATGTCAGAATCATGGCAAAATAACTCACATTATTATCTGTGTGCAGATCCTATGGCTACAGGAGTAAAGATGGACGAGGACTGGAGTTACATGACCGACAGGATATTAGGCCTCACCCTGGAGATCATTTGCCTGCTGACTGGAGAGGTGAGGAGGATTCTGGGAGGTCACATGAAATCTTCCTTATCGCTATTAAAGGGATCTTGAAGTGAGAGAAATGTAGCTTCTGCCATCTTCATGTCCTAAAAAACAATGCCAGTCAGGGCCGTTTCTAGATTTTTTTGCCGCCTTAGGCAAACTTGTGAAGATGCCGCCCCCCCCCCAAGTTACATTGACCCCAGTATCTCTGGAGGGGGCATAGCGGGAGGGGGGGGGGTCAGACCCTCCCCTTCCTCACCTGGGGCTCCCGCTGCAGCTATTTGCCCGGGATTGCCGTCAGTAAGAGAGGAGCGAGCAAAGGCAAATACCTATTTCCGATCCAGGCTGCGTTCCACCGCCGCATTACTTCCTGCAATGCCGCCCACTGTATTGCAAGTGATGCAGCGATGGAACCCAGCCTGTACCGAAGGAGGAGAGTAAGTGCCTTCGCTCGCTCCTCTCTTACTGACGGTAATCCCGGGCAAATAGCTAGAGGGGAAGCACGGACAGGAGAGCCCCAGGTGAGGGGGGGGGGGGGGTCAGACCCCCCTCCTTGCCGCTGTGCCTACGTCCTGGCTGCTACCCCTTCCAGTCGGCACCCCCCACCACCACCACCCAGGAACCTGACTCACCCCGCCTCATGGGCGGCCCGGCCCTGATGCCAGTTACATGGCTGCCATGCTGATCTCTAATCTATGTATACACGTTAGATGAAGCTTGACCAAGACAACAATCACCTCTGTTGAAAATCTAGTGTGTGTACAGTGGCCCTGATACCTTGGCCAGCCCTGCGGATCAATTCAAGCAAGCCCCTGGAGTCATACCAGAGTCATGGCATCTGATCTGCACGCTCATTCTGGGCCCAGTGACTTACACTATCAGAGGCGGAGCATCAGCAAAGAAGTCAGGCAACTGGTATTGTGTGTTAGAGAATGAAGATGTCAGCCTCCATATTCCTCATACTTCAGGTTCCCTTTAAAGCACACCTAAAGTGAGAAGAATATGGAGGCTGACATTTATTTCCTTTGAAACAATTAAAATTGCCTGGATATCCTACTGATCATCTGGACCTAATACTTTTAGTCAAAGACCCTGAACAAGCATGAAACTCAGCTGCTCTGACTGAATTCTGACTAGATTAGCCACATGCTTGATTCAGGTAAGTGATTCAGACACTAATGCGGCCAAAGAGATCAGCAGGGCTGCCAGGCAACTGGATTTGTTTAAAGAGAACCCGAGGTGTGTTTAAAGAATGTTATCTGCATACAGAGGCTGGATCTGCCTATACAGCCCAGCCTCTGTTGCTATCCCAAACCCCACTAAGGTCCCCCTGCACTCTGCAATCCCTCATAAATCACAGCCGTGCTGTGAGGCTGTGTTTACATCTGTAGTGTCAGTCTCAGCTGTTCCCCGCCTCCTGCATAGCTCCGGTCACTGCCCCCGTCCCTTCCCTCCAATCAGCAGGGAGGGAAGGGATGCAGGCGGGGACTGGAGTTCTGCAGGAGGCGTGGAGAGCAGCAGACTGACACTATAGAGATAAACACAGCCAGCTCTGACAAGCTGTTTGTCAGCAATGTGGCTGTGATTTATGAGGGATTGCAGAGTGCAGGGGGAGCTTAGGGGGGTTTGGGATAGCAACAGAGGCTGGGCTGTATAGGCAGATCCAGCCTCTGTATGCAGATAACATTCTTCAAATCCACCTCGGGTTCTCTTTAAAAGGAAAGAAATATGGCAGCCACCATGTCCCTCTCAGTTCATGTTCCCTGTATTCAAATA